>NW_009650250.1:1106729-1158138 GCF_000708025.1 Charadrius vociferus
ACTCTTACCTCATTTAGAGACTGGAGAGAGAGAGAAGAAAAAATGCGCTAACTGCTAAGGGATATAACAGCATGTCACTCACATTACCAAAGGAAAGGGGGAAAAGAACAAAGAAAAAAGTATCTTGAGTTTCACACAAAAAAATGAAAATTATCAGTATTCTCCCATAAACAATAAAAGGTGAACATTTACTATTTTACCAGAGCAGAAAGTAGTTCTCTGTAGTGTAACACAAATATTTTTATATAAAAATGTTCCTGTAAGTGTGAGTTCTTTCTATTCTCCAAACCTACAACCTATTTGTATTTATCATTAACAAAGAAATCCTCTGGCAGGATTTTTGGCAGAAAATCCTTCTAAGAAATTAATGTGTCTCACAAAATACAATCTTCCTTTGGACAAAAAAGGAAGAAGAAATAAATTACATGAATATACTTCATGCTTTTAATATTTTGTCAAAATGTGACTTCATTTCACTTGTGAAAATAGGCTCAGGAAAATAGCGTGATAAAATTCCTGTAATGTATGGACCTTCTCACATCTGACTGGATCAAATCCAGTCTAGGTCAATACTGATCATTTATCACACGGCTATTAATGATGAGATTTTAGCTGTCTGAAATTATATAAAGTCAGTTCCTGGGAAAAATGGCTACATTTTAACATATTTGTAAGCCATATACAAGGAGAAGCTAAGTAGAGTCTGGGTATGAAGGCTTCTTGACAGGACTAGATGGGACCTGTGGATTATCTGTTTGGCAGATAAAAATGAAATCCCGTCTACAATAATCTTTGTATAGCATTTTCTGTGAACTTCCAGCACTGCATCTCAGCGCTCTGGTACCTGGGATTATTTCAAGTTCACAAACACAGCTGAACCAAGCCCAAAGATTTCAAAAGGCACAACGTACGTTTAAATGGCTTCAAAACGGTCTATCTCCCAGTTATTCCCCTCTGTCCAGTCAATGCTGAGGAAGTAAAAGGCAATGCCAAAACTGAATAACCTTCTAGTTCCATTGCCACAGCATTCCTGGAGGTCCTCTCTCGTTAACATCATGGTATTAGGCATACCAAACTCTACTCCTGTTGGTGGAATATTTAGGAAAACAAGCTGAAGTCTGTCTTTGAGACAGGATAGAAGATTATGCTATTGGATGATGCAGCTTCCAGACTCCTGTGTTGTCCCTTTATGAAGCAAACTCACCGGTTTCTTGATAGACATAGTGTTTCATGGGCATCCTGAAATGGTTCTACGTTCCCGCAGTGTGCTATGGAAATTTCGAGCAGTAGCAGCGGAGCCAAGGAGACAGGCAAAGGCAGGGGACAGGGAGCATGTTTCCAAGGTCAAAGACAGTCAGTGTGGGACATACGAAGAATAATAGCTATATCTGCTAATGGAGCAGTTTGGGTTTTTTTTTAAAGTTTCTTTTTGGTTTTTTGTTTCCTTTTCTTACATTTTTCACCACTCCTCCCCAAAGGCCCTGAAAATAGTTATTTCAAAGTGCCAATTTCTGACCCATAAACATTTGCTTTAAAAAACAAATGACATTGCGTTTGAATGACAACGTAAATGCCTTTTGGTCTTAAGTGCCCAGTTCTTCAGTTCGCAGAAAATAATGTCCTTTCACTTGAACAGCAAGGGGGAACTTTTCAAAAGACTAGTCAGGAAAATATTGCTAATGACTCATAATATTAAACCTCTTCTAAAGCCAAGGATATTTTCCTGAAGCGTAATTAGCTTTTTGATGCATTTCATGCAGTCCTGTTTAGTGTCTAAGATACTATGATTCCAATACTTTGCTCTTTATAAGCAATTTTCATGAAATGATCATTATTGTCAACCTGAATATCCCATGTCATTAGGTGGCTCAGTCACAGTCCTTTATAGAGATCTGTACTGCATTCAGCACCACTTAATGACTTTTCATTTAGGTAACAAAGCTAAATGTGGTAACGAGCAACATTTTATTTTCAACACCAATTTTTTCCAGCATTAGAAACATTACAGTCTTTCCTTCTTATGCACTTCTAAGAGCCTTATCTCGGCTAACTTTAGGTATGTGCCTAATCCAAGCAGCTCACAAGAAGGCCAAGTCAATAGAAACAGACATACAGCTCTGGAGTTGTTTATCCTATTCAAGACAGGCCTGATGAGTCACCCTTTGAAGGTCTCTTTCTTTGGATTACAGAAGAAATCCAGATGATACACTTAGAGAAGGCCACGGTACTGTAGATTTTCATTGTTTTTCCAGTCCTTGCTTATTATAGCTCTGAGACACTCCAACCAAGATTGGCAAGTTGTGACCAGTCCAACACCTAACTGGTGGAACAGTGCAGGGAGCTCAGCTCCTCAGCCACATCTATGAGCACTGGCAAGGAAAACAGCAGATTGCCTACAGCAGCGAAGTGGCAGTGATGCCAAAGCTTGCTTTGCCTATGTCAAATCCACCTTTCATGGTCACTGTAGTCATGGAGGGGCAGAGACACTTGCAGGGATTATGCTGCTCTCAGAAACAGCAGCTGACAATCCCCCTTTCAGCTTTTCTGATGGCAGTAGAAGCAATAAACGTAGTTCTCCCAAACTCTTTCAATTATGTCTCTTTTTCCTTCTCCCACTTTTAATGGCAGGACCGTTTAATGGCATCCAGCTCTAGAGTCCCCAACATAAGAAGGACATGAACATGTTGGACCAAGTCCAGAGGAGAGCCACAAAGACAATCAAAGGGCTGTAGCACCTCTCCTATGAAGACAGGCTGAGAGAGTTGGGGTTGTTCAGCCTGGAGAAGAGAAAGGAGACCTTGTTGTGGCCTCTCAGTACCCAAAGGGAGCCTACAGGAAAGATGGGGAGGGACACTTTATCAGGGAGTGTAGTGATAGGACGAGGGGGAATGGTTTTAAACTGAATGAGGGTAGATTTAGGTTAGATATTAGGAAGAAATTCTTTACTCTGAGGTTTGCAAGACACTGGAACAGGCTGTCCAGAGAAGCTGTGAATGCCCCATCCCTGGAAATGTTCAAGGCCAGGCTGGATGGGGCTTTGAGCAACCTGGTCTAGTGGGAGGTGCCCCTGCCCAGGGCAGGAGGGTTGGAACTAGATGATCTTCAAGGTCCCCTCCAACTCTAACCATTCTATGATTTTATGACCTCTGGCTCTACATCCCAGCTCCTAGGTTACAGACCCAGTGAAGACCACAGGAGCAGTGTTAACAGAAAGGAAGCAGAAGCCAAACACCAGGGACTTTCTAGAGGGACTTGTAATGAAGGAGCCAAATGGTCTCTTAAAATTAGTAACAAAACGTGAAGACCATTTAGAACAGTTATTTGTGTACTTCTGTAATGGACAGTAGAAAAATCTGTGAGTAATCTTCAAATACTGAGAGCTGGTTCACTTCAACAAGCGAAGAGACAATAAAAAAAAAAAAAAAAACACAAAAAAAGCTGTCCACTTTGCAATTTCACAAAGTGGACAGCTTTTCATTATACAATGTTTTCGTGGGCGTGAATCACACTATCAAGAAACAACCGCGGTATGAGTCATACTATGGAAATCTCAAATCTCAGCGTAACTCATTTCTTATGACCGTCTGCACTATAAAGCATACAGAAGAAATGAATCCCTGCCTGCCTGAACCACACCAGAACTGCCAGCCATGCTCTTGATCCAGTAAAGCTCTTAATTAATCATGATTAATTCTGAGTGAGTTAGTCCTGTTTCTGAAAATGTCTCTCTGTTACTTTTCAGCTAAATACACACTTAGGTACTTTCCTGAACTAGAATCCACATTTTGATTGAAATTCCTGATTTTACATTTTTATGTGTTAGTACAGCAAAAAATTCAAAAATACATACAATCTGAAAGCGTGAATTATAAGCATTATAAAACATAAACTACTTATTAAATACTGACTTGAATTTAAAAGTGCCATATTGTATAATTCAAAGGCGCTATACTTGCTGACTGAAAATACATCCATTTAAGAATATAAAATTAAACAGCCATAAAAAATGCAATGTTCTAGAGGAAAAGAAATAAATAATGTTGTTGTAAATAAAGCAAAATATGTATTAATCAGAAGTAGGCACCAAAGATTTTAATGTTATAAAAAAAAAAAGGCACCAACATTAAAATTCCACTAAAAGACCAACACAAGAAGTAGCATGAAGGGAACTGTGAAACCTTATTTCTTTTTTGTCCCTAAAGATCAACATGTTCTTCCCTTCCATATTATAACCTTTCTGCAGTTTCCCTCCTTTCCTTGACAATCTCAGCCAAGGCAGAAGGATTTCAAAATAGATGCTTCCAAAGGTCTATTTGGATAAGAGTGAGGGTTTTTTTAAGTCGGTTATACAACAAATAAAAGTGAATCATATACATAAGTAATGGTGTTATTAACGTTTAAAGTCTACCTGGTAATACAATACCATGTAAGCCTCAAAAGAAAACATCACCTTGCAAAACCTGATTAAAGATGCCATATGACAGTGCAGTTTCTCTCATGCCATTAACAGCTTGCTTACACTATCTCCTTCTGCCAGCAAGAAAGTAAACATTTGAGGATTTCATAACCTATATGCTACAACTTTGAGAAAGAGAACAACTTTGACCATGACTCATGACATATCTTTAACACACCCCTTTTTTCCCCATAATATTCCCACAAAATAAAACCTATACCGGTTAATGCACCATTTGAATATATTGATGCTTCCACTCCAGGACATTGTTATATAGGAAATTTTAACGAGTAATAAATCTTTCACATGAAAACTCAGGAGGTTTTGTGGTTTTTTTTTCCAAAACTCTTTTCTATTTCAAGAATAATTGTAAAAGAAAAAGGCCACCCAATTTATTCCTAGTGTAATTTAACAGTAGAATTCTTCCCTCATAAAAGTTAAAAACACCTTTATGTTCAGAAAAGATTTTGCTGAGGAAGACAGAAGTGGGTTGTATTAAATATGATTAGAAACATCAAATGTCTCCCTTATGTCCCACATTCAAATGCTTTGTCCTTTCATAAAAACATGCTTTTTGTGATTGATGTAAAAATCTGTTCTTTATACATGAACATATATGCCTTATATACCGCCTTGCAAGGTAATTTATATGCTGCTATAATTTCCTGTGTTTAAATACTTTTGGTTAAAGCTCAATCAATAATGGCTTTTTTTGGTTTAGCAGACAAGTTTTAAAAAGGCATAGAACAGTCTCAACTGAATTGAAACAGTCTTTTAAGAATAGTTTTTCTGACAAAAACTTTTTAAAAACAGTAAGAAATTCAATTTTAGCTCAACTGACAAAAGTCATTCAAACCAAAACCTTTTGTTTGTGTCCTAAAATGTAGCTCCTTTTCTTCTTTTCACAGAATGTTTTGAAATGAGAGAGAAGTCAAAACACTGCATTTGGAAAACATCAAAACATTTTCTTTCCTCTGAAATACTGTTTTATTCTGAACTGACCAATAATGCTTGTGTTGTATGCAGAGGGTAGACTGGGAAACGGCTGGAGGTAGCGCTTCAGTACAGTTCTGCCTTTGACTTAGCTACAACGAACGCATAAATTAAAATCACTATAAAGGTCCACCAAGCAGCTTACAACAGGGCTTTGGAGAGTGAGATAAACCCCTTCTATTCCTTTCCCATCTCTGTTTGTGCTGAGCTTAGCCACAGCATAATATTGGAGTACTAACTGCATTAGGAAAGAGGGGAGACATCATAATAAATGTCTTTTATATTTCTTCATTGCAGTGCCCTGGAACAGCTTCTGGCAACTCCCAAGACATTTTTATTGAAATTCTGTCAGTAAACTTAAAGGATTTTTGGCACAACCTTTTAGCCCCAGAAGAACTACAAGTTACATGTCTTTTGCCACAGCTGAGAACCTCTGATAGACTCGTCATTTTTAGGGCACTGATCAAAATACTACTAAGAAGTAACCTTCCCAAGTGTTTTAGGCAGCATGCATTCTTGTCTCTGAGAGTGTTTTTAATTGATGCCAGTGTTACTGGGCTCAGCATCTTTATTATGTTGTATACACTGTGAATTCTTTAACAAGTTGGTTTGGCCGTATCTTGTATCCCTCCACCAAAGCACAGAGAGTCTCACTAGGGGGAGATCAGGAGGCATACTGAGTCGGCTGTGACACCTCAGCAGCATGGATATTTCAAGGCTTAATATACAGTTTCATTAGATACCATGAGAAGAGCATTAAACCCCCCCCACACCCTTGTATTGAGTTTCATAGGCAGCATTCAGCCCTTGAAACTTTGGGATGAGTGATAATTCATAGGAAACTTCTACAGTGAAACTTTTGGACTTAACATAAACTGCATAACCATAAAATTCTCATTCAAGAGGCTAAAAACTAAAAATATGATAACTTAAGACATAAGAACTAGACGGCTAAACCTGTCCAGGCCACAATAGGATAAAGAGGGACAGTAAATCCTCCATAAAAAAAACTTGAACTGGGTCAGGATTTCACCCCTGTATCCTTGTTCTTTTTGCACTGGTATTCCAGTCATTTACTTCGGCACAAATTACAGTTAATTTTCTTTTCTTTATGAAAAAGATTTTGCTAAAGGCTTCAAAAGACTTAAGCCAAAATTTAGCTATTTTAAATGTCCTTTTTCATCTTCTCCTTGTTGTTTATGTGTTTGTTTATTTAGCATCCCTTGCCAGATTTGAATTTCCAGTGCTGATACCTCATTAGGCTGTAAAAACTTCAAGGAGAAAAAAAAAAATTGTAAGGGGAAAAAGTAAAGGTTTTTTGACCTATATTTATGATAGAAAACTGTAATAATATATCACCAATGATCCTGGAGAGAGGAAAGAATAAGTTTCACTACTGTTGGCTCTGTAGTAAAAATTAACGCTTCTTTTAGAGAAAAGCTTACCAGAACTTTCTCCTTATTACTGCTATAGATCTTTACTTCTGTACAACTTCTTAATGAAAGTACAATATAATGCACAATTTTTAAACTCCACATAAGATGTTCTCACCTGCTGGGTTTCATTTAAGAACCCTAGAATAACTGTTAGTAAGTAATAGCAAGTAAATATTTGCTCTTTGACAGTTTTTCCTCATTATCCATTAGTGCTCATGCTATAATAATTTCCAGGATCAAATTTCACTATCCAATATCACCTTGTTTATAACCTGGGGAGTTCAAGAACATCCACACTACAAAAACAACCAAATCGCTTAATTTATTCCTTCAAATGAGGCTTTAAACTGCTGTGAAACATTTCCCTTCCCAAGAATTAACACACATTCTGCCTCAAGCATGTAAGAAATGAAACCAAACTTTTTAAAATTTAGACCTTCTAAAGAGAAAATATCACATTTTGTCTGGCAGTAAACAAAAGCTCTGCTCATCAGCAACAGAAAGAAGGATTTTGTGATATCTGTTAACATATCCAGATTTAAAATTAATACTTAACACTTTTATTGCACCTGAAATGTGAGACTCAAAAAAATTTACAAAACTTCATGACTAAAGCTGAAGCTATGACTTTTTAATGTATATTACAAAAATTATTTACTTTGATATTGCTTTTTCCTTCAGGTGATGGATTCCTAGCATCATTCCTATAATACAGAAAACTCAAACACCTCAGCAACATTGGAATTTTTCCTTTCCTGCCCTGGCTTTACTAATCTCAGAACAGGCAGAGCTGCATTTCATACCCACATGGACTAAAAGCATCTGCATCACATAAAAAAAAAAGTGACTAGCAGTATTTAGGAGATTCTGAATGTAGTTCAGATTTCTTTGCTCAAAAATATGATAGCCAAGACAATAGCTGTCAAATGTAAAAGAAAGCAGGTAGAATAAAAAGCATAATAAAAAGCATAATGAAAGAGAAAGGCAAAGATACTTTCCACTCTGTTGGGCCTTAGGATGCTCTCTTATACTTATAAATATCAGGTATATTTAAAAAAGGGTAAGGTCCTAAATAGGATATACAGGGCACCATCAGAGAGAGGAGGTGTGGTCTTTAACTTGAAGCTAAGCTTAACTATGTTGGAAGTTCAAAAATTACTGCTTTTACTGTGGGAGGCTCTCTATTGGTTGTCAAGATCCGTACCAAATTCTTCCAAGCAAAGATTCCTACTGATATATAACTGCCAGCAAAATTTTACTACCCATATTTTCCATCAAAAGTTCAAAAAGTTATATTTATCTAAAATTATCCTTCACATACTGGAGTGATACATCTTCACGCTTTACTACTTTACTGCAGCAAATATAAAATTAATGCAGGGATTTGGCATTATTCATTGAGTAATTTTTAAGAAGATGTGTTAGGAGGGCTTTTTACTATGCATCAAATACATCAAAATGCATAGACTTGAATTTGTAGTTTTCTTTTTGTTCTGTTTAACCACCAGATCAGAAAATTACAATTATTTTTTTACTCTAAACAATTGGGCAGTTACATACATTTTTTAAATACACAATCTGTTTCCAAAATATATGTTCCAGGCATTACTTTTAAATCACAAGGAACTAGCTATTTCCCAAATGAATACCGCCAAAGAAATGAATAGTATTTTACCTATGAGAGGACTACCGGAAGATCAAAAATAAAGAGAAAGTTATACACATTGGAGGCAAAGCTTTTGTTGTGACTACATTGTATTCCTACACCCTCATCACCTTAATTACCTCCCTTGACGCTATGTATAACCTAGAGCCTCGATTAAGTTATTTTCCTAACTGATATGAAAATTTAATTTCATTTTTTTCCCCATTTCTTAAGCTTTGTAAAAGTATTCTTTTTCTAAAAAGTTAACATCTAATTTTAAATAAGAGGCTTTATTTAGCAAATGTTAAAACAACTTGTTTGATTATTTTTCCAGCATGACATTTTTCAAAAGCAGATCCTGACAAAGAGTTTCGGCTTTAATTTAATGACACAGCTTGATGAAAGTTGACATCAGAATATTGTCCTCCCTCTCCAAGTGCTGCAAATTCCCAGTAGGTTGCTCTTGAAAGTTTTTTTATTGCTTGGAATCTTTGAGATTCAGAGCTTGGAGAGGTTTTGTTGAAAACCTCTGTCTAAGTGCCAAGTACATTACTTTGCACACAGTATGGGATGAACTACTTGTCATAGCAGGCACGAGCAATTACAGACACATGAATGCAGATCAGTGGACCCCCTCTCCCCCAAGACACACATATGCACCAACCGAGAGATTTTGGTCGCAAAGAGAAGATTCACGAAGAGTTGTAAGGCCGTATTTGTGATAAGAACAAATAGACACTCAAGTTGTCTGGTTTCCTCCACGCCCTACGAAAGGCACTTTACGTGAGTTCTGAGTAGCCAGAAGCCGTTCCCCGTGAGGGGACACAGAGCAATAGCCTTTTGTAAGGAAAAGTCTTAAGTATCAAAATTTGCTTCATATCACCTTTCCAGGATATGACTTTTAACTCCAGCCAAATGTTCACAAAGGTAACAGCCCAAATCAGGCAACTCTGCAAGTACAAACGCACAAGGGGCAAAAGTCCTTTTGTTGTTCTGCTGCTCTCATCCAAATGGATATAATTCAAGTTAACTACACAGTGAGGGTGTGACATGCTCATCAGAAATGTCATAATTACTGAGTCCCACAAGAGCAGAACGAATAACAAAAATAAGGAATATACATTCCTTTTCAATCTGGAGAGATTACAGCACTGTATTATCAATAGCGATAAAGCTGCTCAGAAAGGAGCAGCTCCTCTCCTGTCAGAAGGGGTTTCATTTCTTGCTCATCGCTGTGAGAAACATCATGTCACCAACCAGAAACAACTCTCACCCTATCAACAGATCCAGGTCATAGGAAGGCAAGTCTCATTTCTCTGTTCAGGAGAAAAAAATAAATAAAAAGCTTTTTTTGAAAAAAACCACAAAACTATTTTAGCTGCACATTACCTATATGAACCTGAAGTCTGGAGTGTTTCTAGTTACACACACCTTTCTGGTCTGCAAAGAGAGGGAGGCAAGAAAAAACGTGTATCCGAGAAAGATGATACTTTGACTCTAAAGAACAGCATTTGAAATGGAGATGCTGAGAAAAGCACACTGTCAGGAACAGCATCATGCAACAAACTGGTGCAAATTATATCTCTGGAGAATAAAAAAAAAAAAAAAAATAATCAACACCACCACCTACTAATTCTTTGCCCACCTCACGCCCCATACTAATGTGAGATTCTTTTATGATTAAACAACTCAGAGTAATTTCAGGATAGCGAGACATGAGTCCAGATTGAACACCATCATGTTACAAACACAAACAACACTCATAAACCTAGCAAATTAAAAAACACAGAGAGAAAAAAAAAATGGCACTGCAGGGATCTAGCGGTTTTAAGAGTAAATTGAAGAAGCAGCTAGTTGCTGCTAGAATGGGAATCATTCTTCAACACTATCTGCTAATATTGCAGCTACAGATGAGAAGAGAGATTATTAAAAAGCTGCCTGGCTGATGCCCCGGCCAGCACAGCGTCTGAAACATGGACAAACGTGTCAGCTGCACCACATACATCATCACAGCTACCACTGAAAAACGCCCTCAATACAGTTAAAACGCATTCAGGAAAGAAAATGGGTACAAACAGGCTGTAAATATGTCCTTGATAAATGGAAATGTAATGGACCTATACTGTGCAGAGGGCGTAGACTGCTTTGATTTTTTTTTTCATTGAGTTTATTAAAGTGAAATAGGACAGTCATTCACTCAAATTCTGCAGTGTCTAGTCTAGTGAAGAGCCCAATCGTATAAACGTTTCTAAGTGCTACTGCAAAATAAATGTTAAATAATATTTACTTTACTTTGGAGACTTATGACTCATACTCCACCTCTAACAATCCTTAGTTTCTGTTATAATTAGGGAATACTATTTGTTTTCACGGTAGTGCCTAGAGACCCTATTTCCCTGCCATAAAGCACCACAGGAATACATAGGTGATCTTTTTAGTGTAAGCTCGCTAAAAGTACTCTAAAAATAGAAATCGCATTTTTTCTCTCTACCACTTCTAAGGTGGAACATAAGTAGCATGATAAGAGTCTCTGAATACATTAATGATTTTATAAATGTACTCAGTTCTGACGACGCTGAGCACTTCAGTGCAGAAAGAACTCCACAGCATATGGCAGTCCTGTGAAAATCCTGTTTATAGTGACCACAAGCCTCTCTGTGCTGGGAAGAAACGCTGGTCTGGGACTGAAAAGGCAGCCCAAATCCATAAACTACAGATGTGCTCTACATGATTGGTTTTGCCTCAGTCATTTACCGTCTCTGTCCCCCTGCCTCTTCCCTTGTTGAAGAGCCAGGCATCTCTGTCAGGCGCTGACGTTAAGGAGGTAAAAAGTTGTGCAGAACTCAGACCCTGTGACTAGGAGGGTGCACAGACTTATTTTAACAGACAGATACTTTAAGTAGAAAATATAGAATTCTTCAGCAGTAATATATGTTATGCTGTTTCTTTCTAAGCCTTTTCCACTGTGCAGAATCTCCTATTTTAAAAGGTATAAATAATACTTTCCCCATCCTGTTTAAGTAACTGATTTTTGCAAAATATCACCCCAGGACAACTTCTCAGGCACTCCGAGCAATGCGAAGTTGGTTCTCAAGCAAGGCAGCCAATGGCCTTCAACAAGCAATGCAGTGGATACTAGCAGATTAGAGCAATGAGATAACCATAGCAACAAGTGATCTTAATTGGAACACTGTCATTAATTGTACTAGTCAACCTTAATTACAAGATAGCCAACACATCAAATAGTAAAGTCTCTGACCTCTGCATTTATTTATATCTACTGCATTATAGCTTTCCAGAAAAACTTCCAAATGCTTTTGGACCCTTAAAAGTAAGATTTACAAAGGTAAAAATGAGGAAGGAAAACACAGATTACAGTAGTAAATGTAAAAAAATAGAAATAATACTAGGCAGCAACGCACTGGCTCAGTAAAATATTCCCATTGTTGATTCCTAACAAGCTGCAAGCTTTTATGTAAGTGAACAACGGCAACACATTCCCTATCACTATTTAAGTCACTTTTAAAACTCTGCACTATACCCAAAGCCTAAGCAGGTGTTAGTTATAAAAATGTCATTTTTCTCTCAAGTCCTGACAACTCTGATTTTTCTAAATAAGTATGTAAAGGCATTCTGAGCCTCTATATAAATTGTTTTTATCCACTGACTTCATAACCATGATGTAGAAATGTAGTTTCAAGTTAACCAAGAGGATATCTATCAATCAGCCCAAACTCTCACCATTATGTGGCATAAGAATACCCTCACAGTGGCAGCCCAGTATACAAGGATAAATGTGATTGACAGAATTTAGAGTTCTTGATGGACAATGCTAAAAGACAAAGATGCAAATCACAAAGGGACATATAAAGTTCACACATTTTCACATGTTATTTAGCCAGCGAATTTCCTTTTTCCTGTTTTTTTTATCCTATTGAGTCACAATAGAATGATGACTTGCAACCTTAAAAGTAAGGCGAGGTAGAAATATGGTCTCTTGCAGCTCATATCAATTTTAATAAAATAATTTTCTGTGGAAATTACATACTGAATAAATAAAGATAAGAATTAATGGGTTCTTTCTAATATTGCAGTAACTATTTTATGAACATTTTGTTTCCTCATAAAGCATATTAATAAAAGAGAACAAAACCTCCCTGTTCTGAAGACTCCTGTAGAAAACTGAAAACTTTTTAGACATAAGGGTACAATATTTCACCTGTGCAGACAATTTACAAATCTGTGGGACGTATATTTAGGTTCATTTTAAATGGAATGCTTTTTTCCATAAGATTTCATCTCCTCCTTCTACTTATCGCCTTGACAATGCTCATGTAGGCTCTCACCATAATGGGATTTAGTAGCACAAGTGGGTAAATTCTTATAAAATAAAATCCCATTTCATGGAAATTTTCCTGGTAATTACAGCAAGAATAAGGAGAAATACAGAAAACACATTGTACAAAGACAACTGTGTCTGCCTAAACATTTTATAATCTGAACAGCTCTAATGTAATTCAGAGACCGAGGAACCAAGGGGACCAAGAGAATAAACAAGCCACAAATTCTCATAGCCTAATCCAAAAATAATAATGAAAAAGTAAATCTGATTCTTTGATTTCAACTGAATTTGAAAGAATAGTGACATTTAAAAGTCACACTGTGAAGAAATAAATGCCATTCTATGAGCTACTGTTAGTTTACCTTGTATCTTGCTCTTGTATCTGACAAAGAAAATGAATCACATTAGGCATGTTTATGTTCTGTTTGGTTTTCTCTAATGTTGTGCTGCATTGCAAAGAATTCAGGGATATTGATTTGTTTTAAAACAAAGTGTTTCAATTTAAAATTAAACAAACAAACAAAAAAAAAGCACAGCACATTTCTGTTCACCTTTGTTTTTTCAAAAAGTTTGAGCTATCCAAAGCATACACCGTTGGTCACATGTTGACACATTATTAGTTATTATGACTGTCTCCAGTTTTATTAGCAAAAAGTTTATTCTGCCTTTACAGAAACATGACTGTCTGGGGATTGATGTCACAGTGAATGAACTGAAGCCTATTTATACTTTAGCACTTTAATGATAGCAGGCCATATCTTATCTCTGTGTCATTAAAAATAATATCTTCAAGCACCTGGTATTGTGCTTAGTTGAATATTCCACATAAACGTTGCATAATCAAAGTCTATAAACTTTGTTTGCCTATTTCACATTATACAGACTTAAATACTAAACAAGTGGTTATCACTGCAGTATCAGAAGGATGCCGGCACACTACCGTTCATGGTACAAATTAGGAGTGAAACACTCAATTGATAAAAGATAAGAAGTAATCCATAAGAGGCAGATTGAAACTACCTTTGGAAAAACAACATACCTTCTTTAGGTAAACAATTAAGTGTACGTAGAAGGCTAAAAGTGGAACAATGCCAGACTTATGGATGTTAACGCTCTATTTTAGTCAAAGGAAAATACTGGTATTCCTCCAAGAAAAACAAACCAAAGAGATCCCGAGAAAAAGCCAAACTTTAAGATGCTTACCGAGTCCAACTTTTATACCACCTTAAGTCCACTTTCATGAATTTACTGTTTATTTATTGTATGCTGAGGGGGAAACAATCTTTCTGATATCAATGTTCAGAGCAAAAGAGCCGTAATGTCTGTCTCATCAGTCTAGACATATTTTAGAGAGATTTACATCCCAGTACATACAAAAAAAGCACTAAAATCTCTGACACTTTGTCATTGTGCATCTGTTGTTTTGCAGGTGACTTTGGCTCCATAAACTAACTTTAATTCTTTAAAAAATACTTTTCTTTCTTTTTTTTTTTTAAGTTAATGGATTCAAGAAACCCCTTTATCGAAATTTTCACATAGTCTAACTGACAGTAAAGCAAATTTATCTAAATAGGAGGAAAAGAAAAAGTAGATTATATACGCTCATAAGTAGCATTGAGTGCAAGTATTTCAAACACAGCTGGTCCTTTTGATGCCAGGGTTCTGACATCTTTATAAGCCATTATTAACCATGTGCATTTAATAGGAGTAGAACTTCAGTTTCCAAAGGAACAGGAATAACAACCATTCTGCATAGAAATCCTATTTTACAAGACACTTAGAAGCTATGTGAGAGCAGATCATAAAAAAATTATTAATCAGAAGCCATGTTCAATTTAGTCTTTTTCCAATAAGCATTATATTATAGTTGGTCATATTCTACACTGTAACAGAACTGTATTTACTTTAACTGAAAAACAGTAGCAAAGAACAACTCAGTCCTCACAGAATGAATCCCCCATCTTTCATCTGCAGCATCTGCACATTGGGCCCTGTGTCTCCCATAGGTAGACATATAGGTCTAAGGACCTTTTCCCAATGTGGAATGCTGTGAAAATCCAGCTTCTGAAAAACCAAAAGGTGCTAGTTAATAAACTGAAGTCCTTCTGCTCAGTTCTCAGTCCAGACAGAAAACTATTTGACCTGCCATCTCACCAGTCTTGTGCACGCACGAGAGAAAAAATTGTCAAGGTCATAAAAGAGGATGCACCAAATAAAAAAGGCATGCTAGTGTACACAGCAGTTTTGTAGCTCTGAAAGCTTCAAAACAAATTCTGCTGGAGACACAAGGAACCAACTTCTGCAGTGACGATTAGCCATCGCAGAGCATGGCAGAGGCATTGAGCCAGACATAGTAAGAGTCCATTGTAACAGAAACTGAGGGGTAAAACCTTTAAAACCCAGTACAGCTAGGTTTCCTTTTCTTAACTTTAATACCAGCAAACAGTGCAGAAAACAGGAGCAGTGGCATTATTAATTTATAAAAGTCAGACAAAAATTCTCCCCAATGTTGACAGTAAAGGCAGAGCAGAAATGAATCTATATGAAAGGTCTTTGCTGTGAAGACTCATACAATAAATCCCAAGGGACCCTATAAGATCAGACATATGATGACTGTGTTGCTGCTTTCAAGATTTGAACTAATAGTGGTGACAAGTCTAAGTATTAAAATAAGAGATATATATTAAAGTTAAAAAAAAAAGTTAAGAATTAAACCTAAAGTAGCCCTTTGGGCACTGATGTACATAAATGCACTTAAAAGAAAACAGACTGTAAAAAATGTTATTATTCAGGCAAGGAAAAAAGCCCTTCTTTTTAAAGCATCAAAATAGCAAATACAACCCAAAATAAAAAGCCAGTGTTCCGGTGCCAAGAGAAAGCCTTATCCAGCTTTCAAGATCAGAGCTGACTTCAAAGTCAACCCTGCTCTGAGCCCAGGATTGGACAAGAATAGGACCCCAAAAACATCAATTATCTATTATGTGGTGTTAAGATAATTGATGGTTTAGTGGTCTTATTCTGGTAGATTATAGAAGACATTAACCTTGCTTCAGCCATAAACAATTTATTATGAAACTGGGTTGTTCTATTCTGCATCAACCTGCAGCAACAACTTCTGCTAAATGTCAATACATGTTATATGAATCTGTCCTGGAAGGAACAGACCTGATGGAACAGACAGCCTCACATTGAACTACTATACATAAGACTTCCTTTTGAATTACTACACAGAAGTCTGTCTTTGGGTTTGGGTTCTTTTGGGAGGGGTGAGGCAGGCGGAAAGCAGCATTTCAGGATTTTATACCATTTTTGCAACATTTTTGGTAGTACAGTACAATATTATAAGTCATTTCAAAGAAAACACGACTCACTCTTAGTTCCTTAATGACCTAAAATGGTTCCAGTACAATGGGTTTTCAGTAAAGAAAGTTGAAACAAGTTGGCCATGTCAGTCAAATGACTCCTCCACATGAGAAGAGACTAATAGACTCCAGCTTTTCAGCTGGAAAAAGATATGACTGAGGAGATGTAGAATAGTAGCTCTAAAATTTTAAATAGCCTGGAAAAGGTGAATAGGAAATGATTATTCACAATTCAAGAACGAGACAGAGCCAAATGATATTATCAGATTGTAGTTTAAAAAAAGCACTTCTCCACACAAAGCACATTAAAGTATGTAACTCGCCTCCAAAGAACAAGTAGAAATCAAAAGAAGATCTGCCTACAAGAAAGGAGGAGGCACATTGACAAAGGTTACCTCTACCTCTCACGCAGCTCCTGGCTGCAGGAGCGTTGAAACCGTGAAGTAGCAGATGCCGAACGCGCACCTCTTCCCATGCCCTCTCCCTTTGCTGTCAAGCAGCTATTACTGGGCGCCTTTACACAGGAGCCTAGACAGGCCACTGCTCTGACTCAGAATAGCAGATGTTAAATTTTTAATTAGGGCGTCAACTTCCCTTCGCAAGGATACCTGTGGGCTGGGCTGGGCAGGAGAGAGGGAAACAGCCTGGTGTGCTCCACCAGGGCCCTGTCTGGACAGTCAGAGGGATCACCTGCAGCTGAGCTACCTACCAGGAGTGAAGAACGGACAGTAATTTCCCATGTCTGATTTTCTTTAGACTATGGTAAAGTGGGTGCCTGTAAGGAAACTTGTCCTTCTGCTGCTCAAAATAAACCCATTGTGAGGGTGAAGAGAGGACGTCTCATACCAAGTCTCTGAATCAGATTCCCTCCGTGACTCCTCCCGTGTGGCAGGGAAATAGAGCAAGCACACCTAGCACCAGCTCCCCACGCAGCGCTGAGCCTGGGGAGTCCGCAGCACCCATCAACAGATGGCATCCCTGTTTTGCATATCATCAAGATTCACAGCCACAATTTTCAATGATTAAACTATCAGAAAGATGTAATAAGCTCTTTAATTGGGAAAGAGGAAGGGGAGAAGAAACGATCGTGCTCGGCCTTTGTGTTCTTGACAGCCTGAATGACGTGATCGCATGATAGTTATTTAACAGGATCGTTACTTCTAGAATATGGCCACTGTTGACTGAAAGCTTGGGGCCGGATCCAAGAACACCCGATGAATACAGAACATTGCAGAGACAGAGAGGACAGACATCGCAGTCTGCAGGCACAGTCCTGCTGCTGCCCAAGTCCGACCGTGCGGCAGCCAGCTCAGCACCCGCACTCTGCAGCCTTCGTGCTTCCCACAGCTTGGAAATTTGCTCAGGACAATTTTGATGTACCGTTCCGGCCTCAGCTAAATCCAGGTCCAGAAAGCGGTTGTTTGCCTGCATAAGTCTGCCAGGCACTCACCGCCAGACCCTGCTTAGCACAGCCCAAGAGGGACTCTCCAGCCAGCGTCGTGGCCGTGCTTGGCTTTGTGTCAATGCATGGTCACACTACTCCTCTCCCCGTTCTCTAGCACCTTTTTCCTACGCCTCCATACTTTCTGTGTGGAGGCTGACAGACCCTATCGAATCACCCCTTGCTTCAAGGCTGCTGTGCTCCGGATGAGCCCGCTCTTGCTGCCCCCCTCAAGGCTGTGCACAGGCAGTGGAGTACTGCTGTGCCCCAGCTGAGGTGTCGCTGGTGCTGAGCAGCACAGAGAAGTTGCTCACCAAGTCTTGCAAGTGGTACTGCTGTCTGTAATTCCCAACGTAACACCTGCTGCTCTTGCAATTGCACGTTTCGGCTTGTGACACACTGCGAGCATCAGATCCCTTCCCGCTGGGCTGTTACCTGTCTAGCCGGTTGGTCTCAATACTTTTTCTTCCTTTTGAAACACGGGCACAAGCTGGGTGAGACGTACCAGCCCTACATATATTCCAGTACTCAGCTCTCTGGTGCCTTGGTATTTGCCAAGGTCAAAAAAAATAAATGGATGGCTGGGGATTTCATCCCGCCTGAAGTGCCGTGCCCGGGAGAAGTTTAAATAGACAGGTTTTGTAAATTTTCTCTACTCTTCTTCTTCTAGGCTGAAAATGATGTTTTGACAATGGTTTTAGTCATGTTAGCCATCTGCTTACACTTATACATTTTATCAAGGACAAAAGGACTGAAATTCTTACTTGGCTAAAGCGGTTTTAGTTTGATTAACAAGTAGCTAAACATGCCTTCAAACAGAAGAGCTTTAGCATAAAAGACTCGCCACGCTTAGGGATGAAAGTCTGTCTCTAAAGCATATTTCTAATTCTATTCTTTATTCAGATTGCAGGCTTCATTTTGAGGTTTTTACCTCCTGTTTTTAAACACAAGCTTAAAGCAAATGCAGAAAGGTAATAAGGTCAGAAAGAAATGGAGAGACTCTTAAATATATCAGAATCACGGGGATATGTGAAGATGAGAAATATTAGATTTGAGGACAGGAGAATTTCTAATTACATGTATTTAAAAAGCTCATTGCTAAGGATCTCTGGTATTGGCAAAGAACATAAACTAATGTATCACTATATGATATGTATGTATATCAAATTATGTCGATATCACATACAAAATATAGATGTATATATTATGTATTTTATATTATGCATGCGACATAACAGTTGATTCTAAAAAATGTTATAGACCTATTACTGTTACATTATTCCAACTATCACAGAACTTACTTTTTTCAATACATGACACATTTAATGCCGTAATCTTTGCAAACCATTATTCATTTTATACCAAATAAACAATTCTAGAATATGGCATCTCACCAAACTTTGTCCAGTGTATCAAGGAAGGCCTACAGCTGTATAGACTTCACTTTAAGCCTTAACCTGGTTTTGTTCAGATGTCTTTATGTGTGGTCCATGGCACCATTCATCACCTTAGTGAAGCTCCCTTGGAAACTAAGTTTAGTTAGTCCAAAGTCTCCTGATTAAGGAGTGAAGGACCATCTTGATAGGTATGGCAATTACCTGGTACTCAAGAGATTTAACTTCAGTGCCTCTAACTGATAAACATTTCATTTTAGAAAAAATTCCTTCATTTCCATTTGGGCCTTAATCTCCTCACTGTAAAATGCATAGGACATATATTATCTATGCATAAAACAACTAATTGCATAGTAAGTTCTTTAACCTGTCATTGTAACTCACCTGACACAGTAACAACAGTTAGATAACTTGCATGATGTTGTATTCTAAATCTGTGCTTCTGTCTTTTCCTAATTAACACACACCTTGGATTATAATACAAGCAAGTTTAGCTCAATAGCTAAATGTGCAAAGAGACCACATTCATAAGAAGTTTAAACCTACACAATACTTACAGATGAGAGGAAAATTGCAGTGACATTTTGCAAGACCAAGACTCATGTAGTTCAACTTCCTAAATATGAAATGCTTACTTTTATCAGAAAAGCACTGAAATCCCTGACAGCACATCAGCCACTTCTGGAGATTCAGCTTTGTGTGCATGGTCACCATTACCACTCCGCATTTTCAGCTGCTGAAAGAAGCAGAAGCCACTAGACTAGCTTTTCCCGCCCGATATTCTGATGCTGTATTTGTCAGGAGAACTAAATGTTTATTGCAAAAGAGGATATAAACTGCCTGCCCTCCCTGACATTTATTGAACCAATACTCAACATTAAATTTCCTCTCTGGCATCCTAGAGTGAGATAAATAGGGATTTAAATGGCAGCAGAGGAACAGTGGATTTTTATTTATGCATCCATTTTCCTAGAGCTAAGAATAAAGATGTACCAGAAAACAACATGCACAATGAAAAGTTAACATTGCCATCAAACTGTAGGATTTCTAAAAGAAAAGGGGTAAATCAGTCTCTCAAAAGCTGAACCTCACTTGACAATCCCTAATAAAAGTTGCCAAGTACAGAGCTGTTAAATAACAGAATTTTATTCAACAAATGAACTTGAGCAATAAAGAGATGGTGTTGATAGCGGCAACTTCAGAGCAACATGAAGAAACAATTCAAAAGAGAAAGATCTCTTATATTTATCTTAATGTCATAGAAATAACCCCAACTTTGTTCATCAGGGTCTTTCCCTGCTCCTCACAAATTATCAGGCCTATTTTTCTCAACTCCTGTCTCTGCATCAGCACCCCCAGAGCATTCATCCACACAAACCTCTCTGTTGGTAAAAATATGACTGACCAGGACTGATGACCTTCTCCTCCTGAATTCCACTCAAAGAAACCAGATGCCCTCAGGAGTTTCTGCTTCCTACACAGAAATACACCCTAGATCTGTATCTTCTTAAGTCCCTTGACCACATTCCCCTTTTTTCTACCATGCAATAATTAGAGAGATTTTTTTCGCTGGAGTTCTGTTGAACTTAGTTATTTAAAAAAAAAAAAAAAATCAGAATGTTACAAAATACTCATTAAAATGGTTTTAAATTAAAGAGTAAGGAGAATCAATCAAGTTTTTGAGGCAATAGTAAATTAACATTAACACATACTGCACAATGTGAAAACATATATGTAACTAAAGCATTTGTTGAAATATATCACAGGATCTGAGTCTATCATTTACAGCAAGAACTAAGTGAACATCTAAAAAGACATTTCTTTCTGATGAGTACCTGAGTTCATGATATGAATATTTTTAATCTATCTGCCACATATACTGAAATGAAAGATTTACTCTCTGGTTTTGCATCCCCGGAAAGTAATCATTTTATTCTTGTTTTCCATTTATAACTTTGCCAAAAGATACTTCTCTTTCAGGTTCTGACACAAATATGTGATGATATGTACGTCTCTCCAATCAGCAGGTTGATTGTAAAAAAATATGCAGCTCTGGGAAAAATAATGTGTTTTAAGAGTCACTGTTATCCTAAGAATCTTCAGACTATCTTAATAATTTGTCATTTTGTAGAATGTTTCTAAGCCTTGAATCTCTAGGAAAAAAAAAATAAAATAGGGGAAGTTATGATCTTCTCAGCCTCCTGCAAACTACCCCATTAGACTTCCCCCACCAAGGCCAACCCAGTCCTACTGCCATCCACGCTGCACACCCCACCACTTCCTCACTGTGTCCCTCTTGCAATGGCTCTTCAAAGTAGGAGACACCCAGCCTTACACCTGGCACGCCATGGCGATTGTGAAACGCAGACACATTAATAGCTTGAGGCTAGTGACCAACTTGCTCTCTCCCACTCAGCCAACTCCTCAAAACGCCCTGCCACCACCCAACTCTGAAAATGCGTAGGGTATGACTCTGGGTGGGTGGAGAAGGAAGAGGACATATGTGTCATCTGCTGTCCACACCTGGGGATTGATCCCGGATGGTCCAAGTCAGTCTGATATATCTCTGGTATATGCTTACAGACCAGACTAGGAAGTATCTGGAACCAGAAATGAGATACCTGTCGGTGCCGTGCTGCTGCTTGCCGTCTCGGTTCTAACTCTGCAGGAGCTGGGAGAACAGAAGGCTCAATATTCTGAACTTTTTAGTGAGGATGTCAAAGCTGCTCGAGTAACTCAAGCACTTAGTTCTGTCGAAATGAATGAAATGTCGCAGCGCTATAGTCAACTTAAGAAATCTCAGCCTTCAGCTCTACGATGCCTAGAGAAAGCAGGTCTACAGAGGGCACCACAGAAGCCCACAAGCATTTCCATGGAGAGTATCCAGTAAAGAGTATTTTCCAACGGCATCTGTGTGTAGGTGGGAGTTACCTCTACAAAAACCGTTACAGATGGGAGGGGTAATGGTTACACACCTCAATATGGTTGTTTTCATTTTGTTTTTCTTGTTTGTTTAGATTGTTACCGCCTGAACACACATACTGCAATTGCAACTTTATTGACCTCGGAGCAAATGAGGCTACAAAAGGAAAGATTTTCCTTCTCCCCTACATTTTAAAATCCAGTTGGTGCAAGGCACCACCCTCCCCATCCGGACTTTTCTCAGAGGTCCCATTATTGACAGCATTCCCCCTTTTCTTTGACTTCAACATGAACGCTTTTGAATTGCAGTTTTTTTCATTTGCAGCATAGGACAGATCCAAAATCAAAACAGTGATTTTACTTAAACGTGACCATATTAATTCCACTCAATGATTACTTCAAAGCATCATTGTCTAATTGAATTTGAATTGAAAGGAAATAGAAGTATGTAATACCTCATTTCTAATTCAAGTAAGATGACCCATCAGAATATGATTGGCTTTGAGTCAGATTTTCTAAAATGAGTAAATATTTCTGAGTTGCTGATACAAATTAAACTAATAGTGGTCCCTGCTTACTTCAGCTGGTGGATGTATAATAGTTTTCCTTCAAGTAATTATTAAGAATTGCTGATACACACAATAATTCTCACGCTCTGTGTTCTTTATAGATTATGCTTATTTAAAAAGTATTTCATAACAACACAAGCATTATACAAGTTCCTTTCTATGGAACCTGCCTTCCCCAGTGAATAGCAATGGTCAATAATCAACTCAGAATACTGCTACTGTAAATTCTTTTTGACTGTAATACATACATTCAATACAAAGAATTTACCAAGTGGTCTTTTTAGTGAGCAAAGTTTTTAACTCTGTACTAGCAAATAACTGAAAACATTGGAGGACAAATGAAACACTGCAGAGATTTTATCATTATTATGGTACTATTAGTCATTTAAAGAGAAAATCTAATTTTAAAATTCTAAGAGTAGCTAGAAGTGGCCTGTATATTAATAGCCATAAAGGGGCTACTCTGCCTGACGCAGGCTGGCGTGCAGCCATTCCCCTTCTCAGCCCACAGCCCTGCGTTCTTGGATAAGGAGACAGTCATTGACTTGAAATTAGCATCTCTGCCATGGTGGTACTTCATCCAGGTACGGCAGCATTTCAAAACACAATTGGGTCACAATCTAGTTCAGTATCTTGGTATAATGAGGTATTTTTCAGTATTTTCAATATATTCTGTACCGAAACTAAATCTTGTTAAAGGCAACAGAAAAGTCCATTCCATCTATATTAATGAGTTTATATCACATGCTTTAAAAATATTTGCAGATATAGACTAATCACCGCTAAAGCCAGATAATAAAATTTCTCTAGTGAAACTGAATCTTGACAAAAATTAAAGAAATAGCAGTGTTTGAACAGATAAATGAGACTTGCTCAAATTTTGACAGATTATATATTTTCAGTACGCTGTACTGATCAATACCAGCTAATTAGTGTAGTGAAGAGAGCCAAGTTTACCTAAGGAGAAACAGTTCTTCTCTTGCTACCATTTATATATATATAAAAAAAAAAAAAACAGCCTGGAAAAAAACCTGCTTTGAGCTTTGCAAACATTGAGATGGAATTGAAAAAGCACAGATATTATTGTCATTCCACATAAGATGATGAATGAAGCTATTAAAGATGTTTTTGTCTAAATACAAGAAGGTATCCAATGGGCATTTGGACTTATTACTCATATCATAAGCAAACATTTTCTATTTTCCATAACCAATAATAAACAGAATCCACATAACTTTTATTTATAACAATTGCTGTTAGTTGTCCAAATGCCTATTGCATAAATGATTTGCCAAAACATGCTTGTGAAAAAAAACACCCACCACAAACAAGCCAAAACACCATCCCTCAGCTAAAGACTAGGTCACTGAGTTAGTCTGGAAAAGTGGAAATATTTTCTGTGCTTGTCAGTATTTTTCACCAGAGAGTGTTCTGAGTCAGAACCAGTTTTGTACTAACCCCCCCCCCCCAAAAAAAAAAATCCCAAACAAACAAAAAACCTAAAACCTATGGGATGAAATTCAAGATCACAAGATGAAAGTAAAAAGCTATACACACCACTCTTAGTCAGCAAAGCTACTAGGACGGGATAGTTCTATTTTGAGATCAGTTTCATATATTTATAATCTTCATAATGGAGTATTAAGAGGCAGCACAGGGTGAAAAAGAGACAACCTATTGAAAAATGTGGTGCATGCGACAGGAGTATGACAGCTAGTGCTCAAAGAGAAAAGTGTGAGCAGATAGGGGAATCAGTCACATTTTCTGCAGTGTGTTAAAAATAGCCAGGTGGAACATGCTAGATTTTTAATATACACTTTCTCCTCTGATGCATGTTCCCTCAGCACTGACTGCAAACCACCCTCCACTAAATATTTACAACAGTGTTGATATTCTCCAGGACTTTTCTGTTGTTAATATTCCCCACCCCTAAAAAGAATCCTAAACCAAAAAAAAAAAGGGTTACAAAATGAAGAGATGGGCAATCACTGCACCGCATTATGCTGCTCAGACTCTCAGTTAAAAGTCCAGGAAATTTACTGGCTTAAAAGCTGTTTTTCCAGGCTTCTCCTAGTCATTTAAAAGCCTCATAATTATTACCCTGGAGTTCCTTTCAAAATTCCCTTTAAAATTTTCCCCAATTACTTTATAGCATAACTCTTCCCCTTTGTTTATATCTTGGTCTATAAATCCAATTTTACTTACATATATACACTGCATCTATTATTGACTTCCACGCTGCAGGCATTACTGTGCTGCACTTTAAAGTTCAATCAAGGGAGTCTAGATACGTGAATGTGCTTTATATAATTGGCATTAATCTACAGAAAAAAGTACCTCCTGTATGTACACTGTACAACCATGCATCAGCCCAATACCTGTAAACATTACCTTCTAACAAAAACAAGTTTTATGCATTTATTTTTAAGCCCTAGTATTTCTGTGATATAAATCTTCCCGTGTAAGCCAAATGTTCCTGCATGTGAGTCATTTTTGTAGATTTATAATAGGAACTATGTAAATACTGATCTCCTTGAAGACATTCCTAATAAATTCCTTCTATTTTAACCTGCCTGTCATGCCCTTCAGTTTTCAGCTTAGGTTTATTTCTTCCCTAACCTACTATGGATTCCCGTAGCAATTAAAGTTATGAAAAAAGTATCCACATTGGCCACAAGATTCACATATATTTTGCCACAGACAGGCCGTGTATGCATCACATTCCAAAATATTTGCATATAAATGAAATTTTTGAAGTTAGTCTTATATGTGGCGGTGGAATTTAAAAGGTGTCCTCCCTCTATTAAGCCAAACCAGTAATTTCCCACCACTGCCGTGACTGCACCGATCATTTAACAGTTTGTTAATTTTTAAAATCTCCATCACCGAATGTCCTTTCATTAAAATGCAGGCAATTAAAATAGTTTATTGGAGAAAGCTACTGTATACCCCAGTGCTGCTTTTTTACATTTGTTTATTCTGCAAAAATTAAATACTTAGTGCTAAAATCACGAAGGTGACTTGGAGACCTAAACATTCCTTTAGCTGCTAACGTCTGACATCTAGTAATACTGACGTTCACAAACCTCTGTCACCAGAAAACTGGGGAGACCTTCCTTGGTTACAGAAGATGGAAATTTAAGCCTCTAGAGAAACTTTCAGCTAAGGTCCACGTTTTTTACTTTATTAGCTTTATTTGCTATTATAGAGAAATTATTCTGGTGTGCTTCCCAACGGTACAGGTACCACAGCAATTTGCCACCACCAGAAGCAGAATATGTTCAAAGACAGAGTGGCTACTTGGCGACCAGACAAGAGGTCAAAGAGGCAGAGAATGCACAACTGCCCTGGGTAACGCCACTGGGAGAATAAGCAACCCAGCAAGGTGACAAAATATGGGAGAATGAGCATTAATTAATCCGGCAGCGTCTCAGATTATTAAAAACAAAGTTACTGTATTTATGCTCCAGGAGAGAGAGGACTCAACATGTGGGACTGGTGGTGCAGTTCATACCTACAGCTCATTCCCAGTCAACAGGAGTAGAGTATTACATGAAGGAATGTCACACAGCTTGGCTCACAAGATCTTTTAAATGTCTTGATCCACATTAATAGCTAATAGCAAACATTCGATATCATCTTTTTAAGCAGTTGGTGATTACAGATGGCCCATTTCTAACTGCTGCTTTCAAAAGTTGTGAACAGTTGCAAAATGCTGCCAGTGCAGTATTAGTTCTGCTGTCCAAATTTACTAATATTCAAATTTTTATCAA
Source organism: Charadrius vociferus (assembly GCF_000708025.1). Lineage (NCBI taxonomy): Eukaryota > Metazoa > Chordata > Aves > Charadriiformes > Charadriidae > Charadrius > Charadrius vociferus. The sequence continues at coordinate 1,133,063 of NW_009650250.1, forward strand.
CAGGGTGCTCATTCTCAAAAGGTACTTGATATCTGGCAGAGATTTACATAACTGATTAAATTAATCTCAAAGTTTTCAGCTTCTTCCAGTTTAATATCAACTACATTATTCATCAATGGGCTTTAAGACAAGTAACGAAGACAAACTATATAGGAATCCAAAAGGTACCTCTCTGTTTCACTAATTTGGTCAAACCAAGTAATTATCGTAACTTCAGTGGAACTGCGCAAGCGTTTTAATAGGAGAAAAATCTAACCATTTCAAAATCTGCTGCAGCAGAATGATTTCTGGAAAAATGTTCTGGACGTGACTGAAACAAGGGCAACATTTGAATCATTTATATCTGACAGCCTAACTTCCAAAGCCGTCAATTCTCCATTACAACTGTAAGATTTAGAGTCTCGGATGGTGAAAAGATCAATATGAAATTACAAATTGTCACTACTTGTATGTGCACACACGCACACCTACACGTAAACCACTGTTCTGACAACAGGAGTGTGGTCCTTTTACAAATCATTTCCCATTAGCTACCATGCTCACAAGGCGCAATTAGTTTAGCACAGCATTCAGAAAATGAAATAAGATTTTTATACATACTCTTTTCTACCTGAATGCATGTAACAAATTACATTTTACAATTAGTCACTAGTTGATGAAGCAATTCACAACATTATTCAGTGCCATCTGAAAAACAGTACCTACAGCCTTTTTGCTTTGAGAGAAATTTTTTCCCATGACAAGCACTCTTAAAGTGAACAATACAGACAGGATGTACAATGCAATTCAGGACTTTGTTGTTGTTGCTTTCACCCCAGAATCAATCAGAGAAAATTTCTGAAGCAGACAAAGAATGAGAATTACTGCAGAATATTAAGGAGAGATTTGAGCACACAAAAGTTGATACAGAGGTAGCAACAGCTCATGCTGATTCATACAAAGCTCAGATATAACAGTGCCAGGAAACCATAAACAACAGTTCAGTTACCAAAACACTGTTTTCTTCTTCCAATGTAGAAAAATATCAATATTAAGGTTCTTTGGAAACTTTTGATTGAACTCTCTTGTGAATTTTTGTTCATGTAATTTATTAATCCTCTACAGTCAACTTCAAGTTTTCATGTACATTCTAATAGCTAATAAAAAGTGAAAATTCTCCAAAGCTTGGACGGGAGAGGGGAAACCCCCTTGACTTAACAGATTATTTTTGGTTACATCCTTTTTGGGAAGTTTTAACATAGTTTTTTAACATGTTAACATGCCAAAATGAGTTTTCTTCAAAATCTTTCTTGGTTTGGAAAAGCATTCCTAAATATTAAATCCAATCATGCTCCAGTGCACAACCAGAGTAGAAAAGCACAGTTTCCCAGACCACATTCACACGGAACTTCCATGATCTTAAGCAGAAAAAGTCACCCAGCATGGCAGAAGATTTCCATCACCAGGAAGGAATGCAAATCCAGGCTTTAGCCCTGATTTAGTTTCTGGTCCAACACATAAAATATGTCTGATTCTGCAAATAATCTGTTTCCAATATGAAGGTATATGTTTCAGAGTAACATTGGGAATTTAGCCACAATCCATCCGGTTCTGATTTAACCAGCACCTCTGTGAGCTGAAATCCCATTGACTTTAAACTGAGAAGCACTTTCAGGTTCCAAGTTTGCTGAGTTATCCAAGTATCACCAGAAAAAACCTTAGCGTGGGCTTTATTATTATTTCTGGATTTATGGTGTCAGAACTTGACCCCATATCTCAACTACATAATGCTAAATACAGCAAATGGAAGTCCTGCACAAGAAAAGTCTGTAGGGACCAAAAGAAAATACAAGTAGAACAAACAGTCAAATGAGTCCTTTTTTGTAATTTTTAACTTAAGGCAAAATTCCATGGCTTTTGCACTAAAATAGTGTCAGCATACAAATGTTCTAAAATAGGTTTTTGTTAAAGTGACCTTAAAGACTAAAGCACAGCTAAACAGAGCTTCTTTATCTTCATCAAACAGAGCTTCAATATCTTCATCAAAGCCACAGACGGCGGCATTGAGTGTACCCTCAGCAAGTTTGCAGATGACACCAAGCTGCATGGTGCAGTTGACACACCCGAAGGATGGGATGCCATCCAGGGGGACCTGGACAAGCTTAAGAAGAGGGCCTGAGAACCTCATGAGGTTCAAAAAGGCCAAGTGCAAGGTCCTGCACCTGGGTAAGGGCAATCCCAAGCAGAAATATAGGGTGGGTGGAGAATGGATTGAGAGCAGGCATGAGGAGAAGGACTTTGGGGTGCTGGTGGATAAGAAGCTCAGCGTGAGCCTATGATGTGCACTCGCAGCCCAGAAGGCCAACTACATCCTGGGCTGCACCAGAAGAAGTGTGGCCAGCAGGGCGAGGGAGGCGATTCTGACACTCTACTCTGCTCTGGTGAGATCCCACATGGAGCACTGCATCCAGCTCTGGGGGCCTCAGCACAGGAAAGACACGGACCTGTTGGAACAAGTCCAGAGGAGGGCCACAAAGACAATCAGAGGGCTGGAGCACCTCTTCTATGAGGACAGGCTGAGAGAGTTGGGGTTGTTGAGCCTGGAGAAGAAAAGGCTCTGGGGAGACCTTACTGCGGCCTTTCAGTACATAAAGACAGGGACAAAGTTTTTAGCACGGCCTGTTGTGATAGGACAAGGGATTATGGTTTTAAACTAAAAGAAGGAAGATTTAGACTAGATATAAGGAAGAAATTTTTTACAATGAGCATGGTGAAATGCTAGCACTGGTTGCCCAGAGAGGTGGTAGATGCCACATCCCTGGAAACATTCAAGGTCAGGTTGGACGGGGCTCTGAGCAACCTGATGTAGTTGAAGATGTCCCTGCTCATTGTAGCGGGGTTGGAATAGATGACCTTTAAAGGTCCCCTCTAACCCAAACTATTCTCTGATTCTTTCAGGACAATCTTTTTAAAGTTTTTTAAAGACATACGACATTTACATTGCGTGTCAAGGTTGCTTTAAGTGCCTCAATATCATTTATATCTCAAGCCTTAGCTTAAGGAAACTTAACAACTTCTAGAACTGTTTCCTAAAACTGTTGTGTAAATTTAGCAGCAAATCCATCAAATTCATGCAGAGTGCAATAACTTTTGATCACTGCTGCAGAGGCTTTAAAGAGAAAGGAAATTGTGAGTTTCCCAATTTCTTCTTTTTTTTGGAAAAAAAAAATCCAAACAAACAAAACAAAAAAACCCAAACACCACAGAAATAATCTGAATATTTTTTAAAAGTCACTGCATGAGTAAACATTTCCTTTTTATTAATGGCCATGATCTTCTGCTTTTCTACAGATTAAATAACTATAGAAAAATTCTGCTGACAAAAGATTGTTAGGGAAGGTCAAAAATCTAATGGTGCAACATGAAGTTGTAAGGGAAATACAACTGCAATGCTCTGTAGTTCATTAAGGTTGAGGGCTTCCAGCTATCAAAAATGAACGTTTTCATTGTTGGACATAAAACCAGATTGCAAGAAAGAACTGCAACAGGCAGTTTAACAGTACTGTAAAAATACAAACAAAAAAAGGACAATAAAACCCCAAAGTCTATCAATACTGTGATTGTTTCAAGGATACCTTTTGCAAATCTGTCTTTAATATACCATCACATCAGAAGTGCATGACATTTGTTGGCAGTGGAGTAGGTTGCCGTTATCCAAACTATTTCTTTAAAGCTAGCTATCAAGGGAGAACCAGAAAAGCAAGTTAGATATCCAGTGTCTATATAGGTCAATTTTTAGATAAGTGTTGATAACACATGGAAGACTGAAGTATATACCACAGATGTGATTTAGCTCACTATCTCAAAATCATTGAATTTCAAGATTGAAAAGCTCCATTATCCTATTTCATATAGCTGTGCACTGCACAACTTTATTCCACAGACCATTTTCTAGTGTTTTGTCAATTCTAGTTATAAAAGTCTCAAGTGAATGGGTTTCTAATATTTCCCTAAAATGACTGTTTCACAACCTAATATATCTCTGCCATAAAGTTTTTTTGCCATACAGTTTAATTTCTCTTTGCTTGTTTTCATCCTATGGGAATAGCTCTCTGACCCCAACGTAGCTCTGCATGTGCTTACATTTAAACATTACATTAAGATCCTGGCACAAAATACCTTTGTATATGCAACAAAATGAGGTAATGGAACAAAGCAAGCTGGGGGGAAAAAAAAGCTTGCACTATTAAAACTGAATTCACCAGCACAATAGTTCAAGTATAAATAGAGAGAAAAATGCTTTTGTATTTAGCCTTGAAGAGTGAAATCCATTTTTTACATCTAAAGACAGTAATGAATTTACTTAATTCCATCAGTACAACAGAATCCATATAAACCACTGGGCAAATGATTTAATTTCTGCTTCAATACCCTTTGTAAAAGAGAGATAACACTTCCTTAACCAGAGATAACTATCTGCTTAGATTCACTAGCTATCCAATGAGGATAAAAATGATAGAAAGAAATAATATAATATCTGCATTTCTTTGAGAAGTTGCATAAAATATTCTTATTCCTACTTATTTAGAAATACATATAAAATACCGGCCTGCAATTTTGCAAGTTCTGTTCCACACTCATGCACTGATAAAGAGTGTTCACACAAACCCATGCCATTATCTATTCGATTATTCATTAATTCATTTTTATAGCAAATGTTTTAGCTTTTTATTTTCATTATTTTTTATTCCTTTTAGCAGGACTTACTGAATAATTTGATTACAGCACAGGGAGCGTTGCCATTTAATCAATATTGAAAGTTAAGCAGCAGATATGAAGGAAGAAGAGAAGACATTAGAGAAAGCCATAATGGTAAAAACACATTGCAACTGCATTTCAGACTTTCACATTCACGTTGCAGGGAAGGAATCTACAACACTCAAATTGCATTCGTTCACATGCTTAGATGGAAAATCCAACAGGCTGTTTAATTAACTTTTTTTAAAAATATAGTTTTAGGGATGAATAATCATAAGGTTTTGTAAAGAAAGTCTACTGTCTTTACACAAGCTTCTTATAGGGTATTTGGAACTTCATTTTCTGTTTCTGGAAATACAGTGCAAATATTTGTCTGAAAACAAATTAGCCACAAATGTTCCTAAATTTGGACTAAATATTAGAGCTCTGAGTTATTCTCTGGCTGTACTATCAGCCACTCTTCGGATAACTCACAGTCACATTACCTTAGATTTGGAATCCAACTCTCTCAATTTCAGAATAAGTGAATGACTGCAGCTGCTTATTCCCAACACCAACTTATCTTTGCGAAATGCACAGGAACATTTCCTATTGGAGCAGAAACCTCCAAAATTGATTTATCAAATAAAGAATTTCCTAGGTGCAGCAGATAAACACACTGAAACATAGAAGATCTAGAAAATGGATAACAGCCATCACTGTACCTAGACAAATTAAAGTTAGCAAATCTAAATCAACATGCAGATACATTAATATACAAACATACAGGAGTAAGTGAAGTGGAAGGCTCATGTTCACTGAGCTGAGCAGAGATCATAAAAACAAGCTTGAAATCACTTATGCTGCATTATGATGATTAATGATTTTGGCCCTTTCCTACAGTATTGCAGCAGCCCTGAGAAACACTGCAATTGCTTCTTTTGAAGAATGAAGTTAAAAAGACTTGCTACTAAAGGGCAGTGCATACAGTCTGCTGGTTAATTAAGACTCTCGGCAAATGGTTTCGTTATCTTCCTAAACCCCATTCTTAGTCTCATCAGTTTTTCAACATTTCTATTGTTGCAAATTAAATTGCAAATAATAAACTGACTAACCCACATTAATTAAAAATTGCCATCATTTAAAATTTTTCAACCACCTGTAACCAACCCTCCCAATCTTCAAGCACCCAAACTTAAAAAAAAATCATGAAAATTAGATAGAAAAGACTGTGGGTTTCTTAATTCTCCCTTTGCCAGAGAGTACAGGTTTTTCCAGTCCTGCTGGCATGACTTCCATAATTTATTTTTCAGCCTAATAGACTTCACTATTTATTTTATAGTCTGCTAGCTCTCACTCTTCAGAAGCTTTCCCTATTACCTCTTCTTCTATCTACCAAACACAAATGCTGTGGTAAGTCTCAGGGCAAAAAAACTTTAAATTGCATTTCAATTTCAACAGTCTGCACTATATGGAAGCAAATACAAATAATTCTACAAGCCCAATGTAAACACCCAATGTAGCAAGGAAAAGGGGTATCTTCTATATTAATGTAGAATTATTGCACATACAAAATATTTACTTTTTAAATAACCATTAGTGCTCTATGCAGACAGTCCCATTAACCATCAACTTGTTATATGCTGCGTTTGGCACTGTAAGTTAACATAAGTAGTATGTCAAAGATTACGTAATGGCACCACTTAGAGTTAAAAAAGGAAGGTTGAATCAATCATTATTTGTGAAAGTCAGCACTAAATTCAACTACTCGGCTCAGCGTCTTGAAAGACCGTGCAGAAATGGATGAAGGCACAACAGAGAAGCATGTCTTTGAAAGCACTTAAGCTCAGTATGGGAGAAGGCACAGGAAAGCCCTCAAAGCTGAAAATATCATAGAATCTTTCCACCCCTGTATTTTTTTCTAAACTATCTTCAGCAAGATGCCAGCCCTTTTACATTTTCTGAAGAGTGTTAAATGTGTATGATGAACACCTGAATTTGTATTAACAAGCAAAATCCTCTTTTCTTTTTTTTGTAAACCATAAATATACATACAAAGTCTAAAAAGCATTAATAAGCAAAAGGTTATTTTAAAGATCAAGTGTTAAGTAACCAGCCAAAACCTTCGAATTTTATTGAACTCTGCAAAGTTAATCATAGCATTAGACTAATTGTTGGAAAATAGTTTTCTTCAGAAAAGCCTCTGTCTGAAAGCTTATAGTATTGTAGTCCTCAGATAGAACTTATGCTGTATATCTTTTTGCTTGGTTACTGAGGTTGCTTACAGGTAAAATTTGTTTTAAAAGTTTGCAGAAAACGCACTCAGTCACTTAGTCATCAAAGCATGGAAAAAACTTGTTTTTACTTCAGATGAAAGGAGAAGAAGGAATGGAAGAAGAGATTAATTTTCTTCCATTCTTTTCTTGTCAGAATTAACTAACATTAATTTAAGAGTAATGGGAGAGTGAAAAATAGAATGCACCAAATACCCAAACCCAGCAATTCCCAAAACATTATAGGATGATGAACAAAGCCATCCATAACAAGAGGTCGTATCCTCAGCTTCACAGGCCAGTTGAAGTCGCTTTTGTCATACTACACAAATATGATGGAACGGATACAACTTTTGGGCTATTTGGTGGCAGACTGTAGGTTGTGTCTTCCCTCTGACACAATGCTTATGTCACATGTCAGATCTGGTGAGCGTTCATCATGAGCTACTCGACAAAGCTAGTCTCCTCCACCTATCGCAAAGAAATATCCATCAATTTCCACAAGTAGAAGCCATTCCATCCCTAGCAAATTCCCAAATAAGTTCTTCCATTATATAAATGATGATTAAGTTGACGTATCCTTTTGATTTACTTTTGTTCAGTCAAGCCTGTCAAACGTGCTTGAAACCTTTTAGAAATGGTACCTAAATAGAAGGTATTATTCAAACTATGTATGTTATAGCAGAGTTCTGATTAGTAAAAATCAATCTAAACAATACAAGTTAATTTCATTTTAGTTCAAATTTCTCAAGTGCTGGAGAAGTAATGTAGATTTTTCTTCAGCAATCATTTCAACTGACAACATTTTCTGATTGACAGAACATTTTGAAAAGATAGTTAAATTTTTTTTAAAACCATGAAATTGTGCAATTCCTTAAATAAAACTTAAGACTAAAAGTATTAACTCATATAGGAAAATAATACATGTACAATCCAAGGCAATTAAATGTGTATAAACTGGTCAGTCCTCAATAAAATTATTTCCCATCAAAAGATGCTACCGTAGTGAAATGTTTCAATTTTAATGATTATTTAAAAACTAGCAGGTTCTCTTGCCTCACACTTTCTCATCTCATTCAGACTATTCATCTAAAATATCAGGAAGATACATTTTTCATATTGTACCTCATTACAAAATTTCAATTAATGAATAATTAGTATTTCTGCAATGGCACTCTGATGCTCTGAACACTCTTTAAAAAGTTGAGGTTTGCCCCATTTTGAAACAAAGCATCCACTGAAACAGCACAACTTCGGAGATCTGAAACTCTTATCTCTACCAGGTCCCTGGGGTTGTCTCACCCAGCAGGCTCACTGGGCAGGTGAAGAAGCGTGGCCCGGATGAACAGACAGTTCGATGGGCTGGGAACGTGCTGAACCCACTACGTTCACAAGGCAGCAATCAACAGTTCACCACTGATTGTTGCCTGTGGCTTGTAGGGGGCAAAGTATCCCAGAGGCTGGTGCCAGGACTCTTATTTCGTTATCTTCATCACCAACCCGGATGATGACACAGCAGCCCCCTCAGCAGACTTGCAGGTGGCACCAAAGTAAAGGGAGAACCTGACACAATGCTTAGCAGGGCAAGGGAAAAGGAAAGTGCAAAGTTCTTCATACAACGGTACAGGCCAGGACTGGCTGGGTAGTACCTCTCCCGAAAAGGACCTTGGGTTTATGGTGGGTGACAGGCTGAACAGCTAAGTCAATACAATCATTACCTGCAGGCCAAAGAAAATCAAGACACTCTCAATACAGTAATAAAGGGCCATGGATTACAAGGAAAAAGCATACGTGGAATTTGGATTACCTAATTAGGAAGGATCCGATTTCAGATGTGAAGCAACATATCTGAAAGAAGATTAAACCTAATGTATTTTAAGATGTAGATGAAGGTGTCTACTTCTGCATCAGGAGCTCCGTGAAGCACCGAATGTGTCCTGTGTCACCCAGCACAGTGGCAGCCATGCAGCTGGGCAGACCTACTGAGGCTGGACTTTATTTGCTCCTGCAAAGTCAATGCAGTTTATTAAATTTAATGTCAAGTTTCACTTCACTCTCAAAACATGATTTTGGAAAACTATCGTCCTTTGAAATAAAGAGCTAAAAGACTGCAAGGCAGAGAGCAATTACAATTTGACTACCGATGATTGTAGTTAATATCAATACTTCAGTATTACTGACTTAATCCCTGCCCACTGGTTTGGCAAGACAAAATCATTTGTATTGATATTCCTCTCTCAAGCCTGGCCACAGACATGCTAAGCTGTCAGCATTGCATTCAAATAAGGTAAATGTCTGTTCTCAGTTTCAGGTTTAATGCACAGCATTAATTGTCAAACCTCCAAAAAATCCCAGTGGCTGTTCTTAGGGGACCTGGGTAATGTCATAGGGTAACATTAAGATATTACAAGGAACACAGGCCCAGCATCTGCCTTGGAGCGATGAGGCAAAATCATGTTATAAGCACATATAGGAGTCATAGTCAAGGGTACGAGCAAATAGTAAGTAAAAGGGTAAACAAACATCTCCTGTTGCTCAAAATCAGACTGCCAGAGGAAAACACCCTATAGAGACTAAAAAAGTAGCCGGGGAATACACGCTGTGGGTTCACCTGTAAAGCATACACCCTGTGGCTTGAACCAAAGCCTCGGGTTTTCTCTGATCGGAAGGAAAAGTTGACTCCTGGGAAATTATATGGGAAAGGAGAAAACTTTGCAGAAAGCAAAAGGGGTGTTGCAAGTCCTGAAGAAGGGCCAAGAGCACAGAGCGTAACTTAAAGCAGGCCTGAAAATATTTAATGTAATTACTGTAGCTGTGAAGCAGAAGTACAAGGCAGTTTCAGAGTGTGAAAAATGAGAGCTAGATGACAAAATTAGAAGTTGGATGTCTGCAGTCCATAAAAGACAAACAAATATCTGAAAAAAACACCTGTGGAGAGAAGGATGTGCAGATGGGGCAATGTCTAAAGATGATATTCAATAGTAGAATGAATGAAACAGTGCTGTTCCTCTATGTGTGCTTGGGACATGGGGAAAGTAATTACCTAAATAAAAAGCCCCTGAAGAATGAGTAATTTGCATTGATACCCAGTACAAAACGATAGAAATTAAAGTTGCAAGCTGGTTTCTTTGCAGAGCAGCCAGCAGCAGCTGAGTGGGGAGCAGGGGGCACCTCTGTAATATTAAAACTGCCAGCAGCTTTGCCCAGCAACTTCTAGATAAGGGCAGGCATTAGAAGGAACCCTTGTATTAGGGAAAATTGATTGAATTGATTTTTTGCAATAGATGAAAACCGTTGGGAAGTTTCTGCGATATGTTTCAATACTGAGTGAGACTCCTACCTTGCAAAAAAGGGAATCGAGGGCAAGCCCATGCTGCAGTGGACAGCAGAGCAGGGAGCTCCAAGCTAACGTGGTCAGAGACCCCAGCTCAGTAACATGAGAATAATCCCACCTGGAGGGTGAAACTGCAATGTGTTTCCAGCCCAAAACTGTCCCAACATGACACCTGGGGGCATCTGTAGTACCTTCCACTCTACAGTCATTCAAGTCACCTGGCTTGCTGCAGATCAAGGCAGAGAGGTTGACTAGACAATATGTCCAAAATGACTTAAATGTAATAGAGAAATTCAGTTTCCCAGAAACGTAGGTATGTCAGCATCAGAGAGCAGGCTCAGTCTGGATTGGGACTTAATCCAAAAACAAAACTTTAGAATGGTTCCATTTCAAGAGATCCAAACCCAAATCCACTCACCCACTCGAATAGGTAAAAATTCACAGCCTGTGATACCCAAAGGCCATGCTCGCTTTATGGGATGTTGGTATTTCCATTAGAAACATCTAGCATAGCCCAAGAAGGTAACGTAAGACAATGCTATCTCATGGCCTTAACTCATTTGGTCTTTTTTTTCTATTTAGCAGAATTCTTCTACCAATAGAAATTGTCATAAATTACATGGTATTTTACCTGTTACCAGCATAACTGTTATCAGTTACACCAGGCTATATCTGCTGTAGTCTTTTAAGAACCAGATTTCAAACAGTGGTTAACATATCATTCAGTCCTAATAATTACTACAAAGTAATACATGGCATTTGTTTCTTCATAGCTTGACTTCACTGGAAAAATATAGTCCTTTAGCCTCCACACAGTAATTGCCCTTACCCAGGGATGATTCTCTAAACACAGACTGCCTCTGCAGCCATGACACTGCTTTTGCATCCAGCCTTGAATGAAGTTATACAACTAAACACTTGGTCTCAACATTTTTTTGTCATGTGTTGTTGATTTATCTGACCAATGCCCCTCTGTCAAAGCTCTGAGGAGCTAAAGAGCCACAGAGAACATCTTAGCTTAGGCTGTTTTCAAATTTCATCAAGTTAGATAATGCAAATAAAGACTGCATACATGCTGAGCCTTCCAAAGTCCTGATAAGACAGTAATAAACCTTAGCAAATTCAGATTACAGCTGTCTTATTACGTATGTTGTTGCATTTTCTACAGATAGCAATGTTGGTAAATGAAATGTCAAAAGTGCAATGTTTGAGTCTGCTCACCTGAGTGAGCAATGATAAGTAATAAAGGGCAACAGACAGAATCTCCCTATTTTTTCCCCCAGAGTTCACTGGGCCAAAGCAAATTTGTAGCTGCTAAAGATCTCTATTCTATTTCTAACAAGAATATGTCACTTTTTAGGAGGCAAAAGTGCATAAAATACAGTATTTTATTATCTAAATTCTTCAAGCACTTTACCTGAAAGCCCAGGTGCCACCTCTAATCATAAAACAGCATACACTAAGCAAATTCTTTTGCCAAAATCTTACATTCTTTGTTATCACATCGTATCAGGGAACTGCTGACTTAACAACAGCTATTTTGCTGTAGAAGGGATAAATTCCTAAACAGGCACAGACGTGTCAGGCAGAAAATATTAGCAAAATACTTTTCAGTGATAATATACATGCAAAGACAGAAGTAAATGCATTCTATTTAAATAGAGTCATGTTCATCCTAGGGAACATGAGCTACGTAAAATATCAAGGTACCTGCCTGTACACCAACTTTTTCACAAGCAGGACAAGCCAAGCGATTGCTTCTAGCATTTTATTCTGCCCTTAACTCGGCCACACGACCCTGGGAAGTCAGTCTGTGTTCTCTTCACCTCTGTAATGACACTGGGAAATGGAGATGCAAACTATTCAACAACTCTAGATCTACAGATGAAAAGTTCTACACAGAAAAAAGGAGTTGGTTTTAGCTCTTTCTGCACGAGCTGAATATCAGGTGACAGCAGTGTGGCAGCGCCAAGAGAAGTGGATCTTCACTGATGAGTGAGAAGTGGCAATGCAGTGATTGACATGCCATACCGTTAGAGAAGGTAACACAAGACGTCATGCAAAACAAATACAACGGCCTGTAACAACAGCAAGGAAGAAAACAATGATATACAAATCTTAATCAAACTCGGCAAGGTTCTCATTAGAAAGAAACTAAGGTGGCAGCAAACAGGCAGGAGAGGAAATACAACAAATGTTATTTGTTCCACATCATGCAGCAGGTAAGTAATAGAACCTAGACCTTATGAATCCAGAACAGGACCTTTCACACAATCCGTAAAAGAACACAAAAGCAGCAGACGTGTACATACACACAAAAAAAAAAAAGTTTCCGTCTCAGGAGAAGAAGTGTTTTATGAACCATCAAGAACAAACAAATAGGGAAAAAAGTCACATTTTAATGTAGCTGGTCTCTTAAAAAACCTCACTGGCTTCTTTCTTCCACAGCGATTCAGACATTTTCTAGTGAGAAGGAAAAGGCCCTCAGGTATGTCCGGTTTCTGCTTCTTCTGTTCTAGCACCTCCAACACTTATCGGTAATACATAGGTTTAATTAAAGCATGAGGCTTAATGAATGTTTAGGGGAATGTAATACTTAAATAGTGTCATTCAAGGACAACTTTATTTTCCAAGGTGGCAATCAGTCTTATTCCAATCAAAATAAAAATCAATAAAGTGGAACTCGGCAAATCAGACACAGCATTAATAACTGCAACACTAGTGATCCTGTGTTAACCACAAAAACCAGTTAGCAATTGTCAACTGATTTTACGTGAATGAATCTGGATAAAGCCCCCTTTTATGCCATCCCTATATAGCAAATCATCACTTGCTACATGTTTGGAACCTAAGGAGCACATTCACTTATCCTTTGCAGAGCACTTTTTTCTTTTAATCATTTCAGCGAACAGCTGTCATCTCCCAGGTCAGTCATTGGGCTGCTCCATTCTGGTACTATTTGTAGTCACTCCTGCCTCTGCAGATAATGCGATGGCTGCAGAATGTGGCAGAAGAATGTGAACTGAATCCTAAGCAGGATGTGGCTGTTGCTAACGCTTATAAACAATATGGAATATGGGTGCTGAGAGGAATACAATTAGCACCAACACACCTTTGTCTTCCAGCTGTCCAGCAGATCACATGCCTTTTTTTTTTTTTTTTAATGAGGCACTGGTTTTTAATTGTTTTATTACTGTAGGACTATTGAGGGAATTACTCCACATGCCAAGCTTCGTAGTGTTGACTTTCTACATAGCACACTTTCCATCACAACATTATTCATGATGTTCTAGTTAAATCTCTGACAGCTTTTCTTTCAGAAACTTTTTTATTAAGGACTTATAAAACTCAAAGATGTGCTCTGGGCAGAAACTCAGCACATAAAGGCTCAGCAAGGGAACACTCACACCACTTAAAGTGAATTTGGTATTTGTAAAGGTAACATGAATGGAAGAACCCTCAATACCTTCAGTAATTTTATAGTACCAATGATAGCACTAATACAAAATGTCTCTTCTCACTTTTCCCTCCCTTCCTTCCCCTTTTACTTCCCTCTCAGTATTATTCCACTATGATAAAGCATAGCCTCTTCTCGGCGTTGGAAGATAATTCAATATGACTAACAATTCATCGCTTGGGCTTTCTGCTGAAAAACCTTCCCATTGAGGAAGGATGCTTCTCCATACTAAGGGGACTTGGCCATAAGAAGCAAAGTGAGGTGCATCAGCTGATTTGGTGTCAGTTGTGTGAAGACTCTTAGAGGCCAATTGTTCAAGTCACAGAAGAGGTGTGCTGGAATATCCTACTTCAAGGGCTCAACTCCACTCATTTTATTAAAAATCTATTCCATCCCTATACACACTTTATCCAAAAATCTCCTATAAACCAGTTTGTCGTATAGCCTCAAATTTCCTTCCTCTACAGAAAGATAAAAAGGATCTTTTGAAGTCACCTGGCCAGCAATACGTGCAAATATACACATTAGAAGTGGCAAAGAGAGAAAAACAATTTGGCTCGAAATGCATGACAGCTCTCTTGACGCTGTGGAGAGACCTGTTGCGTGCCCCCTCTCACAGATCAACTACCACTCTCTCAGCCCCATAAAGATTCTTTCCAAGACTGATTTTTTTTTCCTTCTTTTTTTTTTTTTCCTATTCATTTTAAGGAGGTATTCCTGCAACCAGTCATTAGGGAATATAAGAAAAGGGTTTGTTCCCATACTTCCAATTTTTTAATAGGACAGAGCCTTCTGCTGCATGGAGCCAAGTGATGGTAAAGAAAAAGGGTTCTCAAAGTCCCAGCCAGGTCCCTGGGTTCCTCTTGTGTCCTGCCACCTCATTATCCACTTCTTATACAACTTAGCTCCTCTCTACATCCTGCCACAATCCTTCTTTCTTAAAGAAAAAAAAACAAAAACCACACCAAAAAACCTAAAAACCGAAAAAAAAACCACCAAAAAAACCCACAAAACCCAAACCTCTTGTCAACAGTATAGTGCAGGAAGTCAGACATTCCTTGTGCCGTGAATTACATGCATGCAATTATAACCTTCTTTCAACATTCTGCCAAACATTTAGTTAATCATGTTGTCCAGTTTAAAGAAAAGGAGGAAATCTAAAGGTAGAAAGATGGCACTCAGGAAATATTTGGTATGTGCACAACAATTCCTAGGATTAACCATTTCCAACTAACTTGTGAAAATACACAGAAAATACATACTTGGATTACAACGATTAGATATTAATGTGGTTCTTCTTTCAGAAATCAGAGTCAGGCCATTGTAATTTGCCAAGCAAATGCTCCTCAGCACCTTGTATCAGGTCCGCGTTGGTCAAGACAGTTTGTGCTGAGGGTTTGGTGTAAGCTAGATCAAACCTAAGTATTCCACACAATATTTCTCACAGTACAGCAGAGAATCTTCCTGTGAACTGAGATGTGAGCCTCTTTTTTCATTTTCTTGCCTGTTTTACTCACATGAAGAGTCTAATGGGGTGGCAGATGAAAACTCTTTTGGCAGACCCCTATTACTTGTTCAGGCAAACCATAACACCTTTCTATAATTTATACAGGGGAATACCCTTTAAAAAAGAAAATTCATAAAAAATAGACAGAAAATATTTTCAAGTGAATTCTAAGAGGTCTGGGTAGCTTTTTACATAGAATAACTCTACGTTTGTCTATACCGGCATGTCCACTTGAATCAACATTACTGTCCCTTGATTGGTAGACTGGTGATCTGTTCCAGAATTGCATGAAAAAAAAAAAAAAAAGAAAAAGTTTGCTTAAAATCCAGTTTGAAAACCATAGTTGGGACTGAAGGAAATGTTTTGTTGAATATATATATTATTTCCTGACACACAGTAAGTTTGTAAATTTCAGCTTTTACAAATCAAAAAAATTACTAGAAAATTAAACATCTTTTTATTCAGCTCCACTTAATAGCATTTCATAATGATTATATAGACCTAATATATTTACCCAACTTCTCCCATAAGTAGTGTGAGAAATAACTAATTTGAAAATGCTTAGAGTGTGATTATTATTAATTGATCACATGAATATTATTACTGGCTCCTTTCTGACGGGGCCAGCATGGCTTCATATGGAAAATCTTCATTTTAATGGAAAATATTAAATAACCTAAGAATATTGCAATTGTTATGATTAAATGAAAAGTGAAGAATTACAACCGCTTTGGCTCACATAATTTATTGCGTTAGTTTATTATAGTCATTTCAATGCATGAAAAATGGTGACTTTGAAGTATTAAGCATTTGTGTTGTTTTGCATCACGACTTTATTATCCTTGCTTACCCTAAAAGAAGACAACCAGGATCAGACATCAGATTATATATAAACAAAAGTAAACAAGAAATGGGTATAAATCAGATGATAAGGATATAAATCAAGTGATTCATAATATAAACCTTGGAAATAAAAAAAAAAAAAACATTTTATGCTTTCAAAGCATTCTATTTTTTCCTCTTTTTTTTGACCCATGCTTCACTATTCCCTCTGCTCTACAGGGGATACTACAAAAGCACCTGACTGCCAAATAGCTGTCTCCAGATGTTTTAGTGGAGATCAACAAATTCCACCCAATGATGGCACAACTTGAGACAGAAAACCCTTCAGTTCTGCCCTAAAATAAACTGTCAAAGGAGGTACAAGAGTGTAGAAAATGAAAAATTCAGAGAGGGCCATGAAGACCTCCATACTGCTTCATCTAGATGCAATTCAGCTTCCTTCAAAGTACCTTTTCACCAGCCTGCAAACCCCAATACAGGTAGTAGCTATGACAGCAGTTAACTTCTTGCAGCTACCCAACCTAACCTGTGTCCCCAGCGCAGTCTGCAGCTCACCCGCCAGACACACCAACCCTTTGAAGTCACCAGCAGCCCAGAAACGCACTGAAAAAGCTGGTATCATCTCAGCTCCTGCTTTTATGTCCTGAAATCAGGAGCAAAAAGATAGTATTACCACCCTTCTCTGCTCATGGAAAAATCAAACTGATTTGTGCTCCTACGCCTTAATGATAGTGGGAGATATTCTGACTCCTTGCCCTAGAGAGAGTCTTGAATTATCTTGAGAGTCTTGAATCTTGAATTACCAATGTAAGCTACAAAAAGCGTCCTTATAAGCCTCACAGTTTACAGCTAAGACCAACAAACCCTCTCCTTGCATCATATAACAGACACCCTCCAGCCTGTGATAACAGCAGGGCTTGCAGTGTGGACTGAAGCACACATATTTATTCCAAAAGGGTCTGAAAATGTACCAGGGAAAGCTCTGGGGTCAACAGGAGAAGGATGAGACCACATTAAAATCAAAAAGGGAAAAGGGTCACTGCTCATCATCATCTTTAGAGAATGTCTTTACATAGAGAAAGATGCCACGTAGAGATACTTGAGGCAGCTAAGGAAAATCATGGCGTTGCTTGGGAGCAGTAAGTACATGCAGCTCCTGGCGTTTGAACTGGAAACACATCAGCATCATGCGTTTTCTAGGCCAGAAGAGACTGCTGTGCCTGTCCTCCAAAAGGGAAAACACCAGGTAGGTGGAGGTAACAGATGCTTATGGGAGAAAGGATGGATGCTGGGATAAAAGTGTAGAGAGCATCACGTGATGTGGGATTGTAAGCAACTGTCATTTTTCTCCTGCGAAGTCCAACCCACAGCAGATGCCATTAGTACAACAATGTTATGCCTTTCATTTCTGAGTACGTTCATTTCAACATATTTGAAGTTCTTCTGTTTTCTTAAAAAAAAACCTCAAAACCAAACAAACAAAAAACCAAAACCCTCAATACTTGAGATCAAGTACTAGAGACAAAATAATGAAGTACCCAAACTTGCACTGCTGAACACTTTGGTGAGAGAATTTTCTTGTTGTCAGAGCTCAAGGAAGAGTACAATCAATTTAATCACAGGCTAAAGAAGGAAATACAAATGATGGGGAAAAACACTGTTAGAAGGAAAACAATAATCATAAGTTAATGAATCGGGGGAGCATTTTGGACTCCTAAGTATTTACTACACATTTGTTAACATTTTTCCAAGGATACAATTTTGCAGTTATCTGTGAAGTTAATTGAGGCAGTCTTCTGGTTTCAGAGAATTCCTCTCTCACCTCAAGGATGCCTATTTTGTGAGATCTTCTGAAACATGGGAATTTCTACGTGATGTTCCACAGCTCACCAGAAAACTCCCAAGTCTTTATTTTAATCTGCCTTGTGTCTGTGCAACTAAAAACCTGTTTTAAGTGAAAGCCTGAAAATACTGGGTAACACACCACCCCTCTAGTCACCACAGCACAAAATTGCACTGTATCTTCTAACAGGGCAAACACATCAAAAGAAGCAGATTAGAAGTATTTTTACAATGGTTACCTAGGGGAGCAAGCTGATGCAGAAAAAAATTGACAATGCCCTAAAAAGAGTCTGCTCCCATTAGAAGCTGCAGGTTGGTAGCAATAGGTGAGTGAGAACAGCTTAAGTGTAGTTTTAAGTACACTGCGAATGTTCTTCATTGAGACAAGCTCTAACTTTTTCACTGCTGGGTTGAGTAAAATAGATGGATTTTTAAGCACTATATTTATTTGTCCTTGTAATTAGGTGGAAAAGGCTTTCAAATGGACAGAGCTTTTCAGTTGCCCATGAAGTTCATCAGTGACAGACACAGAGGCAGAAGAGGGGAATTGTGAACGAACAATCTCAAGGTCTAATATGCAGGAGAAAAACATTTATATGTAGCACTCACAATTAGGGGATGTCACATATTTAGGCAACATCCTGACTGAAAGCAGTGTTGTTCTGAAGCCAAGCGTTTTACCTGGCACTCCTGGGTTTAGCACCTACGCTGCTGAGCTCGTGGATCTCACATTGCATGGCGCCCAACACCAGAAGCTGGCACCTACACCTGCAAGCTAAACGCTGACTGGTGCTGCTTTGCCATACCCCTTTCCCTGTATAATACGCTTTCTTATATCTTCACATACATAGCAAATTTTAAAGTTTAGCTTTGCCTTAAATCAGGACACTATTAAACAAGTTCGGTCCTCCTTTCAGTTCATATGCAGTACTCTTGTGATACAGTAGAAGAAAGTGGAATTAAAGATGAGCCTTATTTTTGCAGAGAACACAAGAAAATCATTGAGAATTGAAATTTCTCACCACCTTTGAAGTTCAAGTTATTTTACAACTTTTGCTATCTCAGACACAGCGTAGCATGTTTGTAAACACATCAGGAAAAGGATTAAAAAGGAGGGTCAGTATGATTCAGTGACTGAATTACAAGATCGTTGAAAAGGCCAGTTGTACGGTTCACTACACAAGGTGCTCAGTAATTAGATAGCAAGTGACCGAGGCCAAATGGAAGGAAGAAAAAAATGCAGCTACCTCACCCACCTGCAGCTTTACCAGAGAGACCGTTCAGTGCTTGAGCTCCCCAGCCAGCCTCTGCTGTGCTGCCCTGCGACAGGCGCACATGATTTACAAAGAGATACAAGAGCCGGGGTTCCTCTGGAGATGGCAAAGGTCAGCAACCACCAAGAGCCAAATGCACAAGGTGAACCTTAAGGGACAGAGCAAGTATTGGGAAATATGGAGGGAAGTGGGAAATGAGACAAAGGCAGGGAAAACACAATAAAAACCAAATGAGTGTGTTGTATGACACAGACCACATCTGTCACGCATCACACTTCCCACCCCACTGTCCCCCTGCAGCATCTGCGTGCCCCTTCTCTGGCAGGGGTGCCCTCCAACATCCCATAGAGACAGTGTCCAGACTGTGGCGTGATCTCTGTTTCTCCTTTCCCTGCTCCCTGCAATTACAGGTCTTGCACTGACCCTTAACTTTCCACCACTATCAGCCAACCTTCCTTCAAAACCAACATTTCTTCATACATCCTTCAGCAGGACTCGCTGTATCCCTTTCCTCTCAATTCTATAGGATCCTACATGAGCTTGAGGTCCTCCCTCTTCCATCATCTAATGATGTCTAACCACGACTCAAGGGGTTTCTGTATGCATGCCCATCTTCCTTGTGCCTCCCCTTCCTTCCCAAACCTTGCCTATGAGAATCATCTTTTCCTCTTCTCCCATAAGGGCTCTGTGCACCCCTCTTCCCCGCTTTAGTCACCCCCGCACACTATGCACCAAGGCAGTTCTGTCCCCTTCGCTGTGCTGCCCATGATGGGCTCTGTCCCCCAGACCAGACCAGCACCAGCCAAATCCCCCAAAGGCAGATCTGCATGTGAACACTTGTTCATTTGTTCCACATCATCTGTCTTCCACCTATGGCATGAATTAAAGCAGAACTATCGTTACGGTGAAGGACATTACTTGATGCCACAAAAAAAAGGTCTTTGATCTACAAATAAATGCAAATGTGTTCAAACTCTGCTAGAAGGTACGTTACCACTTTTCCCTGGGCTGATGTTCTGATATTTCCCCTAAGCAAAACACTTCTGGCCAGAGGTGCTACGAACATCCTCTGATATTACAGAATTGATCAGTGCAGCCTTCAAAGGTAGGAGTTAAAGACAGATAAATTAGGTCCTGAGATAAGGTGTCAGATGAGGTGAGTAAGCTCACAGATGAAATTATAAGAAAAAGGAATCAGAAAAGAAAAAGTAGTGGTAGTGACAGAAAAAAAAAAAAAAAAAAGAGAAGGACAGCGAGCAAAGAGGAAATTCTGTGCTGTTAGCTCCATACTCTTAACACTGAGGCAAACACATTTTAACCCTCAGCTTTTCTAAATTATGGTTTTCATGGGCAACAAAAGCTAGAAGGCACAAACCTTATTAAAATCAAAGTTTAACAGAGAGATTGGGGAGACAATATTAGGAATACACAAATAAGCTATTAAAATTCCTGAGGGCTGAATCAAATTTTACTGCAATCCAAGCAAAGTCCATCACTCTAATCAAGGGAAGGGCCTCGAACAAATCATATCACAAATATTTCATAAATATTACTTGAAAAACTTCACAGAACTCCAAAATGCAAACATGCTATGAAAACAACATAGCAAACAACGGGCAACAATTTCAAAGTTTGGTCCCACGCTGTGTAGGAAACCCTTTAAAGCCCCCTGATTATTTCCAAATAGCAGAAGAATAAAAATGGTAGCAATGATGCTAAATACTAGCACCCTCTAGTGCGCACCTCTGCTACAAATGTCCTCCTCGAGTTCATTCCTCTGCTGAGGTCACACAAAACTACTGCTCTCATTCATTCTTTACCGTGTCTTCCCACCTACGACTCACACAAAAGTAATTCCCATTTATATCACATAGAATTGATGCAAGTTCACCTCAACTAAAAAAATTCTTTTCCAGAAGGGCTGGCATTTCTTGTTTTCTTTAGTTTTCTATTGTTTTGTTGTTGACAAAATAATATTTCCAGGCAGCCAATTAGCAAAGAAAGTATTTGCCAAAGAGCAGTCCTAAAAGTTCCCCAGAGCTAAAATAAAAATGTACATAATTACTCAGCTAAGGGTTTGAGATATGATTGTTTATGTCTTAAATTATTCTTACAAAAAGGATGCTCTATTAGGGAGCAACTTAAATAAAATATAAACAATAAACTAAACTGGTAAAAGACTTCCAATTAGCTTTTCATTATAGAACATCTAGCTTTCACCTGGAATGTTTTATATTTTATATATTTTGCTCCAGTTATGTTTTTTAATGATGCAAATTAATTTGTTCATTAACAAGGCTTGAAAGAACAGTATTTGCATTTTTATGGAGTGTTGGTGGGGTGGGTTTTTTGAGACTAACGCTCCACAAAAAAAGCAATAGCTTTTCAAATCTTTTTATTAAAATGATCTTTTTCCCATTTATAAATACAGCAGTCACCACTTTGAGGTCAGCATTTTCTAACGCTTATGCAAGACGATCAGAGCTTACAAGAGGATCACCTATATGTAAGTAGAAGCTGTATGCTATAACTGAGAGGCAATGGATGACAAAAGTTGGCTTTCCAAACAAAAAGATATTTGGGTATTATTTTTTAAATGAAGGAATAAGACATTCAATGGAGTCATAGAGTATCTTCTTACAGAGTTTACTCCCGCGTGAAAATGAACAGAAAATGAGCTTGAAAAAGCATCTATAAATGATAAAGACGAGCATTCAGCTGGGTGAGTGCATGGAAAATTACTACAGGAGAGCTAATGGGCATCATGTGTCGATGGGGAGATACAAAAAAATGGAAGTGCCAGGACTGAGTGAAGGAGACGCCTCTCCGTAAACATCAACCACCCGTCTCAGCAGCAGAGCGGTGATGGCAAGAGCAGGGTCTTCACAGGTGACAGCACTGGTGTGTCCCCAGGACACCTGTAGCGGCACCCTGGGCATATTTGACCCAGCCTGCGAGGAGCCCTGGCCTTGTACAACCCTGTGCCTGCAGAATGAGGAGCTGCTGCTATGGGCTGCGGGGCCCTCGACCGCGGCTTGCAGCAGGCAGCCAAACGTGCCATAGCAGATGGTTCGAGACGCAGCAAATGGGGTGTCGCGTGCCTGAACAGAGCATTGCAGGTCAGGGACCTGCTGGGGACTCCTTCCCTGTTTTCTGGCAGTTTTGGTAGGCTTTTATGTCTGTTTACTCCTTATATAGACAAATGTCTAACGCAAAACTTAGTCAGGCTTGGAATGAAATCCCTTATGTGCTCTTATCCTTCTATTACTCTGCTGCTTTAAATGCAAGACTTTGTTAGGGGTGAAAATTTCTCATAAACAAGGACTAGCAGCACTGATCAAGTTTTCTAACATGCTTATTGCCATCACAGCCAAGCACGGTGCTGAAATAGGTGATACAGAGTAAACAAATCTCTGCTTCCACAACAGCTCTTACATTCCCTGCATGGTCTGCCTCCAAACCACCCCCTGGAACGGCTCCGTGCCACTAACTGTTCATGATCAGGTACTCCACTATTTCCATTGCCTGATTCTCACCTGAAGCTGCCATTCTCCAGCACATCACAGTTAAACTTTTGTAGGAACAAGTAAAGCTCACAAATGAAAGTAAAATACAGACAAATGTTAATCATTATAAGGGAGGAAGCTCTTGAGAAAGAAAGAGCTGCTATACCAAACAGGAGTTCTTAAAATAAATAATGAGTCAGGAGAAACAAAATATGTTCAGTTAGCAGAATTGTTTCTATATAGACTGCTCTAAAGCTTTCCATATGGGATAAACAGATGTTAGCATGTACTAGGCAACAACAGATATCCCTTGCATGACATCTTGCACGTTATTCCATTGGATTATATTTTTATCAGCTAAAAATAGTGCTTGCTAATATAATATGAAGGAGGAGGGTCTATATGTATGAGGAACCAGCTTCAGATGCTTTTAGAACTATTTAGAGCATCTTACATCATCTTGGGCATTTCATATTATCTGTGCTCACATGCCTTTTTAGTCTCAGGATGGTCATTTTCCCCTCCCACCTTCCTTGGTAAGCACCGAAGAGAGTCTAGTTGCTTTTATGCGCCAACTCACAAGCCTCTCTAGCAGTCAAGGTGCCCACTCAAAAGTGCAGTGTATCTCATTTAATCCTTTATTTGAACCACTTCTTGCAGTAAACAATAAGAACTCTAAAAGAATAGCCAGTGCTAAGTGTCAGATGCCTTTGCAATAAACGGATGATAAAATCAGATAGGAAATCTGAACTGACAGCTGTTCTTGCCCTTCCCAACTAACAGAAGAATAAAGCAGAAGCTAAATCAAAATCTAATCAATATCCTCCGTGAACATCAATTCCTGGGCTGTCCTGAACTCAGCAGAGGGCAAAGAAAATACTAGATTTCTTTATTTTAGAATAAAACAATTATTTTACTATACTATCATTCATTTCTTTCTTCCACTTTTGGGGTCTTCATCATATTGTCACAATACCAAATTAAGAAAGATGTGAAACAGGGATTGGTTTACGTCTTCTGACTGTGCTTGCCCGTTGGGTCCCTGCTCCTTCACTGCTCCCTGCAGCACTAACCCAGCGCACCACGGGAAGCTCCCCCAGGAACGCCAGACAAGTGATTTCCCAAAGCATTTATAACGGCACAGCCCCACTTCAAAGAGAGCTAGTTCAAGCACAGCAGCTGTAATGGCTTATGGTCAGATGTACATTGTGCCTGAAATATGCCTTCACATAAGGGGAGAGCAGAAAGAGAGTACATAAGGATGTGCTAAACCTTTTCCCCAAGTGATGACAGCTATACTGGCTTTACTGGTAACTTCATCCAACCACTGCAGGACTGTGCCTCCAAAAAGTCACCGACTCAACCGAAGGCAGGTTCTCAGCTTGAGGAAACATTATTTCAGTAACTGACCTAGGGTATCTCAATGGTAGAATACAGCAAAGCAGAAAATGCAGTATACGGTATTTCCTACACTATAGCAAGCTGCAGTAAAAACTGTTTCATTTTACTGATAAAATAAAAAGGGGGTTGTGGCAATAATTGGAAAGAGTATTTAAAAGTCTGTTTGACTGTCACACATTGTGGGAGAAACAATTAGCAACATGATTTTATAATGCAATGGAAACTGTTTTGAGTGAACCTCAAAGAAAAGAAATCCTTTTAAGTCTCAAAATATTTGGATCTCCAGGTGAGTTCATCCCAACTTTTTTTCTTTTGCAACAGCTTTATCCTTTTTCTTTTTTTTTTTCCTTGGAGTGGATTCTGTCCTGCTTCCCACCCTCACTCTGCTAGAGCTCCAAGTCCTACTAATTAACAATACCATTCTGAAAACTTTTGTTCTCTTTTTCCAATTCTGATTCTTCCCTGACTCACCTTTTTTTAGGAAATAATCTTAAGCAAATATTGAGCTTGTTATTTCTACAAACATTGTGAGGTTTGGTCACTATTGCCTTTTATTCTTCTTGGTGATGATTGTCTATAGGCTATCAAAAGAAGTTACACCCACATTATGATTCGTGACATTAATAATTTAGAATATCTTCCCATCAACATTATATTTAACAGGTAACAAACACCCTACAAATGCAACTGCATGCATCATTTTGCTCTAGTTCTTGTTTAATACTGCCACTTGCTCTTAACAAATATATTTATGGAAGTTAAAAAGAAGAATTGGAAACACTGTTTACAGTAATGGGTACCATATAATACAGATATCTTCTGTTATAGTCTTATTTCCTAAAATTACATTTTTCTGTTTTGCAAAAATCTTCTATTCTTGGCAATCTCCAGAAGAACTGCTGCTGTACCACTTTCTCCACACG
>NW_009650250.1:1158174-1165905 GCF_000708025.1 Charadrius vociferus
CCTTAGTCTTGCTCCAATTACTTCTGAGGTTCGAATAAAGCGATAAATGATGCATATATCATAGAATCATTTTGATTGGAAGAGCTTTAAGGTCATCGAGTCCAACTGTTAACCTAACATTGCCAAAACTACCACTAAACCATGTCCCTAACCATCACCTATCACGTCTACTCGTCTTTTAAATTCCTCCAGGGGTGGTGACTCAACCACTTCCCTGGGCAGCCTGTTCCGATGTTTGACAACCCCTCCTGTGAAGAAATTTTTCCTAATATCCAACCTAAACCTTCACTAGTGCAACTCAAAGCCATTTCCTCTTGTCTTATCACTTGTCACTTGGGAGAAGGGACCGACCCCCACCTCACTACAACCTCCTTTCAGGCAGTCGTAGAGAGCGATAAGGTCTCCCCTCAGCCTTTTTAATATCTTTTATAATTACAAAGTATTTGGAACCCCAGATCTAAATATTCATCCCAGCCTCTTTTATTTCAAATCCACATCTTTCTCCTCCCAAAAGCATGTCCACACACACACATTCATTCTATTATTAGGGAAATCAGGGGAAAATGCGATTGCTATTTACAAGCAGTGCAGCAGCAGCGTCCGCAATTAGGAACTCAACATGGGCAGCCCTTGCTTTGCTTGAAAGAAATTGATTGAGATACAACAGTATGAAATTATATACTAAGAAGCTGCAGCATAACAGTGTGGAAAAAAAAAAACCTAGCAAGATCTTAGAAGCAGCAACACCTCTCCACAGCACTTGCTGAAACCAGTGTTCAAGGAAGCTGGACTGAAGAACGGGGCTTCCACATGTGTGCATGTGCACGCACAGACACAAACCATATACTTCATGAGTATATTAAAATAACCGTTTTCTATTTACATAATAACTTACATAAGAGGTAAATAATAACAGGAAGTCACTTAAAACTCAAATAAATCAGTTTCTGAGCAGCTTAACTGACATGTTGATGTTATTTCCACAGTCTGAATTCCTGGAAACCAGGAGGTTGTCATAAATGAACAATTTACATTTTTAAGCCGACATAATTTGATTCATCCTAGATGAACAGTTTGATTAATTTTATTCAGTGTTCTATTTAGAGGAAGTGCATTATATTTCTATAGCCTCATCAGTGGATTGATTTGTTCATTTATTCTAAAAGGCAAATAATATTTTTTCAAGTTATATATTTGCTCTAGCTTTAACTTTGGAAGCAAAGGGCCGGGTTTGACAACACTGCTATGCCCCCGCTCCCTCCTCCCTCCCTCGCAAGATACATTGGAAAGTAACAACTCTGAGGTTTCTACTTCCACATCAAATCTGGCTAAAATAGGTCAACAAGTTCAAATTTCCAGACTGACAAACCCCACACTATCATCATGTAGCCTCACTTCCTTTTGATTGGTTAGCATTTTAAAAAGCGTGGGGGGGGGGTGTTTAAAATGTCACAAACAAGGGTGTAATTACCTCAGATTAACACATTTTATTTTGGGAAAAATACAATTAATTATTTGGACTATCTTTTTCTTTCAAAAAAAAAAAAACAATAAAAGGTGCTTTTGTTTAATCTGAACTGATTCTGTATCTGACTGTTTCAGGGTCCACACCAAGAATTCCCCCTTCATTTGTTCAACTGCATGCTGAAGCTGAAATAAAGCTACAAACAACATTTTCCAGGTGATGTCTGGCATTTTTAAAAATCTACTAGTAAGTAATATTTCAGGAAGAATAAGAAAATAGAAGCAATACGCTTTGGCCTAGTTGTTGTCCTCAACAGTTATAAGCAGAGTCTTTGTAATGCCGTAAGAGTGAGTTTCTTCCTTCATCAGCATTTATTTCACTGGCGTTCGGAGTTTTTCATACCTGCCACTATGGATGCTCAGAGTTTTACTGTCTATTTCAAGATGGGTGTTTCGGGTACCGAAGAGCACAAGGGAAAGCCAGGAAGACAGCAAAGACAAACACAGCAGTGAAGCAGTTGTCCTCCCCGATAGGTAAAAGCTTTCTGACAAATAAGGTGTCATCCCATGCTCGTACAGTTCATGTTGAGATTCATTTACCTGACAAATTACTCCCCCAAACTTCTAGCTTCATTATTTCCTTAGGTAATTATGCCTGCATTTTTTTTCTTCTGGAGCGATTTGTGATGGTAGCGAACATCTGGCATCATGTTATACACAAGTTTCTTTCCCATTAATATGAAGAAAAAAAAGGTCATTTTAGGAATGTTTTGTTTTGCAAAAAGGTTATGTCCTGGGTAAGCTTCACAAATAAATGTAAACACACATGGGCACACTTTTTCATGCACTCAAATGCACTATGGTGTATGCAAAATTAGTTGTCTAACAGAATACTTGTAACCTTTTCACCCCACTATGATTATAATAAACATGGTGTGACCTGTTCAGAAAGAGCAATAGGAAAACATTTATCAGAGACTCACTTTCAATAAAAGCCAACAGTTACTAAGCTCTGTACTTACCTCTACCTGAGGACATCTCAAACCCATGTGACAGTGTGTTGCACTAGAAGTATTTATTGCCTTTTCAATGAATGTACTTTCTTGTCTTTTTCTCACTAAAAATCAGTCCTCTGGTACAGCTCTTATCCCACATTACTGATTCCCAAACTGAGGACAGAAAACGTTAAAATGTACATGAAAATATTTATTGTACATAGAGATAATTCTGTTGCAGAACTAGCTGTGTATACACTGGAAAGTATCTGAGTCAAGTACATCCTCACTGCAGATACCCTCTGCACCCGAGTAAAGATGTCTAAACTAATCGACCCAAAAGAAGAAAGGTAACACAGGTGACTAAATCCTTCAGATTTTCAAATCCTTTGTTGAGATTCATTTCTCATGTCCACCTTACATTTTTGCCCTGCACTGGGCTCAGGCTAGATGGATTAAGCAGGTAGGTTAGCCAAATTTCTCTAGACAGTTCACAGTTGCGATGAGCCTCCTATTCTTTGTCTCTTGGGACAGTATTTTTCAGGTAGCCTCACCTGCCTCTGAATTTTTGCTGAGTAGTATGTCTGCACTGTACTTGTCTTTACCGGTGAACGCATGGGGCCTGCCCAGGACCACAGGACACCATGGCAGTGCCCCTCTCTGGGACTGGAGTATTTTATTTACGACTATCAGGTTAACAGCTCATTCCTGTGACAGAGGAATTAATATTCTCTGGAGCTTTTGTATTCCAGGAGACCTTCGTACAACTGAACAATTGCCGAAGAGAGAAGCCTGATGAAAACAAACTCAAATTAACACTAGAAGGAACGGTGCTAGGGCTGAAGGGTTCCTTGCTGGAACTTAGCCAGCAGATATACGTCTGAATTCTTAACATTTGTAGGAAATGCCACAGAGAAAAATCTCATATAACATACCAGACATGCCAGTGCAGCAGGTCTCCTTTCTGTCTCATTGACATCTGTTGAATACGGCTACCTAACAGTACCCGAGTTCTCACTGGTGACGCTCCATCCAAATAAATATCCAAACTGGCAGTCGGTAGATCTGGCTGCAGACTAATTCCTTATTAAAGTACACCCTAAGCAATGGAGCCAATTTCCACATCACTGCTCGTGACTGATGCGGCTGTGGCATCAAAACAATTTTACTATGTCACCACAACCCCAACTCAACCTAGGAGGAAGAAAAGAATCTATGAAGATGGAATGTGCATTTATAAAAATATATCATTTTAAGCCTGAGGATAATAAATTGGTCATTAAAAAAAATAAATCTTTAAACTAAACTCTCCTGCAACCCAACTTTCGCAGTGATGGGCACTACACATAAAAGCTTGCAAATAACAGTGAACTCAACTGAACCAAGTCAAAGAAACTACAAAGACATTTTAAGTGAACTCGACAGGTGTTCGTCCAATGTCTTGCTCCTGACAGACTCAATCAGGTACTGTCTGAGCTCCTAAAGATGTTCAGACCTGAAGTTATTAAGTTTATTTTTTATTGTCAACATTACAAAATACAGCCCGTGAATGCTGTGAGATAGGGCTGTCAACCTTTAAATATAAAAGCGAATTAATACCCTGTTGTCTACTGGCTGTTTTCTGCTTTTCTGCTACAAATCCATGGTATAAATTAAATGCCACGAAACTGCTTAATATCTTTTTTCCACTGAGCTTCTCTGGATATTTTATTTGCAGCTAATTTTATTTCCCTCACTATTGTCTGAAAGGATGGGAAGCAATTACATGTACATTCACTGAAACTATGTATTCCTTCGAATTAAAAGGATTGCCACTCACACTGAGCTTTGGAAGTTTGCATTTTAGTCTTTATCATGAGCAAATAATTTTTGCAATGACATACTGAAACGGAACGAGTAATGGTGGGGGAGAGAAGGGAAGGATTTTGCTGCCTGTGGCTACCTCATTACAAGGCTGAAATTGCAACTATTTGCAATGCTGTGTTTGTACAACATACGGCACCAGTGCCAGCATTGTTCAACATGCTTCGACACAGATTTATTACCCAGAAAACTTTAATACTGGCAACTGTTTAATTTATCGCTTCATTTAAAATTATTAATCTAATAGCAAGGCAGATGGATGGAAACCAGTTTCCATTTCCTCTTGTAGGACTTTATGCCATGTCCCAAACATTGCTGTCTTCAGCTAGGAATATTCATCTGCTGAGGTCAATGCAAAATGCAAATTTACCTCACTGATACAAAATCAATTCTTAAAATCTGTGAAGTCTCCAAACCTTTCAAGGCAGTTTATTAATTGATGAAGCCTCACAAAGCTGCTGCTGGGTAGCTCAGTGTAAGGAGGAGACTAAACCAAGGTGAAAGAGTCAAGAGTTCACAAAAGGAAGAAAGAAATGCAAATATGTTCAGCTTTCTTGTGCTGTTGTTATAAGACAAATCACCATATGCAGAAAGACAGCATAAAATTCAATAGAAACACAATGAGCTTAAATGGGATTTTGTCCATGTTTTCGCAACCGACTTTTTCTCCGATCATGAAGAAGCATCAAGGGTCACACTAGACACAGCTACCACTGAACATCAAAGGCAGTCTCTCAAAAGCTCAGTGTGCATCAGACAAATAATTGATGTTAAAAGCAAGGACCCATACATTATATTTTGTTGGAGTAAAGGGCATTCACCTGAATCCCCATGGCAATTTTATGTTGCAAAAACTATTTTCCCCATTTGCCCATTTCTGCCTTTGAGCAAACTTCATGAAACCTTAAGCCTTGCAATAAAGCCAAAAAAATAACATAAACAACTCAGTGAGTTTCCATAATGAAAATACCCACATATATATTGCACAGTAAGACAGTGGCCTGTCACAGTGAAATACCATTGAAGTTCCTATGCCTGTGCAGAGCCTGCAGAAAAGCACAGTATTTAACTACTAGAGTTTTTCCCCAGCGCATAAACTTCAATCTGACATGATCTGCAATGACTGAGGTATTTAACATTTTCCAGATTTCCATGTCTTTCACTCCCGACTGTATGTTTATTTACTTTCCAGCAGGAAAATGTAGAATTCCATTGACAAAAGTCTCCTGGGAACGGGATAGTTTTTCAGAGGTTAGTTATAACAGATGATTCATCAACAACAGGACTTAAAAGAACACACATTGGTGCCTGCAGAATAGCGTCTTACTAGTAGCTTTCATGACCGGTGAGGATAAGAAACAAACCCAGTGAAAGCCATGGTAACCACTTCTAGGAAAGAGTCATCAAATCCTTGTTGTCAAATCCTTGAAGTCTGCCAAAAACTCTAATATAATTACCCAGGGTTTCTCTGACGAGCTAAGGCAATGCAGCAGTTACTGCGACAGACCGATATGAGACCGCTGAGAGCTGATTCTTTGACTCTGCCACTGACCAAGCAAATGGCCTTGGGCAACTCTCTGCATTCCCCTCTAGTCTTCCTAGAATAGCGGGAATAAAGCTAATAATGACAGTTTGAGAAACAGGCCTGTGTCTGCCCATGAGTTCCTGTGGGTTTTGAACAGCACTTATCCTCACATCCTTCCAGACAGAGTAAAACTTCCATTCTGGAGCAGAAACACATGACGAAGGAAAAAAGCCTCATTTGGAAAACTAGAACATGGTCATTGTGAGGCTGCTGACATCAAACATTCTTGTAAAAGAAGAGCTAATCAAGGAGGAAACATTGATCATCATTACCTAAACTATCACCATACATATATATGTATATTTTTTTATATACATACATGATATTCTGTGATACTTTTTTTTCCATACATACCCCCCTCCATCTAAAACTTGGCTGAGCATTTTGCAGGCCCGGCTGAACCAGTGCTAAAACCAGTGCTGACAACCAGACTACTACCTGCACACCCCAGACAGCCCATTTATAGCTACCTGCTGCATCAGTGTTACAGATCAAGATTTGAACTGCCTTGAACAAGACTACACAACAACTGCATTTTGAGTACTGCACTCTCCCCTATACCTGAGCAAAGAGGTTTACAATTTTTCATGAGACTTGGGATGCAAAAAAAGCCCAAGTGGTCCTTCTTATGCTGTACAGTGCAAAGCCTGCCAGTGAAACAGAAACTGCAATAAGAAGGTTTACGGCCTGAAAAATAATGTGCCTTCTTGTTTCACTGCTGCTGTAGATAAACTCTCAAACAATGCCCCTTACTGATGGAGAACCCCATTATTCTGTCCTTAGAAAAAACTAATCCATCCCAGTACTTCAGTGAATGATCAGTCCCTTTACAACTGCACTTATTCTACAAAAAGCGAAAATGATGAATAGGCTCATTCAGTTGGAAAGGAGGAGGGATCTACACAGTCTCTGCACTGGACACCATCAACTCGATATATTTTTCGGGAGAATTTTACACAGAAGTAACGCAAGCGGACTAGAAGAAAGCACTTATCTCCATTTAATTACTACAGCATATAATCTTACCTCCGTACCTCATCTTTACTACAGCACAGCACTTAGAAATGGCCCAATAGAGTAAATAATCTGTCCATTATTTAGACAGAGGAAGATGGAAGTTTTTCCTTTCCGTACAGACAGTTCTACTTAAGGTATCTAAAAGCACTTTACACACCAATGAGTTAAATATTGGCAGACAAGCTGAAACACAGCCGGAAGCATTAAGGTTCCAATCCTGAAATATGTTTATGTGCAACACATGAGAAGGTCAACATCCACTGTTGGCTTCATTGTACTTATTTCAACAGTTTGCTGGAGAGACTGTGAATTTATAATGAAACAGATTTGAAAAAAATTTCACATTTCTTAATTCTAGGCATTTAGTATAAGAAAGAATAGCAGTTAGAACAAATTATCTAAACGCCTTACTAGTGTAGGGAGATGCACTTGAATATAATGAAATTATTGCCTTTATTCCAGCAGATAAATTTGTTCTTTTATCACTTCGTATTAATTTGGTTAAATATTATTCCCACTTTAAAGCTGAATTCAAAACATTTGTATTTCTTTTCTAAAATCTTCAAATGAACATCTGTTTTCCTCAAAGCCTGTTCATAGCAATGGAAGGAGTCTCCAGCTACACTCCCTTTGTTCTCCTTTTTTCCTCATAAGGGTATTGCTAGCCTAATTAGCTGACATGCATCATCCCATTTTACAAAAATTACATGCCTCAAAAGTGTCAACAACTAAAAAACCGATAACAACAAAGAACTAAACTACACAGACCACCATGAAAAGGCTAGTAATGACAAATCGAGGATTAAA
>NW_009650250.1:1165923-1196328 GCF_000708025.1 Charadrius vociferus
ATAAGGGTTGTTTACTTGTGTAACGCGTCAAAAGAGGTGCATGCTGTGAACCTCTCCTTCCTAAGAACTGTCTTTTAAACCAATACACAAAGCCGAGTGAAATCTAAGACTGATTCTGGGCAATCTGCTTTCTTCCTATAAATCAATAAAATAGTAGTTTTGAGATCGGTCATGTAACCAATGATCAAGTGGGGGCACCGTTTTCTCAAAGAGTTTCGTTAATTATCTTAGTTGGGGATGATTATTTGCAGCTGCATTCATCAAAAAAAGTTGGCATTTCAAAATCTTCCTACAGAGAGCAAAATCCCAAAAGCTAAACCCTTCCTTTACCCATCAGTCTCCGTATCTTTCATAGTATTGAGTAAGCCATACACTTTTAAAAGCTGTAGCTGAGCACAGACAGGAGCATGAGACTTGATCTTCATAAAGCACATGGTGAGGTTTATTCCAAAATACAGGCAAACTCATTGAAGCTTCACAGCTGAACAGGCCCTTATTCAATGTTTGGCAGAAAAACCTTTGATGAAATCTGTTCTACCTCTGCATCACTAACTTGTGCCAGGACTTTATTCTTCATTTTGTGAATTCACTTATTCCCAAAACCCAAACAACTTTGTCCCCGCAGGATGACACTGCCTTTAATATTTCTGTTTCGTTTGTGTCCGAAAAAACTGAGGTTCTTTTACTAGGTGTTATGCCATGAGGATCAGACAGCTAAGATCATGTAACCAAGTTTTTAACATACCCTTTCTTGCCCATTGGAACTTCATATCTTGAGTCACGAACGAGAATTTGTTGCTACAGGAGCCTGTGGCAAACATTTCCAATAGGTTCAAATTAATAGATAACAGGTTAAAAAAACCCAAACAAACAAAAAAAAACCCACCCAACCAAAAAAAAAAACCAAAAAACCCTCGGGAATACAACCCTTCCTATTCCCTTTAATATTCCTAATCCAACAGATGTGGATGCTGGGGTGATGATGGGCAGGCTTGCCTACTGTCCCTAACTTGCATCTCCTGCTGCCACCATCAGAGGCGGAATGCTGGTCTGACCCAGCAGGCAATTTAAGTTATTATTATTGTAATTTTTCTGCAAACCCGTTTTTGAGCTTGGTCATTTACTCTGACTTTATCACTATCCGCAGCTTTTCTTCTCAGCTGTAGTAAAACTTTCCTTTCTAATCTACACAATACCTTCCTTCTTAATTACAAATACTTCAGAATCATTTTGCTGTTCTACCTTATCTTGATGAGCCATTTTGTTTCTGCTGTGTAAAGGTCATGTTTGCTGCTAAAGCAGCACTCTTCTACCTGAGCGTACAGTGCTGTGACAAACTGTGTGCAGGACTGCAGATAAAAGAAAATTAAAGAAAGAATAATTGGGGCTACTTCAATGCGTGTGAAGTAAACACATATCATTGCACCTCAGTAAATTTCTACTCTTATCTTCTAGGCAAAATCTGGAAAAAAGATCCACGTAAACTATACAGCTAATATTTTACTTGTACTTTTTTTTGCATCTTCTAGAATACAAGGGATTACCACATTCCTAAACATATTGCAGCAGTCGCATTGCATGGAGCAAACGTTAAACCAGGCGTCATTTCATGGACTCAAAAAACAGCTGAAATATTTACATATGTGAAGTATTAGGTAGCCAAGGTCAGAACTACAGTGAAGTATGTAAGTCAACAGGTAGCCTAGCACTTAGCTACTCAAGAATTGAATCCTCTGAAAACAGAGTAATTTGTATTCAGCCTTACACGATAGACCCAGACACACACACAAGATCAAGGTACCAGATAATGACAGAAAACGAAGACATCATCCTATATTCTACTTTACGGTTTAGTAATAATTTCTGAATTCAAGCTTGAAAATCTACTCGAAGCAAAGAAAACAGTTCTACATCCTCAGCCAGAAGATGTGCGTGTACGATAAATAGAGCCAATCAGAGAATGCACCCACGTTCTTGTACTATGACTTAAGATCTCACTTTTTTAAAGTCAATTTAAATAAAAGGAACAAAGATTGCACCATAATTACCATGAACGTATGCTTAAAACAGTAATACATAGGTATGTTTGCTAATCTTTACCTATTTCTGTCACAAGAATCTAAAGACTGCATGGTTAAGGCTCTTTTAAACTTTTTTTTTATATCATTCAGAAAGTAAATATAATGTATTTAAATAATATGTATTTGTCCTTATATCTTACAGAATATTTAATATGGGCATTATGTGTATTTAATATGAAAATAAGATAGTTAAGAATATAATACATTCAATAGTATTTTTCATATATCTATCAATCAATCAGATGCAAAATAGTGTTCAAATATCTGTAAGAAAATATGAAAGATGATATCCAAGTGCATTAGCACATTTTTTACTTAAGATAAATAATTCTGAAATTATTCTAATTCATTATTCAATTTTGCCAGAAAGCATATTTACAAAAACAGGATAGATTTTTTTAAGACTGAAACTGGACAGAAATCCTTAACCGGAAAGCCACACTTCTCAGTCTGAAACTACTGAACTGGAAGTATTAATGATGGATTAGAATTGCAATTGATGGAGGATTTTGTAACTTATCATTACAAAGCAACAGAAAAATAGGGGAAAATGGTGTGTGATAAAAGTTAATTTACATATTAAGAATTAATATTTGTATCCAATTACTTCTTTACAACTGAAACCCTTAAAGAAGCCTCTCTAGATGTTGGTATACTTCAGCCATTTAGCACACAAAATTTAAAACACAGCACAAGTAAATCGTATCTTTTGTATATTCTTTTCCCCTATAGTTTCAAAACTACTTTAAAAAGAAGGTGAAGATCCCTATTTGACAGATGGGAATAGAAGAAACAGAAGCAAGACAAAGTAATTTCATAAGTTATACCTTCTGTCACAGCCTGGAACAGAAAGCACTGATTTTTGTGTCACTGACCGACCGGAAAACTCTTCTCACATGAGGATGAAGAAGTAGAGTCTCCTTTTAAACAGATGTGAAAAGATCAACCATTGCTTATGCTCATTTATAAGAATATGTTTGATTTTCAATACATTTTAAAGAGGAGGTCAGTGTCATTAAGCTCATTCTTACAATGTGGAAATTAAGGTACGCAGCACGGTGGCTCCCCAAGGTGCAAGGTCAGCCAGCAAGTGAGTGACAGAGCTGGGAACTGAAACCAAGACAGCTCAGCCTAGTCATGTGCCTATCATCTAAGCCAGGAAATATTTCTGCACTGCATGCCCTTGGTAAGTAAAACTCCAGATCAGTCATGTGTAACATCTTCAACATTTTGTTTTTTTCTTATGCACTGATTTTTACTTTTTTTTCCAGGTCTTTATATTCAAGGAACAGTAGCATTTCTTCAAAAAAACCCATACAAGAACGCTGGATTTCCATGTAACAAGACAGATAATTAACAACAGAGTTTTAAACTCCAAATGAAGTGTAAGTTTTAATTATTTGAAACCCATGTATTACCATTGTATTATATATTACGATGTAATACATTATTCGTCTTAATTGCAAGTATCTAATTTCCAATGTAATGCCAATCTTCTCATAAGCATGAAATATCATTCCCTTGATTACCAGTTTTAAAATATATATTTTATTAGGTTAACTGATGTCTACTCGTCAATAACTCATTCAAATGTGCTGAATAACCTTGCTCTGCTATACTTCCGCTTAGGTCTAACTGGCAGATGATATGGAAAGGAAGATCAATGATGAACAGAAGAGAACTGTTCCACACTATAAGTTGCCTGTGTCTTTAATCATCAATGCTGTCCAAGACAATGTAACTAAGAAAATCTTTAATCATTATTAGTAAACTTGATGAGTAGAGAAAAAAACTGAATTGTAACAGGCAGAATGTGAATGATGGCAACTATCAGTCATTAATGTTTCAAACTGAAAGGCATTTTCCATGTATCATATATTACACCAAATTAAATATGTCAGCCAGTCAAAGAAAGGACATTGATTCATTGATAGAAGTCCCAAAGACAAATAGTACATCTGAATGAATCCATCAGTCTTTACAGAGTTATTTAAAACAGAGCCACAGTATTTAAGAAAAGTTTGAATTTGTCTTTGGTTGGCTAATGCATTCTGTTCCCAGCTCAAATCAGATGACAGCTTAAGAAAAGGTCATTTCTGTGCTACACCACTTCCCATCTGATAATTTGCATCCAGTGATACTCTTTGTACTGTTGCCCACTTTGCTTCATCACCTTATGATTAGATAAGGTGCATACATGCTTTATGCTTCCTTTATTAAATTTCTTGGTATATTTAAAAAAGAAATGGCTTTCCTAGAGATCACCAATGGTGTCAGTTTGCAGGATGACACAGAGAGCAAGCCACGATACTTCTACATTAGGTAAAAGAACTTGAACTCAAAGCGATAAAAATTCTCAAGAGCCAGGGAAAATTACTAGGGAAAAGAACTTAAATGATAAAATTATATTTAGCAAGATGATGAATAAAAGGGGATGTAATAAAAATACACTGAGCAACAAATGATCTAGAGAAAGCAGCCTTTGAGCTGTTATTTTGTTTGCCTCATAGCACAGTAAAACAAAGAACATTTTTCTCACCTGACATGAAGTAAACTAAAATTTTATTACAGAGATCAAGGATTCAGCAAGCTTGAAAAAATAACTGACGCTAAAAGAGACGTAAGAGATATGTAGAAATAAGAAAATTAATGATAATAAATATTTTGGAACTGATTGCAAATCTTATCTTATGGGACCTCTCTCAAAGAGTATCAGCAACTTTAGCATGTGGGTTTACCTACTCCAGAGCTTTCACGGTTTCCTTAAGCCCATGTGGTGCTGGGCATTAAGAGAGCTTGATTTCATATTGCACATCTCTGAGATCTGGTGTGGCCAGGCCGTTCCTACACTGCAATGACTTTAGAGCTGAAAGTTTCTATTCACACAGCCTGGGATATCTGAGGCCATCAGGAAGAGATCATAGTGATTCATTTCTTGGGTCTTAGCAATTGTTGTATGCTCTCCAGGGATGCAAGGGTGATTTCAGATATATGAGCAGCCTGCCTCACTGAACATCTCTCAGGAGGCAATTACTTTTGGTCAATACCAACTTATTTGCAGCAGTCTGGAAGTGTTTGCCTAAAACCAGCACACTGCTAAAAAAGTAATTACCTACTTTGCTCATTGCTATGGAAGTGGCACTGCCCCCGCCACACCGCTGCTAGCAATTTGCTTTCCGAGGGAACCAAGACCTCCAGCAAGAAAGCTGGGAGCAGTCACGAGAAGGAAAGACTTAAGAGGAGGACTTTCATGGCCTCTAATTTGACCTTTTTTCAGAATGAAAAGTTAGCCTCGGGAAATGAATACAGTCTGACACAGCAGAAGGTGTGGAACCTGTCTCAGATTTGAGCTGATGTAGATGTGAGGATACAGAGCTGAGATCAGGGGAGCACAATTTCCTATGGCCTGACAGAGGCCGAAACCCTTAAGTCTTCAAATGTCCAGGGTCTAAAGGCCAAAGGGAATACAACCCTGTGTTACAGCTGAAGGAAATTTTTAGCTCTAGTAGTTGCGACAAAAAACAAGCTTTTGCTATGTGACCCAAGGGCAAGAGATGATACAACACTCTCCCCTGAGCCTGCAGTAAGCCTGAAAAGGTAATGTGGCACTGGGGATTCCCCTGGGCCCTTTCTGGACATACATTTTTAGAACCTACAGTGCTGGATGCATTGCTGTCAGCCCAGGAAAAATTTTGGTTATTACAGAAATCAGTAGCATCAGTTAAGAACATATGCCAGTCCAGAATAAGTGCCAGGAGTCCATCCACACACACCCTCACAACCAGCATTTCTTTTCTACACGTGGCAGAAAAGATCTTTGTGATATTGTTGTACATGGTCCCGGTGTCATCCTACGTCTGAACTTCCCCTCCTAAGATTTCCTTGAATTTTATTCCAGTGGAGTTTATTTCTGATTGACAGGGTTGATTTTAAATGCCATGAAGTCAGCTCTAACCAATCTGTTAATTGACCTATGACATAGGCTTCTACTAGAATGCACTAAAAACCAATTCAATACAACAAGGTAGTCAAACTGAAGTAACCAAATTATAGTCTTCTGCTTTATTAGTACAGCGCCCTGTCTCACCTAATTTCTCTTACACAGTTAACCACGTGGCTTTGCATTACAAAACAAACCTGTTGGTAGTTCCGATAGGGATGCTGGTCATAAACCAGTTGGTCCTCTTGACTTAAGTCAACGGTCCAGCTCTGTGATTTCTCAGAAGCAACAGTAAAAACGTGCAAAATCTGTGACATTCACTGACAAACAGATTAAGAATCTGAATTGCACTTTATTGTTGAAAGAATATGAAATAATGATAGCGCTGCTACAAATCAAGCAAGTGAGAGAAAGCCCTGAAAGACACTAATGTTCAAAATTGCATGTATGTGAGTCAGCTGTATCCATAAATGACCGTGCATCTAATTATTTTCTATTGATCTGTTTCTCCCAAGAGCTAGCCAAGCTACTGCAGGCAGACAGGGCAGCTAATGAGTCATGGAAGAAGCTGAAATAACAAGCCATAAGGTTAAATCAGAGATTAGTTTAGTTTAGTATAATCTAGCTATCAACTTTCTTATTAAGAAAATACACTCTGTGATAAAACACTGAAGTAAAACACTAAAATGAAATGTGTCAAGTGTCTCTAGCACTCTGCACACATTCTGTAGGTAGCTCAATACGGATATAACTTTGTGTTGGTTATTTGTTGTTTGGTTTTTTTTTTACATCTAAAGGCAGAAAATATGATCTGATCCCAAGTATGACCTAAGTCAAACATAAATTAATATCAACTTAATTTCTTATTATAAATTTTCTATGAGAGGCATGCCATTAAGTAGAGCTCCTAACATTTTTCAATTGTCTATTTATCTCAAAAAGTAGCATTTGCATGGCTAAAAACATTTTTGACCCTTTAAATAAGGATTGTCCAACCAATTTTGGCATCCAATCAGGCAAACAAAACAGAAATCTCTCTTGTAGTCTGTTTAAGTATTACTCCAATGCAAGAACTATTGAGAACTGCACAGAATCCAAATTTCAGAGGAAAATAAAATAAAATAAAATAAAAGTGCCATTACCAAAACCTATATATTTTACTGGATAGAACACTTTACTGGCTCCATTTTTGACTTCTCTATCAAAACTCTGAAGTAAAAGATTTTCATAAAGCTATGCATTTGCATAGAAAAAAAAAAATCAAAGTACAGTAAGAAAGTGCAAGCAGGGAGAGACAGGCTTGGAAGTCTCCAGGTTGGATAATGCAAAGAAAATTAAAACAAGAAAACAAATAACGAGGTCCCTCGACAAAGACCAAGGAAATCGGGGACCACTACAGATACATAACAACAGCTATACCGCCTGGTAAACCATGCAGTAAAGCCATTACCTTTCTCGGCCTCTACTCCCCTCTTCTACCTTACCCCTTGCAAACCCAGATTTTGGCAAATAAGGTGGACTTATGCCTTTTCAGTTTGACATGGAAGATGCCACCATGCATTGAAGATGGCTGGAAATGTGGCTTCTTTGCTAACAGTAGGCATTCTACCCAAAACACAAACATAGAGGCTTTCTCTTAAATTGCATATAAAAATTGTATACATTGCTGTTTGTACAGCTTTTTAACAATGCTGATAAAGTGTCTAAAGGCACAGTAAAGTATTTGAATATGAATAGGGCAGTTACAAGTCCAACACTTAATTTATAAGTCCAATTGTAATTATATGTTCAAAAGATATAATTATAGTCCATTATAGTCTACGCTTATAAATTCAGACTATATACTAAGACTCATACTATTTAACTATGACAAAGTCAATACACATTACATTCATTATAACCAGTTATAGCCAATAAACAAAAATAGATGTTCAGTTCTATATACACTTGTATATAGAACTTGCTTACGAATTTGAGAAAACTCATTTGTAGCCTTAGCAACGTAGCAAATGAACTAGATTTCTATTGGTGGTATTTTTTAATAGCTTATATCATACTTCATTTGGTATTCTTAAAGGGAATTTACTATTTACCAGCAGAACTAGCAGCTAACTCCAACCATTCTCACTATATTCCATTTAAAATTCATTA
Source organism: Charadrius vociferus (assembly GCF_000708025.1). NCBI lineage: Eukaryota > Metazoa > Chordata > Aves > Charadriiformes > Charadriidae > Charadrius > Charadrius vociferus. The sequence goes on from NW_009650250.1 coordinate 1,174,096, forward strand.
TTTGTTCATAAATATTTAAATTAAATACAAACGGGATTCTTGCAAGGCAAGCCAAAAGACTCCCAAAAACCAAATACAAGTCTCCGCATGCTCTTTCCAAATTAGCAGTTCCTTTGCATCATAAGTATTCCTTTTAGGAATATGTCCTAAAAGGACAAATTCCTTTTAGGCATATCCTTTTAGTAATACTTATGCTTAAGAATACTTATTATGCTTTAGGTTAAAAATATAGATATATATATATATAAAAAGTAGCAAAACAATAGTGCAAGCAACATTCAAATATACGGCACAAGCAGAGACTAGGAACATTCAAGATGTTTGTTGAACTCTCTCCCTCCACAACACCCTTTTTCTTAGGCATCAATGCACATTACCAAATATTCCCTTATCTGTACTAGTGTTATTGTCTTCTAGACAAAACAGGTATCACTCAACTTTCAGTCTCAACATTTTAGGACTTTTATTGAGCTTTAAGGTCTCAAGGGTGAAATTCATCCTTGTTTAGGCCATTAGCCTCCCATTTAATCCTGCTGGCCTCCTCAACAGAGATGAGATACAACGCGAATATTAGCTTTATGAATCTGCAGACCCAAGTTTCTTGATCCCAGAAAGCTTTTCCCTTAATTCTAACAAAATCCTGGGATGCTGCAGCCTTTCTCGATGCCCCTCAGCCTGCTTTCAGCTTCTCCTTCAAGCACCACCAAACATCCTCAGCAGCACAGTATGAATTCTTATCTTTACTCTGTATTTTCTCTTTTTCTACCATCCCATGAGGTCTGGTTTTATTTTTGATGCACAGTCAAATTTTTTCAAGTATTTGCTCCCAAACGGTTTGGAAACGTGTCAGGAGAATAAGAGGAAAAACAGTTCCTTTCTTGCTCTCAGAAAAAAAGCTGCTCTTGTTTTGAAGAAAAACGCAATAAATACACAACCAGAAGGCTCTTTACATAGACGTCTAAGAGTTCCCTTTGAGTAGACTTTCTTCTAATTTGAGAAGGAAAGCCGAAGACAGCTCTCACCTGCACCCCAGTCTATAGAGATCTTGTTTTGCCATCAAATAACAGTAATGCACTCAGAAAAAAGAGCGGTGGAGAGCACTTCAAAAGCCTAATAAAGACTAGGTGAAAAAGTAGCAGTTTCCACTTTCCATAGATACACTGAGAAATTCACTGCCAGTCTACATCTAACTGGGGCACTTAACGCAAGGAGCCTTGTGACATGCTACGGTGGAGCCTGCTCTTCTGAACGTGCATGCAGAGACTCTGAGCGGGGACACACTACAGGAAAATATCAATTTTATCACAACATTTGGAAAACTCTCCTGTTGCTTATTTAAAAGAGAGGAGACAGGTGGTTTTCTGTTTGGTTTTGGTTTAACAGGTGCCCATATTCATTTTCCTCCATCAAACTGCGCCTTTAAAAAATTTCTTTATAAAATTGAAAACCCACTTTTGTTGGGATCAGGGACAGGAATTGCTTATGCTGCATTATGAACCTATGGAGACTGAACTTGGTCTTGGGGACAGGTACCCTGTGAGCTTCCTCACTCAGGCAAAGGTGTTGAACAGGAGGACCTGTAGTCTTAGCACTAACATTGGAGCCTAAGAGATGAGCAGAGGGCACAGGCACCTCCAGAGACTTAAAATACCTGTGGAGAAAATGGCTGGCAATTCACCAAACAGGCAGTAGAAGCAATTGTCCATTGTCTAACCACCACGAGGTCACCATTCTCATTCAAGAGAAAGAAAGAATAATGATTTCAAATAATTATTTGTTTTAATATATATATATATATACACACACACACACACTACTACAATACAAAAGGTGGAAATATGTCCTGGTTTGAGGTAAACCGTGTCTCTAACAGAACGTTGCCACAAACAACCTACCAACCAAAGTTTTCTTTCCAAAAGCCACTTCCACCAGCATCAACGTGTCAGAGCCTTGTGCTTGTATTGGTCAATAACACATCCTACCCAAGGATCAGCTGTAGGAGGAAATTATTGGAAGCTTCAAGTGAAAGCAAGAGTTCATACCTTTTATAAGAACTTCTTCATACCTTTTATATGAGCTTCTTAACTGAAGGCAAAGAATATTACAGCACACAGTGGAAAAATTGTGCTCAGTGGTTGCTGACCCTCATTGACATTTAAAAGCTTTTTCTACACAAAATTAATCTGAAGGCTATGATCATTCAATATAAAACAATAACAATCAAAAGAAGGATTGTCTCTATAACAACCTGTGACAAGATTTCATTATATATTGCGCAGTTACAATATGGGGGTGGGAGGCGGAAAATAACATTGCTCATTGTCTCAAATCAATAGATTAAGTTACCTTGTGTCAAAAATGTAAAATACCCTTATTTAAATTTCGTAATTCCAACAGGTATATTCATTTGGGTTTATGCCATTATGACATGACTCAAAAATCAGAGAAAGAACAACTGAAGCTTTTCCAGATTTTAACAGAAAATCTGCAACTGCTTTTGCCTGTTAGACAATTACTGTGAAATAATGATAGTCTGTGTTACTCTGTTGTATATTCACAATAAATGGTTTTTGAGGCTGATTAGTGAACATAAAGTGGAAAAATTTAATCTTTCTCAGGAGCTAGTCATTGCTTGTAGTCAAGAAAGAGCATGAGATTATTCTTTAAATAATCTACAAACTCAATGTAATTGAAAAAAAACAAACTTGATTCTGGCCTTCAAGACCACCTATTCTAGGACCTTACCACCAAGGAAGAACAGAAATCATGTATTTCTCCTCTGGCATTATATAATTTCAAAAGGTTAAGCACAGAAATGAAGAGGTGGCTGAGCTGTCATGCAAACTCAGCTGAATCCCGGATTCTCACCAAAAAAACGTTTCTAGAATTGGCACAGTGGTTTTACAGAGGCAGTGTATGCAGGGAGCACCAAGAGGAAAGCAAGGTCAAGCTCAAACGAGGGGACTGGCACCAAATCTCTGGCTACCTTTGCTGCCAGAATTCTGGATGAATAGACTCTACTTTAACCTTTCCAGAAGCCATCCTGCCAATAAATAGCGGCAGGAAATGCACAAAACCAGTCATTTTGATATAGTTCTCTTGCACATAAGAGGACTTCATGTACTCTTGTCAAAATCCACACAGAGCTGGAGGGAGTCTGCATGGGGTTTTCTTCAATAACGTTTTGACATTCTTTAGAAGATTCAGCTGATGAGCGGAAATGTCCCTACTTGAATGAAGGCATGGCAAATGCTACACTCCTCTCTTCCATTCTTTCTCTTGTCTCACATAGAGATGATGTTAGTTTACCCAGCTTTTTAAAAGACAAACCTTATTCCCTTTTCTTCATTCTTGTGCAGAACCAAGGGAAAACAGTACAAGAGTGAGGGAAAGTGTGCACAACCAGAAATAGGTAAGTTCAAAATCATTGTCCTCCTAACGTTAACGCTTGGATGGAAATCAGTCATTCTTGATAACTAAAGAACATGTTGATTAACAAAAAAGGTTTTCAAAGCATTTTCAATCACTCATAGGAATAGTTCAAACTCAAGATACTGACATGACTTTTCCCCAACAAACATCTAACTTGCCCAGTCATCTAAACTACCCATCCACTTAGCTTGCCTTATTCTCATTACTTTGCTCTCTGGTGTCTTACGAGCGTTACTAGTTTATCCTCACTCTTTTCCTGTGATACGAAGGAGTTATCCCTGAAACATCCATATAATTATGTTTACTGCAAATAAAGTCTCCATCTCCCTAGTCTTAATCTAGAAGATAAGCATCTGTTTTAGGACTGCTTATATTAACAAGTAAATAATGAACATTAGCAAAAGTAGTGGCATACATGCTATGATTTCCCACACTATGTTGTCTTTATCTTTATTAAAACGCAATTGAAGCATTGCTGCATTCTTATTCTTTAAGCCTCATTTACTCGCTTTAAAAATCCCGGTACCAAAGTACTTCTCTAACTCACACTTTTTTTCATGTTTGGTCAGTTGGGGTGGAGTTTTTTGTTGTTTCAAGTCCCCATTGCTCGTTTTCCTGATCCTTTCACAAGCAAGTGACAGTGATAAACAATGAAATCCAGAGCCCTTGGAAAGCTGCAGCATCTTGGCTGGAACACTTTGCTGAAGTAATGACGCGATTCCAATAAACAAACAGGCAGATTCATTTGCAAATCAATATCAATGAGCTGAGTGGGAAATTGGGGGGTGCCATTATGCTCTAGAGCAGCCCACTAGCCTCTTGATTTATCTGTTTGCCCACAGCCACTGACAGCGTTCATAGCTCCAGTGATGTGGTAAAACAAATAGGACCTAAACGTTCACTTTTAATTACAACACTCAACATCAAAGCTTCAGTAGTTTGGGGAGATTTTTTTTTTTTGATAAATTTCAGTCAGGGTGAAAAGAATTTACTTCAGCTTTGTACATAAGCAAAGCACCTTGATACGAAAATTGTTTAATTGGGTCATTACCTCCCTGTAAAGATTTATATGTACTCTTCTGCTGGTTTTAGCTGGGGTAGAGTTAATTTTATTCATAGTAGCTGGGATGGGGCTATATTTTGGATTTGTGCTGGAAACAGTGTTGATAACAGTGATGTTTTTGTTATTGCTGAGCAGTGCTTACACAGCCTCAAGGCCTTTTCTGCTCCTCACCCCACCCCGCCCGCGAGTCGACTGGGGGTGCACAAGGAGTTGGGAGGGGACACAGCCGGGACAGCTGACCCCAACTGGGCAAAGGGATATTCTATATCATATGACGTCATGCTCAGCATATAAAGCTGGGGGAAGAAGGAGGAAGGGGTGGGGGACGGGACACAACACGACACGGACGTTCGGAGTGATGCATTTGTCTTCCCAAGTCACCATTACGTGTGACGGAGCCCTGCTTCCCAGGGGATGGCTGAATACCTGCCTGCCCATGGGAAGTAGTGAATGAATGCCTTGTTTTGCTTTGCTTGTGTGTGGCTTTTGCTCTGCCTATTCAACTGTCTTTATCTCAGCCCATGAGTTTTCTTACTTTTACTCTTCTGGTTCTCTCCCCCATTCCCAACTGGGAGGAGTGAGTGAGCAGCTGTGTGGTGCTCAGTGGCTGGCTGGGGTTAAACCACGACGAGTCTTAATTCTAGTTTTCAGTTAGCAATTGCAACAGTACAAACAACTCTCATTAAGTGCCTATGTAGCCCATTTTAACATCAGCACCACTATTATTTACTGTTAGGATCTCTTAAATTCTTAATCTATTTATCACAAGTAGTGAGTTAAATTTATCACAAAGGGAAACATCTGAAAGGGGAGTGAAATAAAGAGAACAAGAGAAAGACATAAATTCTCTGGCTACAAAAGCTGAATTTCATTTTTCAAAGTAGCAAAAACCAGAACAGAGATAAAGATTACATACACCATGTTGTGGGAACATCAATATGACTGCTATACTCCTGACATATAAGGCAGTCACTATCACCAATGCAAGCAGTCCGGTACAGCCAGGCTGATACAAATACACTCATACCTTTTGTACTTAAAAGACTATAGAGCTTGCCACTCCTCTTCATATTCTTACTAAGCACTGAACACAAGTAGCCAACCAGGCCTTTCTTCTGCAGACACGAGGAGGACAAGCCTCAAAACACCAAACTGACCTTTCAGCCTCAGGTTATTCCCAAATTTGTTGATTCTTTGACACGTCTACTCAGCCATTTCATTCAGGTTTGTTTTCCTTTTCAACTAGGACTGCAGCATTCCACAAATTTCATTTAGAAATGACAAATAATAGCTTCTGCACAAGTTACCACTAAACTATGGAGTGTTTTGGGACAAACGCCTGGCTGAATTTATGGCTCGCACTGAAGCCCTCCTCACGTTCCCCAAGAGGCCTCCGCGCTCCACGAGGATGCCAGCGCTGGGGCAGCTTTTCCCTGCTCACTCTCAAATTCAGGCTTTGACCTTTTTTCATTTTACTCTTTGTGCCTTCACTGTTCACATAAAAGGCAGTGCCAATGAGCCCGAGCGAGATGGGTTTTCTACACTGTCTCTGTTCCATTTGATCAGTGTCACGAGTCCCCTGTGTGAAATAATATTCATTTCCAACAGGCTTTTAAAGACACAGTTCTCCACCTAGTTTACACTGAGAGATGTTGACATTATTTGCAAATATCAGTAGAGCACATCAGAAATGTGAATATTCTCAATGAGCTGAAACAGAGCAACTGTGAGGAACCTGCACGCTCCGGGTCACTTCTGCTCCAGTATCTTTACTTTCCTTTTCCAGCTGCACAGAACAAAAATATTTACTCTCATTTCTTCCATATGTCCACGCATACAAATTCCTCCTTAAGTGACTGACCTGGGGATGGTATAATATGCATGTTGTGTGTTTATATAATACGTACAATATATAAAAATTTTATATATGATATATATTACATAAGCGTATACATTTTACTCAAACATGTTTAGTGTTAAATGTAATTAACTAAGTATCAGTAATTAAGTATTATTATTTTTATACAGATATATATAACAAAACCTACTTGGGTGAAAATGAGATGAACTTTGAGCAGGCATTTCTTTTTAAAGACTATATGGGTAATATGGTTTTAAAGGCTTTTAATCCCTATCCACAGAGAATAGTGTCCCTATTGAAATCCAGACTTACATTTACAAAAAAGCATAAAGCATATTCAAACATAGTGAGAAAGCTAGACAAAGTGGAAGATGTAAATATAAACTGATGTTATGAGTACTCAAACCAGGAACCTAAACATGAGATCCACTTGATTTTCCAGCAGTTTGGGCTGTCTAAACCCTTCTGAAGAATTCTATGCAAGTTCTTTTACTGAGTTTTTTAGACAAATGCAGGGGGAAAAAAAAGCAGCAAAATTCTATTCTATAGAAATTACTACATTACACAAAAATTCTCCCGAAGGAAAGCAGAGGATGTTCTGATTGCTGACAGAGGAGCTGTCCTGATGCATGGGATCCTACACACCTCTATGCATGACAACTACCTAGAGCTCAGCTGCGCTGGTCACAGCAATGTCACCCTTTGGGCTCCTAATGAGGGAACCCAGGCAGCGAGAATCCCAGCCATACATTCCCAGAGATTTAAGAGGGCTTGGCATCAAGCCCCGAGGTCATCTCTTTATCACAATTCTGTCTCTTTGGTACTTCTTTTAACACTCCTGCACGCAAGACATTTTTTAAATCGGACACTTGCACTGCTTATTTGGCCTGGATGATGTAACCATCTTATTTACATGGTGGCATTTCCAGTGTTAGGGTGCCTCTTGGTTACGTGAGCTATCAGGGATGAGTCTGACTCAAACTGCATATTTTAATTAAGTATTCATAACTGTATCCAGGCTGAAGTGCTATATTTGCTAGATTGTTCCGACTTGAAATCAAGATGCATTCAGAACTGACATTGATTTTTAAAATATCTTGAATGTTTAAGTACAGTTTAGAAAATCAATACTATGGAGTTACATTTTTTGGTTTGGTTTGATTTGTTTGGGTTTTGGGGGTTTGTTGTTTTTTCAGTTTGCTTTAATGTGCAGATCTCAAAATATCCTCACTACTATTTAATAATTTTATGGGAAAACAGGTTGGGTAACTTGTAATATTTTCAAGTCTGTATACTTTCATTATACACACTGTCCTGGTGCCCAAACCACAACACAACAAAGTCATTGTCACATTTCAAGGCTTGGTTTTTTTCCCTTTTCAATATTATCTAAAAACAATTTTAACAAGATTTTTTCCTTTGGAAAGTTGGAAGCAAAATATGAATTATATATCAAGACCAATCACTCAAGGTGCTTTCCTAAAGAGTGTCCTTGGAATCCAATTGCTATTTGCAAACGCATTAATAAAGCGCAAAGCTTTTAAATCTGATTGCTTCAAGTTGAACGGATGGGTCAGTGCCAAACAAATTGATCTCATTCACAGAGCATGGTCTATAGCAAACTACAACTCCATTACAATGAAAGGGCTCAACTCAATAAATAAAATACAGATTTTTAAAGTTACCTGAGCAGCTCTTAAATGCTCTGTAGGATTGTATGTGCAAGCTGTATTATTTATCTGAAGCTAAAGCCAACATGCACTATTTGAAGTGAGTTTTAATATTTGACACAATACGTATGGGTTAAAGGCTGCATGTCTGACAAAAGGATCACTGGAGTGACAGGACTATCAGTTCTGTCAAATGAAACAACTTGGGGTCAATGGTGGCAAAGACATACCTGGCAGTATCAAATGAAAGGATGACCTTTCGGGAAAGTTCTTGGTTTGACATTTAAAAGTTCAGTCCTCATTTCAAGTGAACTCAGTAAATTGCCTACTTTCTTTGTACCCCCATGCCCCAGCTGGAAAAAAGAGGACTAATAATCTTTTGCCTCCACATTTTACGTGCTGTAGGGACAATCATTAGGTACCTGCCTCAACAGAGATCAACCTTGAAAAGCGATTCTTGAAAAAAAGTTATGAAAATGTATCTTAACAAAACCCCGAACAAGCAGTGAACAAAAACAATGGCAAAACCAGCAAATCCATGTACAGAAGCCTAATTATATTTCCTTCAATTAAAATTTCAGCATGAAGACTTCTCCAGTAAAAAGACACTACTAAAAACTAACTTTATCAGAAATTGTCCTTACGACAGAGTTTACATCCTGCCCCAGAGAGCATGTTGTCAGAGCTGCTTTTACTCCCTTAGCACTCACTGCAAAAACATGGAAAACTGTATCCTTTCTCAATAAGAGTAAAAGGAAGGAATGCTGCACATTGCCCTTTGCTTCATTAAAAGAAAAAAAAAAAAAAAACAAAACCAAACAACAGAAAACAACAAAACCCAAAACAAACAAACAAAAAACCCCCAACAAAACCAGGAAGTAAAATCTCTACTGTAACGTTTTTACAAATGATCTGGATGCAGGAAACAAATGCACATTAAGTAAGTTTGCCAGTGATTCTAAACTAGGTGGAGCTGTGAATTCCCTTACAGAGAGATCTGAATAGACTGGAAAGCTGGGCAATCACCAACTGTATGAAATTTAACACAAGCAAGTGCAGGAATCTCCACCTGGAATGGGGACGAGAGGCTGGAGAGCAGTGCCAGAGAAAGAGATTTGAGGGTTTGGGTTGATGACAAGTTGAATATGAGTCAACAGTATGCTCTAACAGCAAAACGGGCCAACCATGTCCTGGGGTGCATCAAGCCCAGCATAGCCAGATGGTCAAGTGAGGCAACTATCCCACTCTACTCCGCATTGGTGTGGCCCCACCTCAAGTTCTGTGTGTAGTTTTGGGTACTGCAATGTAAGAAGGACATCAAACTTATTACTGTGTCCAGAGGAGAACAATCAAGATGGTGAAAGGTCTTAAGGACAAGACTTATGAGGAGTGGCTGAGATCACTTGGCTTGTTAAGCTTGCAGAAGAAAAGGCTGAGGCATGACCTCATTGCAGCCTGTAATTTCCCCAAGGGGGTAGTGAAGGGGGAGGTGCTGATCTCTCTGGTGACCAGTGAGAAGACATGAGGAAATGGAATGAAGCTGTGTCAGGGGAAGTTCAGACTGGACATTAGGAAAAAGTTCTTCACTGAGAGGGTGATCAGTCACGAGAACAGGCTCCCCAGGGAAGTGATCATGGCACCAACCCTGTCAGAATTCAAGGAGCATCTGGACAACTCTCTTAGTCCTGAGAGGAGCAGGGAGTTGGACTCGATGATCCTTATGTATCCCTTCCAACTTGAGATATTCTATGATTCTTACTCTGTTTCTCTTTCCTGAGGCCAAAAAGTATTTTAGACCCCTCCCTTCTCAGGTACTTTATGGCTCTACACCTATTCCCCTCTACCTGCAGCCCTTTTAACATGTGGTCCACATGTGCTGCCCTGAACCTCACCCCGCTCTCCCTTTCCCCTCTACCTGCAGCCCCTTTAACTTGTGGTCCACATGTGCTGCCCTGAACCTTCTCTTCTGGTCTCAGCCTAAATCCTCTTCATTCTGGTTTGTACCTTCTGCACTTGATGGAAACTGTTCCCACTGACATAATCCATTCACTTGTCTAAGCCAAGCTCTAAAATTGTTATTCTCTTCTCTTTGAGTTACCAGATGTTTTTAATACAGCTGATCATGTTTGTTCTTGATAAATCTCATCTTCCCAGCACTTCTCTCCTGGGTTTCCTCCTATGCCACTCCTTCAGCACAGCCTCTCCAAGGGATGCTTTTTTATATTCTTCAAGATCCCGAGGAAGGTCCCACACCCATTCACTCCGTAATCTCCTCTCCTTACACCAACGTCATCCAGCAAGCAAAGAAGTGAAAAACCCGCTGCCATTCACATGATGAGGAGCCTTGATCTACTTCTCTGTGACACATTTTTCATATTTTGTTCAGTCTAAATTCTTAGCCTGGTTTATGGATACCCTCATGAGCTTCACGTACATAATGAGTTTTCTCAACCTTCTACCTTCAGGGAAAGGAAATCCTTTTTCTTAGTCAAAATGGACAGCCAGAACATCAGACATGCCAATTTGGACTGCAATCCAAGTGTCATCTTTGACTGTTACATGTCTCAAAGCCTCTCACCCAGGATAAGCCCAAAATCTCACAGATTCATTAGACATAACCTTTCTAATAAACAGTTCTTTTTACCCACCTGTAATGTTAAAACTCCTTTCCCAGCTCTGATGACATTACATATTGATTACTACAAAGTTCATCTTTCTGACCTTAAGAATTGCAAGTTCCTCTCATATCTCACTGAAACTTCTGCTACAAAGAGGATCTCTAACCCCTTGCTTTGATCATTTCATCCACCTCTTCAAATTGCTTCAATAGCTTCCTTGTTGTCTGTCACATCAAAGATATGCTAACTATCTTCGTTTCCAACACCATATACTTTTTATTCCAATCTTCCAGGTTGCCTCTAATCCATCATCAAGATACTTGCCTTGGTATCAACCTTCTTTACCTACTCCTATTTATTAAAAAAAAAAAATAATCCACAAATATCTTAAAATCCCTTATATCTTTTTTTTTTTTCAAAATGCTAATTTCTAAGATCCTGGTATGAAGACACTATTTCTGTCATGGAACCACATTCATCATCAATCTCTTTTACTCCCCAGATATCTCTATCTGGCACCTCTTGCACACTGTAAATTCTTTGGGGACACTTATTCATACAGCACCTAGTAAAATAACATCCCAATCCATAACTAGACAGTTGGCACAGCAAGCCTGCTAGTTATAACAGCACCAGTACTAACAGTAGCAGTAGGAAAAATAATTATTAGCATAGGACTATACTCTCTTTTCAAAACAATTCTTAAATCCTTGCTAATTTTTAAGGTATTCGCCACCCTCCAAGGTACAAATGTAAATGAAGGAACTGACACATCATGCTTTATGCTGATGATATACTGCTCTGTTCGTTTGACACAGAACACTCTTTGCCTGAGGAAAAGACGGTCTTATTGCACAGTTACCACACTGTCTCAAGTTATAAGCTTAATTTAATCACATCTAACTGCTTGTCCTTGATGAACAAGGTTCCCAAATATTTCTTCCCTTACATTTCCAGAGAGCTCCCATGAGCCTCCAATTTGGATTTTTTTCAAAGCTCTACACCTTGAACTGTGAAGAAATGGGTACAACATTCAGCATTCGGTTCTTTCACCTGTGCTGTGCACTGCCTGCCCAACATAGAAATAACTTTATTAGAAACAGTGGATCAGTCCTAGGACACCTTGTTTGGGATGAATCTTCTCAAACCAAGGTAAATCTTGCCCAAGCTTTTATCTCACACATAGACAGCACTATATTGTATGCTCCAAGCAATTAATGAAGGCTTAAATCATTTTCCAAATTAGTTTGAAACTAAAAATAAGTCTTGGGTAAATATCATTTTATTTCACCTACTAAAAGTGATTAAAAACCTCCCGTGAAAAGATGCAAAGCAGGTGCAAATTATTATTAACAGTTATTACTCATCCCTTCTAAAGATAAATGGCCTTCCACCATAACCTCTGAAACAACTAATGAAATGAGTCAGTGATTTTCTTAGTCCAGAACACCAGGTCTAAAAGTGCATTTTAGAGGGGAGATGATGGACCGGCTGTGCAAAACCCTGTACTTCAAGTCAATCCTTGTGCTTAGAGACGCTTTCAGATGTGTCCATGGAAAAAGTTAACCTGTAGCTATGCTGCATACACGCTGGTGTTGAAGGTTCAAAACCCAAATATATCATAATTGTAGTATGTATTTTATAATCTTCAAAATCAAGTTGCCCTAGCACGGGAAGCTGAGCAATTCACTGAATTTTTATGTAAACTGGAAAATCGCAAATAGCTTCGGTATGACCGTTACTTTTTTCAGATTTTTAATAAGGCAAACACATTTTCTCATGTAGGTACATGAGAAACTCAAACAAGTACTGCTTCTACTGGTGTCTTACAATTCTCATGTACCTATACTGCTTCTACTAGTGTCTTACTATAGGCAAACACTGGTATAGTAATGAAATGCAAATGCAGCAGCATATTTTAAAATTAATCATCCATAATTAATTAGTAATCTCTACTTTCTGGTAAATTATACCTAAATTGCAGAAAATTATCCTTGCTGGGAAAGATAAAGTCATCTGCAGATTTGCAGTATTTTAGAGAAACATTTTGCATATATTTATGTATTACAATGACCACAGATATGTCAGAGTATTTAACTTTCCACTACATTAAAAATATGTGTGTAAATATATAATCTTTATCTTTAAATTGCACAGTATTCCAGGAGTCAGTTGAACAATCTAAAGTAAAATAATTTGGAAAAAACAGCCATGAAGGAGTAGATGAAGATGGGATTAAGTTTTTGGTAGCCTTGTTTTTTTAGTGCTCGCAGGACGGTTGTCTTGTCTCAGCTCTTGCAAAACCCGATACTGGATGCTATTAAAGACAGTACCTAAAAGTGGTCAACTGCATGTGGCCCAATACAAGATTTCTGTGGTTTCAAGTCATGAATACCTCCCTCTTCCTCCAACACTCGCCCCCCTTTTCCCCTACAACTACAAGTTAGAACCCTCCAATCTTGAGGTTAAATCTGTGCAGAGCACTACTTCTGGAACCGACTGTGTTAACGTAGGGCCACCCTAGAAGGAAAACCCATGAACCCCAACATGGTGCTATAGTAACACCAGCTCCTGCTTCCAGGCCGTGAATGTCAGGCTCCACACCCCACTGCCTACCACTATACAGTCATGTCAGTTTTTTTTCCAGGGTCCTCCCACGTGAACAGGCTTACCTTGCACTGTGTTCAGCTTCCATATTTAACAGCGAGGTTGAGGAAAGACAAAATATAATGGATGAGGAAATTAACAAACAGAATGAAAAAAGAAAATCCATGAATGAAAAATAAAAAAACACAAAACCTCAAGATAATTAATGAAGTTCATGAGACAAAAGTTAATTTTAAAATATTTCAAAAAATTTGTCAGTCAGATATCTGGCACAGTTTCCTTTAGAACTGATGTCCTTACTTGTGGAGAAAAAGAACATTTTGGGGAATTGAGTCATGTTTTAGCAACTGAACACCTGCAATGAAACAAGGACCCAAAAGTACTCTGAGGATTAAGCATTTGGAGCAAGAGGAATGACCAGTTCCCGGCACATAGAGATCTAATGACATTTAAGAATAAATGATCACGAATGGGTAAGTGCCCAGTCATCAAATTCAAAATATGAGCTGAAAAATCTAGTTATTTCAGACCAGATATATTATTACTGACATTGAGGGACTTAGTAAGACTGCTAGTAAAGCAGTTTCTAGACTCATAAGGAGTTTGTGTAACTCTTGCCAATGTATTCAATTTCCATAATTTTTCTCTCAATTGACCCACAAAGCCTCACAAAACTGCTATCAGTTATTGTTAAAGATGTATAAAATGGGATGCAAGCTCATGTTTCACATTATTTCAACATTCAGGGTCAAAATCTGATGCACCATTACTAGTGGACTCAAACAAAAAAAGATGTCTAAAATTATTGTCACTTAAACATACCTGCAGTAATAAAAGGAATGTCATTTACATGAAGCTATGTAAGCAATTGATAAAGTCATTTATTCAACACATTATGGTTTGGGGTTTTTTCCCCCTCTTCACAGTGCCTACAAATGACTGTTCCAAACATTTTCACAACGATTCCATAGCTTGGATTAATTATAGTGAAACAAAATGTGGGAGGGTTTGTGTTTTGGGGTTTTTTTGGCCCACTGGAAAGAAACTTGCTTCTAAGCCAATTTATCCCAAAATGGGAGGCTTTGTTTTCAGCTAGGTTTTAGCAGTTTAACGAGGTTTGCTTGGGTTTTAATTATAATTATTATTCTCTTTAAGCACAAAGAGTCTTACTGTATTGCAAATGTCAACAATAGCAGACAAGATTTTAGCTCAAGGAAGAAATAGAAAACCAGAGGAGGATTTAGAAAAAAAAAAAAAAAAAGGCGGGTATAATTTAACTTGATCTATTGAAAGAAGAATGTATTATTTCTACAGTTCTGTTACCAGCACTCACAAATCACTACCAGCTCTTCAAACAAAGAAACTGCCTTCTAAAAACAGAAGAGGCATAACATTTTTTTCCCAAAATTATATATCAATATTTCAAGATGTTTATATACTGTATATAAAACAGAGATACAGACTAATATGCCAAACATTTGCAACATAAATAAAAAAAGAGATGTATGCCAATATGAAATGCCAAGTGCCAGAAAATTAGTAATAAACTTTTTTTCTGTTAAATTCTGAAAAGTAAAGGTCTTTGCTTCCGATGAAAAACCATTTCATACAATTCCTTGTGGGTGCAGACTGCTCAAGATGCCACAAATAATTCCTGCAGCTCCAGTCAACTAATAGCATGCCACCAACTGCAGAGGGGAAAAAGAGAAGTCTGGAGCGTAGTTCACAAACAAGTGCCAACTGGGGGTGCTCTGAGAGTATGGTACTCAGCATCCTCAATGACCAGGAATGAAGGAAGGCCAACAAATCAGTGTGAAATGATTCCAACAGCCTACACCAAAAGCAGAATATCTATATTTTTTTAAAGAACCAGTCAGAACATTTGACATGAACTAGGGTAAAAGAGAAACAGAGAACAGTCTTTGCTTTTCAGGGAGGACACAGAGGTGACTACATAAACAGGGCAGAGATAAGTTACAACTGTTTAACAAACTTAGCATTATTCTGGAAGTTTATAGCTTCAGCTCAAGTTAGGACTGCAGTGATTCAGAAAACCCTGCTGCAGTGATACAGAGTTTTTGCATTAATTTTTAATGCAATTAATCTGGTCTCTTTTATTATTAAATGTTTTGCATTTTTTTTAACTTGCTTACTATACTAAGCACGCAAAGAGTTCTGCTTTCAACTGGGATGCTGCAGCGATGTGCATATATACTAGCAACCTTATTGCAGTAAGCTTACTAGCTTACAGGTGAAAGAGATGCACAAGTCGTGACATCATTTTCAAAGATGCACCTAAACAGAAATGTTTTGCACTTCAGTGAAGCTGCCAAAAACCAAGTCATGCCAAGTTAAAGGTTTTGTAAAGCAAACAATTCCTTCTCTTTTCAAATGAATAACCACATGCAACTCTGTTACAGGCTCCATTTTATGGGTTTTCAAGAGTAAAGGTAATAATACTGGAAAGCAGGATGATTGAAGTCTATAAAGCAACTGATATCACCTACGGTTTCAAAGAAAAACCTCATTAAAACACATATCCCAAAGAAATCATATGTGCTCTGTGGAGAAGAAAAAAACAGACCCTCCACAGCTAACAATTACTGCACATTTGCAATAGGAAACTTGTCAAACGCTAAACTACAAGATCTCTTCCTCCTCTTCAAATATGTTGTATACAAAATGTACAAAGTCTGAATTTATTCACACAACAAATACTTCCTGATATGCTTTCAGAAGGGCCCCAGGTCACCTAGAACATCCTTCAAACTAGTTCAGGAAAGACTGCCAGACTCAGTTACCCAAGTGTTTTATCTAGTGAACTCCTGAACACCCTGAAGAACGATGCCTCGCTGACCTCTCTTGCCAAGCGCTCCCATTGTCTAGTTGACCTCCCTGTTAGAAAGCGTTCCCTGTTTAGCTTCAGGTCATTACTTCCTGTTAGACCACCCATCCTCACCTTAAATAATTCCTCCTCCTCCTCCTCCTCCTCCTCCTCCTCCTCCTCCTCCTCCTCCTCCTCCTCTCATGTTCTTCTCAAGTATTTGCCAGTTATACTGCCTTAGGCAGGCTGTATATAGCGCGTTCCTGAGAACTGTCTTCATAGGTCACGCTCTCCTATCGTTTTATCATTCTTGTCACCTCTCTTTGAACTGTTTTCCATGTATTCATGTCACTATGTACTGTAGAGCCCTTAATGATAAAAGCAATCCATACAAATATACCCCTACTTGCAACAAAAAACCTGTATCCGTTGGTAAGTGGAAGAGGCAGGTGAAATCTGGCTGTCTCTACGGGCAGGTGGGAAAGACGGAGCCTTTTGAGTCTCAGGTCCTGTGTCTGGACCAAAGAGACTAACAGAAGAGTTGAAAGTAATAAATCCTCTTCCCATTTCTGAATTACCAGTTTTTCTTCTTTTCTTTCTATATATTGCCTTGCAAGGAGATCAGAGTCTGCAAAATGCAAAATGACTGTCACTGTTACACGCGTACCTGTTACAGTCAAGACTGGTTTTGCATATAAACTGAACAATGGCACCAGGCCAAACATATCAAGGATTTTTGCAGGTGGAGAAGGGAACATTTTTCTCAAAACGATTAAGGAGGGACACGCTTTCTTTAGATTAGGTTTGCTTTAATCCCAAAGTGACCTTTTAATGAAAAACCTAGGGTAGCTAACATTTTATAAATGAATTTACCTTCTGTTTTCTGAATAAAGGCTGGTTCTGTGTTTATACCTATACCATTGAAAAGATTTTTTTTCCTCTATCCCTCTCTTTATTCTTACAGTCAAATAATAAACCTTGACATCTTATGAAAATGTCAGTAATTCTGCTGCAGTAGGTTTGACACGTGACAGAAACACGCATTGAGGATGCCAAGCCAGTAAACTGAAAATGATGCTTAAACAAAAATTAAAGAAATAATCCTAAAATTGAGTTATTCTAGGATCTAGGCAGTTTTTCACACATGAGACATCAGAGTCCCCTAACCCTGTGCATCCAGAGTCAGACAAGATCTCTCTGGCCCACCCAAGAGATGATAAGCGAGGCAGAAATCTGGATCCATATTTTTAGCAGGAAAAACGTTATCACTTGCAATATTGAAATAGGCAAAATAAATCTTGTACCAGCTTCCAATGGCTGATATCTATGACTTGTGCTAGCAAAAATTTGGTAAGACCATTCATATCAGGGTTCATAATCCTGACACTGTCCAAGAAAGTTTCTTTTGTTCTGCATTCCACAGGAGGGTTTGTGTGCAACACCTAGTTTTTATGAAGATGTGTTATTAAGCAACAGACTTTAATAAGATCTAGATGAAGCTTTTCAGTCATTTTTTTCCCTGCTACAAAATATCAACTCAGCAAAACTGAAAATCTTAATATGGAACCTCTTTTTCGCATGGAATTTTTCATTTCCAGAAATTTATGGAAACAAAGCTTTAAATCCAATTTCTTCTCTTTGTTCTTAAGTTCTTATTTGTAATTTGAGCTAAAATAGAAAACGTGAAAATAAATATCCCCAAAATTTAAAAATAAAGTCTTTTCTTTTTCTTCTCAGGTTACTACTTACAGTTTTCTTGGAGACCTAGATTTTTTTCCCAAAACTGAAAAGGGAAATTGTTTCACAGCCTCAACTTCCAAGACACACAGCTGGATTAGTAACAATACTGGATGCTATATAGCACCCATAGCATGGAATATTTACTAACTGTGGAAATACGTAAACCCAAAGGCACGTACTGCTGCACGCTGTGAATGATGCATTTCTGTAAATTATGTAAGTATACATATTTCATGTAAGCCAAAAGTTGTTATTCTAGACTGGCTGAAATTGTGCTGTAGGTAATCAGTTGCACCTACTGACTGAGATATTGAGGAATCACAGTTATCGTAACTCTCCAGAAAATGGAAGCCCAGCCTCTGCTAGCAAAGGATTCTTCCCTGCACCATGCACCTCGCATCTCAAGCCTTTTGAGAGTTCCTTTCCAAGATTTAAATTTTCTTTTATAAAGCTTTTCTGAATCAATAAAGACTCAATATAGGAAGATTGCCAAATAAATTACTTTTCATTTCTGCCCACAGTTAAACTCCTGCAGGGATCTGGAAATATATCAAGATCATTAGCCTTAATGTCTATAATACACACTGCTTTAAGGTGAAGTGAGTAGTAAAACAGTTTAATACATTAACCCCCAACACTCGAGAGACCTGCGAGGTCCTGACAGTGCACACACGTAACATTTCTGGAGCCTTGTGCACTGAAGGGAGACAGACTTTCTACCAGCGTGGGTCTGAATAAAGCACACGTGTTGATTTCTTTTTAATACCTGATTTGGATACTCTGTTAGGACTCACTTGAAAACTAAGCAACATGTATTTTTGCTGGACACCTACTACGAAGCAAATAAAACCACCAACTGAGCTGTGTACAGCTTACTGCGCTTTCAGGGCAAGTACTCCCTCATTCTTGTACTGAAAATCCCTGTGTATGCGCAAAACACACGTAGAATTTGTCCCCATGCTTAGTCTTTCCCAGGCTACCCATTTTCCTCATTTATTTATGATGCAATTTACCCTATTAATTTAAAAATCACTAGTGAACATAAACATGGAGAATTTACTTATGCTGATCTGAAAAAAAAACCTTAATGAGCTAATTTAAGTTGTTGTTTGTTTTTTTTTTTTTAATTTAGCCAACTTTGATGCAGCAAAACTGATAATTGGAAACAAGTTACATCCACATTTTAATTTCTTCATTCAGTTTTATCCCTGGTTAGTTAAAAAAAAATATTTAAAAAACCTACTTCATTGCCAAATTCTTAGCTAATGAACACACAAACTTATACTGAGAATCCAACTCGTTCTCAGCTCTGACATATAAAGCGCTGTAAAATAATTCATTATTTAATATTTAAAAGCTGGATAAAACTAATTAATGCCAAAAATTAGCCCACAGCACAACATTAATTACAAGTTTGCCCAACAGCCACCTCCTTGTCCTAATTAGCCTCAATGATTTCAAGAAACCATTAAGAAAGAGAGACAAACATATAATCCTACTTCATACTTAATAAAAACCTCTGTGATACAGCTTTCAAACATCAATATCATGCCATTTTAACAGGAATTTGGAGATTTCCAGAGTAAAGATGACTCTGTGAGGCACGTGATGTTTCATTTCTAGTAGACCATAGTAGATTTTCTTGTCACTTATCGACAGTGGTTGAAATCCAGGTCAAAAGCTTTGGTATGGAAGACAACCAGAAAAAGGGGATCACCCGATGGAGCTGAATAATTACACTGAAAGTGCCCATCTGGCCCATGCTGTCCCATTTGCATTAACCACAAAGTATGCATTACATGGAGTACCTGACATTTCAGTTCTCCAACACTAGAGTCTGACAATCTTTTTTGGCATTTACCAACCAGCATTGTCAAAATTCGCCACTTCAGAAAACACAGCAAGGTATTACAGAAGTCATCATATATGTTCCTGAAACATTGACAATAAAAAGAACCATGCACTGACCTCATTGATAAAAGTCTGGGCTCCTCGTGGGCTTAGGAGTAAGATAGCTCTTCTCAATTTTTCATAGTAGTGAAAAGGTTGGCAAAGACTCTGCTGATGTTCCTGTCCACTTTTTGTAACGACACATCAAGTCCCAGTCTTGAGGCCTGATCAAGAAATCCCTGCAGTCCGCGTATATCTGTAACATTGGAGAAAGAAAAAAAAAAAAAAAAGAAAAAAGAAAAAAACCACTGCATCAACCTTCGCCAATTAGGCAAGCATCACTAATTAGGTGGAAAAAGACTTTTTCCTGCAGTGCTGTCAGAAGAAGAGTATTCCGCACAGCCATCTTCCACAGCTCCCTTTTATAGACAATGCCAACAGGGAAATTCCATCAATTACCTTTCCCCAGAGGTCTCTGGATGACTCTTAGGAAGAGCCAGTACATGTATTTGGGTGGCTGGGGATACCTCCCCCAAAAGCTCAAGGCCACAGGGCTTAACACTGCACAAACAAAAAAACAGTCCCACCCCAACAACATCAGAGTTCAAATGCAGAAATCCAGGAACAGGTGAATAAGCAGGAGGATAAATCATTTAAACTTCTCTCCTACCACAACCTGTCTTGCATAAGATCATGTCCGCTTTTTTCATGAAATAATTGCAATATCCGGAACATTCCTTTTGCCCCTCCCTGCTTTTCTTTCCCTTCCTATAAATAACCTCCCTAACCAGAGGTTTACCATTAACCTGTAAACCTATGAAACAGTACACAAAGCCCCAAACTAGAAGGATATATTATAGTGTAAAAAATTAGCTTTCAGTAGGTGAAACCATGCAAACAAGCCCCTTCCTTTGAGCTCTGTCCCTCAACTTCAGGCTGATAGAAAAAAAAAAAAAAAAATTATTTTCCTAATCACGTGTGTTAGGACATTAACACGGAGGAATACAGTTTACATTATTTTCATGATGAATCTGCTGGTTCAAACTGTACTCTCTTCATGACTCTCAGTGTTTCTTTATAATAAATGTCTGAGTTTTTATTTTGTAGTGAAATTTAGAGCAAGAAAAAGGTCAGAGCTTATATTGAATCAGGTCACTCTCAAAATCAACAGTGACCTGGTCACAACTGTACCATGTCATTAGGACCCCTTAATTATATCTCAAACACATATTACTGTCTTGAATAAGAAAGTATTTAACTCTTTTTTTCTCACATTCATTTCTCACACTTTAATCATCAAATTTCAGCTCATGGGTGAAACCGAATGGTGTATTGTTCCCACAATAAAACCTGTTCTTTGAAAAACTTTACTATAATTCTAATGATTTCTATAAACTAGATTGTAACAGCTGGCTTTTTTTTTTTTAAGTCCTGGAAATAACCAACTACTGACAAAATTCTAAGTGTCAATACCACAGACGGAAGAAAAGTCAGAGGACTGAAAACTAGTATGATTCAAGTCAGTAGTACGCCTTGCTGCCCCATCTGGGTGGGCTTTTAGACCACCACCAACCTTGGTGTTAACACAGTCACAGAATAAGCACATGAACTTCTTTTTTTTTCTCCCCCTAAAAACATCCTATGAAACCTGATACAAGCGATACCTTGTGAGGATACAACAGTTAAACAATTTAGCTCATATACAAGTGCAGTATATTAGGGTCAGCAAGGTAACTAGCAAACATTACATCCAAAAGAAAAACACTGAAAGTTACCTTGAAGAGCTTCGTATTTCTATCCAAACATGGAAATGCTTGTTAATGTGATTAATCCAGCTTCAGAAAACAGCTTAATTACAGAGAAACATCCGAAAGGGACAGAAATTAAGCTAGGGATGTCGCAACCACTGCAGACTCTACTACTGCCTTTTTAACTTGGATTTAGTTGATGGGATCATTGCTCCAGCTAGGAAAGGTGCACGCATAAGGGTTTGGCTAGTGGCTTAGGCAAGTCTATAGCAGCTTTAGCACAGTGCCAAATAGCTGCTAGACTTGCTTACTATCTAAAAGCCTGAGTCACTGAGGAAAGGAAGGGGTTTATCATTATGCAGGCATTTCTGGAAAATGCCAGAAAACTAGCCCTTGTATAATTGCTGAATATTGCAAGTGTGTTGAAATAACGACAGTGACAAACAACTATTGTTTACAGGTTAAAGTATTTTATTAAAGTTGTCAAGCTAAGTTTGGATTTTGCAAATTTAAATTCAGTAAACTAGCATTTGTTACTATACCTGTGCTCACTTTAATGGATCTGTGATACACGCAACACAAAGATTTTTCTTTTAATGATGTTTAGTCCTTCAAAATTACTGCAGTGCTTGACAAGCAGTAAGAAAATGCCCTTTTTTATAGTTTAATAATGATGTGTCTTTTTGTGCAAGCATCTAACATTATCACTGCACAAAGGAAAGCTGGTTACAAAAGATTAACCGTGCTGATACTGCTCTAGGGTTTTTGCTTTATGTTTTC
>NW_009650250.1:1196364-1289541 GCF_000708025.1 Charadrius vociferus
GCAAAATACTTGATGCACGTGCTAAGACTATTTGGACTTGGGAGAGCATTTTGTATTCCCTTACAATTTTTTCCCCCAAGGAAAACAGGCTGTTTCCCAGTTTGAAAAATGGAAAGGATTCAGACTTCTTCCAGCTTGAGAACAAAGCAATATTTGAGACGGAAGGGCCCGTCCAAGCTCAAATGTACAAGCACAATCTGTCAGTTTTTCACAGATATAACTGAATGTGAATTTATTCAAGTGTTGGCAATTAGAAATAACTGCATGACTGTATCTTCCTGAATGCTGACATGCCTGTTCCTAACCTGACACTGGAGAGGAGGAGAAGACTTGGTGGGAACTCAGAGGTGGAAGTGGGAACTGAAGAGCACAGCTTTCAGAGGTGACTAACAAGTTTAGGTGCCTACATAATGGGATCTTTCTTCACAAATAATTATTTGCAATCGTTACCAAGAGGGCAATCATTTCTTAAAATGTGTAAGTACATAAATACACAGACACATGCACATATGCAGGAGCATCTGTTTATAAATCATAATGAATCAGGCTCAATTTTATTTTACCTGACATATCACATAAGAAAGTGAGTTTGATGCCCTCATTTTTTTTTCTTCCTCCATTTAGTAGAACGCAAATCCACACAACATAAAAGAAAAACTGAGCTTTGCTCCATGGCAGCTCAAACAGAAACATTCACAGAAACAGTTATGAATTTCTTTCCCCTCTTCTCATAATTTATGACAGTTAATCCTTCATTTTCTTCAAGATTAAAAGGAGTCTTATAAAAGTCACATAGAATTTAATAAAGGATTCTATAAATGCTTTTGTCTGTTAAAATGCATGTGCTTTCCATCTCTTGTAGCCTTAACAGTAACTTTTTATTAAAAAGTTCAGATTCTAACGTGAGGGTTATCCGGAACTATTACTAATAAAATAATTCCTTGTGCCCATTTATTTCATACTTTATAGGAAAAGTACAGCAATCCAAACTCAATCACAGTCAAACACTTGTGTCTGGAACATCTGACAAATGAAAGACCAGTTTACTGTAACTGTACACCCTACAGCTATCTCTGCCTTCAGTTTTCCAATGAGTTACTTTTGCTCAGGGTGTAGCCTACATTCAGCCATAAAAATCACACGGTACTATTTTAATTACTTCATTCCCCACCTGATTTGTGCATGCTCAACATGCAGAATTTCAGAGACAATATTTGGAAGTTTCTCTTTAGACCATATCAGTTTCTTGAAGATGATGCAACACCTGCACCCCAGGAGGAAAATGACACTATACAAAATGCACTCAGGTGAGCATTTCTCATAAAAGTCATCCGTAAAACCATACAATTGGATATGTTTACGATACTCTAGTGTCAACCACAACCATGTGAAATTAGCAGGTTGGAATTGGAACTGATTTAACTAGAGGTTCATAAGAAAAGCAAACTTCTTATGAATTTTGTGACTCTTCTGTCACATCTGGCTGGAGGGAGAATATCTGTGGCTGAGAGCCTTCTTCCTAACTCTGACAGATATACCATATGTTCAGGTCTGACAACAGAAGAACGAGACAATTTCAGGGGTAACTGTTAAGAGGAGGGAAGGAAAGTCTTGATGCACTGCTAAGATATTAATTCTGTCACCGCAACTGCAAAACTAATGCTTGCCATAAATAAAGGGCTTTATTGTGCTATAAGGAATAATGGAATGTATCATTTCCTGCTGGAGGTTAGGCTGGTTGACTGGAACACAAACATAAAATAATAGTACTAAATGTGGCATTAGCTACCTATACATAAAGCTTATTGCCATCTACAAGTAATTAAATTTTATTATATTATCTATAACCATATTTATATAGAAAAAATTCGCAGAGTCTACCATAGCATTCATCTGTCACAAATTTACAGGATCTGATTCTTGGCCTTGACACAAGCAGCTTTAAGCTATTATTTCTGTGTGAAACACCTGTGTGGTTGAGCACAGCTGGCCTTTAAGGATGGCTCATTGTAGAAAGAAATTTCCAGGAGGTAGAGAGCATTAGGTTGTCTTTTCAAGACCAGTTCCTAACCTCACTTGACAGAAATAGAAGCAGCACATGGCCAGGAAACATTTTACTTTGGGTAGAAAAAAGCCAGAAGCAAGCTGAAGCACAAAGCTAGAGCTGAAGGCACGGCTAAAGAAGCACCAAGAAATGATTTCACATCCTTTCATTCTTGTCCATCACCAAGTAAATTCTGGAAGGACTGGAGTATTGTCACCAAGCTCTATTTTCAAATGACCTACACCAACCCTTTCACTTATACATTTCTAAGAGGGAAAAGTAAATAAGTGTGAAAAACAAAGAGATCAGGCAGGAAACACTGATCTTTTGAGTTTTCTCATTTGCCAACTGTAGGCTTCACACTTTTATTTTTTTTGCCAGGGCTAGTTTTGTTTGAACGTTATTTTGGCAATATATTTAAAGTAGTGAGAAGAGCTTCAAGGAGACTTGGACAGTTTCACTATTTTAGTGTTTACACACTTGTAAAAAATATATTCAGCTATTCCAACATTTTAGGAACAATATCATGGCAATTTTATATATATACTTGTACTTAAGTTCCAAGACAAGACAAAAATGACTATTACTTACCTTTAATACAAACACACTCCACTTTATTGCAAGTTTTTCTCTCCTGACTGCAAATTGGACAGAATACTTCCCACTTATTACTTTGTTTCTTAAGAGAGAATAAAATACACATTCTAGGATTCACTGATTTGGAAGATAACCTATAAGCACTCTGAAACACGTTTCCTAAACCGCTTCCGTTTCACGGGTTTCATTCATTTTATTTTACAATGGCTGTTGTCCCTCATTTTTGCAACTGCAAATTGCTTACATAAGAAATAAGGGATAATAAAAGTGGTGTAAGAAACAGAGATGCACATTCTGATGATCAGACTCCTGCTGCATTGTATGCTTTCTGAATGAATGGTTTGAATATTATCTTTGGGTCCTTGCTACAGATAATGACCTACTTGAAGGATTTGAATATACTCTAGTATTTTAGAAAACAAAGTGGACATACTTCAGAAGTAGCTCCTATTCTTAACTTAATAAATAACAAAATTCTCTTCCTTTAAACAATAGAGTGAAGACTACTATTTATGCTTTCAAAAATGAATTATTTTGCCCAAATCATCTAGAAAAATTAGACTCTGAGGAAGCACTGAAAATTTCAACTTAAAATATTCACAATATGATTTTAACTGTTCAAATAGAGTGATTAGACCAGAAAGCATAGTAACAAAGTCTGTTACAATAGATATGACTACATTAATATTTTAATGTAAATGCTTATTGGATCCCAGTGCAAACGTGAAATGATATTATTAAGCTATATTTTTCTACTTTTATAAAATTTTTCTCTGTTCTTACAATCTCTCTGCAAGCATGTAACATCTCTCTCCACCTGCCACATTTCCTCATGTCTGCCTGCTATATTTCCACAATCAGTGCTAAGATAATTGTTATCAGCCAGATATTTTTTCTACAAACATTAGAACTCACAATTTCAAAATAATGTCTGTGATTTAGTCACGCATTTCCTAATGAAGTTTCACTTCAAAAACTTTCTGCTAAAAAAAACCAAACCTTTGCCTTCTTGCATGCTTTTAGATACACCAGAGCTCAAAGTAACACCTTTTCAATTACACCCCTTTTTTTTTTTTAAAGAAAGGAAGTCAGTAACTAGGTAACAGTTACTATAGAAAGTACATATAATAGCAAGTACAATAATTCCATGAATTAAACTGGATTTTTTAATTAATCACCTTATATATGAACAGCTGTACCAGAAGTTCTACTGAGCTCCACAACCTGTCTCTGATAAACAGAGTGTAAAACAGGAGCAATCGTGGAGCACTACTTCTCTCTAACACTCTCCCAACAACCGACAGCTTGCAATGCAGGGGATTCCTCAGGCAGGTGTGGTCTCTGTGTATTTCTATGCACTACACAGGTGTATTTCTGCATTGTAACTCTCAATGGTTGTCTCCTCCACACAACAGCACAGTTTCCCTTTAAGCCCAAGTACATCACGAACATCCAGATCAGTTCACCTTCAGATTTAACCTGGGAATTTTCAGGATCCCATTGGACACTCCTTTCCTCTTTTTACACCTTTCTCTCCTGGATACTTCTGCTAACACGGATCAAACACAAAGTAACGTGCCAACACCTGCACTGTCTGACCAACCAGGCACTACGTAACACCATCCAGACGTAGGAGCTGCATAGCCTCTTCTCAAAGAGATGAGAGAAAAGCAAGAAATCAGAGGTTTCTGGAAAGAATAAAGTAGGCTATCAGAAATGTAATCTTTGAAAAGCGCAGGGAACATTGATTTGCCATTTAAATCTGGATCACAGGCTGACATTTGACCACCTCTCTGTAGAAACTGAAAATCTTACCACATCTGTTTTGATACAAGCATCAGGATTAATCAAATGCAAAAGTCTACTCAGAACCCCTTGTGATATCAAAGGCTGAAGCCTGTATAATGGCTGCAGAAATTTTTTTTATCGGGCAGTTATACTGCTTACATGATTTTGTTATCAAGCTTTTAAACATGAAAAGGACTTTGAATAGAGACAAATCACAGGTATCGGTGATTTTCACTCCTGAACAGATGAGAAAGGGACAGAACACACCATAAAGTCAGATGTGTTGCACCCACAAACAGATGTTTTCGGATTCAACTTATCATAGAAGGCTGACATCACTATTAAAAAATATTAAAAAGTTACTCTGCAGAACTGATGCTTCATACCTGAAACAGCTGATCCAGTCTGAAGGTAACTGGAGCTTCCCAGGAGGCCCAGAAGCACAAAAGCCTTTTAAAGGCTACAACAGCCCTTTCGTATTTAGCATAAAAGGTCAACTACAGGTCTCTTCTGCTGGATTTTAACACTTAGCATTCAAAGGCACATGGGAAACCACCTCAGGAAATTCATTACCGTTAGAAAAAATGCGGACATATGCTACAATTGGTGTAAAAAGGGAATTCACTGAATAACAAGCATTTCTGTTCAAATCATCCATTTAATTCTTCCAAGTGCAATAATTGCCAACTGTTTGCCCAATGGTAAACCACTCAAATGAGCTGTAATAGCTTCTCATCTCACTATTGCTGTTAATCCATTAAAATACTTTTAAAGGCACTATGCAGTTGTTATTGCTGTCTCTTCTTAAGAGACAAAAATAGATGTATTGACAGAAACTGTACTTTTGCTGACATATATCCTAAGTTTAAACAAAATATTTCTTTCACCTAAATTAATTTTAATTATTACATTAAATTAATGAGCCTAATATTTGTTATGGCTGAGTATAAGCAATTCTAACCAACCAACCACCAGTACGTAAGGAAAACATATATTTCTTCTTTTGAAGGGCCGAGACACGCCTTCCTAAGCCATATTATTTTACATGAACATCTGGATTAATAGTGTCCATTTAGTATGTTGGGACTGTAAGCCTGTCTGCTTTTACACAAGTGCTATTGTTACTGTATTGTAAGTTTGGTTATTGTACTTTGACACAGAAAGTATGTTCTTCATAAATAAGACTGGTAACCTTAAACTAGGGACAAGCAAATGTAAATAAGTGCACCCTGAAACAAACCAAATATGCAGAGGGAATGCCTTAAATAGAGGGGCAAAAGGTATCTCTTCTCCTATAGAGAAAACAACAAGTCACCTGAGAATTTCAAGGATACATTCTGTATGTGCATATATCTAAGTGTCCAGCAAAGAGAAGGCAGAAGCACAACCCTTGGTTTTAATGGATTGCAGAGCAAGCCTCACTCTTGTTTAAATCAACTTTAAATACTGCACATTCCTATCTCAGGAGAGACAGCAATAAAATTACTGCAGATAAAGAAATTAAATTCCCCCTTGAGGAAAGGCTACTAGCAGGAAGACCTTATTTTTTATATGTGTAACAATAACTATTGCTTGCATTTATACAACACCTTTCAGCTAAGAATCTCAATGTACTTTATAAACACCTGTACAGTATAATAAAGTATACACTATAAATACACATTACCGGAGCTAGCTGATGTTATACCTACTTAACTACATGTCAGCAAATAATAATTCAACTCTCTATTGAAGAAACTTTCTCCCATTGCAATATTTCTGCAGGTTCAAGTAAAAGTCAGGTGCCCTGCACAGAAAGGCCATCAGAGCTGCCAGTTTTCACGTTTCTGGCACCATCTAGGGATGGAGTCCTCTTCAGGGGAAACTGGAATTCTCTTTAAGGTTACTATTTCTCAATCAGCCTCAGAATTTGGACAACCAAGTCCTCACTGATGTTAATTTCCTACTATCTCCAGTGCTCCACACTGAGAAATCTGTAAGTCACTTTGGCAGATGCCACAGTTTCACTCCATGGCTTGCTTTTCAGAGCATTCAGTAGATGGTGGAACACAGGCACCGAATCTGTACCTTGTTTTAAGCCTTATTACTTAGTACAGCGTGCTCTGATCGAGTCAGGGCCAAGCGGCAGTTATCAGTACGGCTCTGTGTCACCACACCACACGCACCATATGGATGCCAGCTCACGTGGAGCCTGAGCTGCACAGAGCTCACCTGCGTGGCAAGTCCATCCTAAACTACTTGGTAAGCTAAGGACAACTGTGTGCATATTTTGAGTTCAGAACCCAGGAAGAACCACCCTCTGGCCAATCTTTATTTTACTTAAATGATATCCATCAGGCTGTAATGAGGATGGTGGTATCTGAAGTTTGATTTCCTTGGCTAGCTGTTTGGCTCGCAAAGGACATTTTCATATAGACATTGAATTCAAAAAATTAGAAAAAAAATGTGTATCCTTCTTTAATTTCCTACTTTTTTAAAGCCCGTTTTTGTAATACAGCCTCCATAAAACTCCGCAGAAAATTGCAAAAGTATACCCCAAAAAAATCAATTACAGACTCCTCTGTTATCCAGTGTTTTCTGTTAAAAGCAAGATGAGAAGGATCCCTACTTAGATAACAAATCTCTTGGTGGGAGCAGGAGGGAGATAAAAACAAAATCTTAGTTCATGTCACATATAATGACCATCAATTAGTCCCTCTTGTAGGAATATGCCAATAACAAACAAATAGAAAAAAAATCAATTGCCAATTATTCATTTGCATTATGACAACTTCTTTTAGTACGATGACAAATACAAGTACTCCATTCTCCAACAACATGACTCTGATCCCAGAGGAGAAAAAAAACCACCACCACAAACAAACATGCTAGAGAATAAAAACATGAATCTGGTTATACTTTGTCATCAGCTAAAACTTCCTCAGGCATCCTTCTGTTAGCTCCATGCTTTTGGAAAATAACGAGTAATGATTACTGAAAAGACAACTGGTAACACTGAGGTGGTACGCCGTACCAAGATTAGTGCCAAAAGATTCTCCGCTCATCATACTGCAAATAAAAGTAACACATTTTAACAAACTGAAAAATGAGATGTTTTAGGCCTCAGTCCTACAAACATTCAAGTGTGTATTTAGCTTTGTGTGAGGAAACTCAAGCCAAGTCTCCTCCCACGTCCAAAACCTCTCAACATATGAATAAGTGTTCACGTAGCTACTACACAGTGATTTATTCCTATGATGATAACCAAGATAAACACTTCAAACACATAGAACACATTTCCACTACCTGGATGTGAAGCCCTTCTTTCTTAAAACAGCAATAAAAAACAAGCAAAAAAGTTTCACTCCCTTTTAACCGATCCTCCTACACAACCCTCCTCGCCAAACTACAACCCTGATATTTTAACAGCTGGTGCCCGTGACTGAATACATGGCCTTTGTGAAGGCACAGGAACCTCCCTCTTGACAAGCATGCCTAGGATTTGTTTCGTATGTGGCCAGACACAAAAGCAATCACCCAGGTTTCAGTGAAGCACGCCATTTGAAAATTAACCACTGTCTCTAACAATATCTTTTCTTCTTCTCTTTACCGTACTTCTATAGAGCAATAGCAAAGAGAAATATTTACAGGCTTAGGAAAACAGCATCTCTTCGTTAAAAACTCAGCTATAGAAAAGGATAATGGGAAAATGGGAGTATACTGCTACACAGACTTTTCTGACCCCATTAATGCATCCCACAGATATTTAACTAAAATATCTTTATTTGACTAAAAGCAGTCAAGTACAGTAAGAGAGTCCCTTGTTTACTAGTCACAAGCATCCCATTTGGCAGCAAAATAAGTCTCCAAAAATTCCAGTCACAACTAACTAGAAAGTTATTTTGAAATCTACACTCAGATACCTAAGTACTTGGACAAGGGAAACAAAACTTCACATGCGAAAGCACGTGTTAAGGGTTCTCAGTTTACTTTGGTGACACTATGGGGTTTTATTTGCATATTTATAAAATTGGAGGTTACTATAACATCTACTTTGTATAAATAGATGTGTAAATGAAATGAGAGCTATACGCCTCAGTAAATTTAAATTGAGATTTGATTGTGGGACTCATCAAGACAAAGCTTCAGTGCAACTCCCCCAAAATCTGACAAGCTTTTATCTGCTCATTACAGCCATTAATATGAAGGCCAGTTAGGAAGTCCAATACACCCTAAAGTTAACATTTGAATGAAGAGGTCTATTCCGCGCCCCCCCCTCCAATTAACTTAATTCCTTAGCTAATGTCTTCTAATTTACCAGAAAGGAATTAAGCAATTCTAAATGACACTGGGAAAAATTTTATCATTAGAAAAGGCTGTGAAGACCATCCCTAGCTGAGCAGCACCATGCAGGTACTGGTATATTTCGTGGGTGCTGGCAAATCTGCACACCTTAACATAGTTCACAGAAGCAGACACTGTGCTAATTTCAGTTACTTTAAATAAAGCAATGGCTCAGAAGAGGACAAGATGTCGTGCCAGAAAGGATAGGATAATATGTTACTGCTGGGCATCCAAAAATCCATCAATCATTAAAGACAAGATTTTAATGTAATTACTGACTTCTCATTTTTCTAGTCTTGTGGAATAGCTGAAGAGGGGAAAACAGAACTTGTCTCCTTAAGACAAGATTACGTTACTACAATGTGGCGAAAAGAAAATATAAAAGACAGTAAATTCATATTACTTTTACATATTCCAATTCCTGAGAAAAAACTAAATCTGCTGAGATCATGAGAACAAGTTAACCATGTGACGCTTTAGTATAAAGGCATGGAACATCTATTTGAACTCTCGATGAACCAGCTGCAGGTTTTCAGATTAACATACAGAGTTTTTATTTTTATCTTTATCTTTTATTCTGCTCCTCACTCCAGGTACTATCCCCGGTTTTTATTCCTGGGGCACAACACATCAAGCTCTTCCTCTTTATAGCTTTAAAATAATTTCCACGTACCACAATTAATCATAAAATGACCAGATAAAGACTAACGTTTCTCACTCTACGAGCTCATTCATGCCCTGAAAATAGCTTATGCCTCTTTGAGTTGTTTCAAGGTTTGAGTTTAATCACCCTGATAATCATAGTGCTTTGATGCTACATAATATGCTCTAGCACTTCTGTGTCTTTGAAATATATTTGGTTAATATGATTAATAACTTTTTGGGGGTGCAGGGTGAGAGACTTCTTGTCAGGAGAATGTGACCCTGATCTCTGAGAGACCACTTAAGAATGCCAGTTGGAAATCTTTGGGAGGCAAAATACCACTTGAATGATTTTCTTCAGCTTAGACATCTTTGTTATTTTATCGTCTCATGCTCCTCATTTTAGCAAAAATAAGGTTCATTCCAGTTCAGGTATTTTTTTCAAATCCCTTCATTCACTCATATAATCATTCCTCTTACTATCATGAGGTTGCTCTTGGTCACAGAGTACATTAACAGATTTCATCTGCACCTTCTTCCTTCCCACCCTTAATATTTATTTAGATGCCTCTCCTGACATAGAACTACAATGACTTCTACGGCAGCGCAGACAATATAGCTGTAAACTTCAGGGAATGAGACAGCCATGTAAACTGCTGGAAACACCCTGATTTCAAAACCTTCTGGCAAGAGGTTGCAGATACAGTTTCACACTTCATTTCTTCTGACATGTCCCCAGAACCACTGCTGTGCATATCTAGTGACAGTATTTGAAACCTCACATCCCAGTCACCTCTGAGGCTCTATGACACTCTCTACTGTTTGCATGAAAAAGAATCATATTTTTTTTCCCCTGGAAACAAGTATTCAGTGTTTGTATGAACACAGCTCTTTTGCTCAAAAAAGCAGAATGAATGACCGGTAAAATGTGATTTAACACCAGAAAGAGAGAGAGCTGGAAGTTATACTCTTGAGAGTTAGGAGGTCACTGATTAAATTCTTTACTGAGTAGAACTATTTTTTTTTCTAATTTTTTATGTAGAAAGAGTCTAATACTAAAAATATCAGTTTCTGGCTATATTATAGGAGTATCCTGATTTATGAATTCTTTCACCCCCTATTACCAGGTCTTCGAAGTTCGGGGGCGGGGGGAGAAAAAAGACGACATTTTTCTGTTCATGTATCTGATTTGCATATTCACATTCCCCTCCAAGATGGTAACTCCCACATCCTCTTCTATTGCATACGAGTAAAATGGCTTCATATAGACACGCATGAATTTATACCATCTTATTTTTTCTATTTTATATTTCACTGATTGACACATACAAATTAAATTTTCTTTAAATAGTGGAATAAGTCCTTACTCTCTTCTTGCAGAGCATTCATTCATTTCCATTTGATCAATGATCAATTCATTGATTCTACAATGTTGAGAGGTTTACCTATGTGTCTATAAATACTCTTTGCCAGCCCCAACTAGGAAAAGTGTTATCAGAAACATGAGTATCTGCTGAAATCTCTGTAGTATGAGAGGCAGGTAGGGGTAACAGGACTCCACTGCTATAGCAGTAAATAACAAGCAATAAAAATATTTCACTTGAACAAACATGGTACAATTTAAGTGCAGAAGCCAAAGGAGGAATATTAGAATGAATATAGAATAGGTAATTAAGGATAAACATACCAGGAAAAAAAAAAAAACAAACCTACTTGAACTTTGCAGTGCACTGATGACAATTTGAAGAGGCAGTGAGTAAAAAACCTACTTAGAAGGGAAGAGAATGAATCATCTGAAATTTGCAGTGGATTTAGTGAAGTGCATAGTCCCATGGGCTAAACAGATGTGAAGAAAGATACCAAGGTTGACTGTGAAAATGAAAGAACAGGACACCAAAGAGTGCCATGGGAATATTGAGGCAAATTCTTTTAGCAACTACTAAAGAACAGAAAGGAAAAAACAACACAAACTGAAGTGTATCCTCAAGCCTGTTACTTCGTTTACATTTTTGCCCTGGTTCCAAAGAAAGACAAACAAAAAAAAACAAACCAAAACAAAACCAAAACAAACCCCACAAGCCAAAATCAACTGAGAGGAGTCCAAACGAACAACCAAAACATCACAGCATCTCTTTCAAGATTACATGCTGGAAAAGTGGAAAGGATCTTTCCACTAGCAAAGATTTATTTATTTTTTTTTTTAAAAGAGTAACAATCATCAGGCAAGGGAGATAAACTTTCTGTGACAATGTCAGTTCTGTATTCAAACAGTTGAACTCCTTCTCTCAGAGGTAAACAAAGATATACATTGCATTAAACTTTTACTCAGAAATCAAGTATCAGCTACACTGGGCAAGATTTCAGACAATGTGCAGTTATCCAGGACAAGCATCCATCAATGCAGAATCACAGAATGGTTTAGGTTGGAAGGGACCTTAAAGATCACCTAGTTCCAACTAGTTCCAACCCCCCTGCCAGGGCAGGGGCACCTTCCACTAGACTAGGTCCCTCAAAGCCTCAGCCAACCTGGCCTTGAACACTTCTGGGACAACTTCTCTGGGCAACTTGTTCCAGTGCCTCCCCACTCTCAGAGTGAAAATTCTTTCCTAATATCTATTCTAAATGTAGTCTCTTCCAGTTTGAAGCCATTACCCCTCATCCCATCACTGTATGCCCTTATAAAAAGACACAGATTGTAAAACATGGATGGATCTTACTCATAAAACCTGTTAAATCCCACCTTCAGAAAACTCTGCCCCTGTGCTGCCACCTCCCTGTTTCCACAGGGATGCTAGCTCCTCCCCTTCTTCCTCCTCTGCATAAGGCCAGAGGTCCCTTCTCACTGTGTCTATCCCTGCTATGTCTGTAAAACATGTATTCACTCCCAAAGAGGGGACACCAAATAGAGGGCAACTCTCATCCTCTGTGAATGCCGCTGCTTTCTTATACTCAGATATCCTGTTCTCCTTGTCTTCCAAAAGACCAGCTGGGAAAAGAGAGTTGCTATGGAGGGTGCTTCCAGTAAATCATTGTTTTAAAATAAATAAGTTAAAGAATTGTTTCTAAATAGCATTTGAAAACTTCAGATTGAAAAGTATTTCAGTGGTTACTATTTTGGCCAATCTTTACTGCATTATATTCATTCTGAGAGAGAAAGAGTTATGCGCTCCCAAAGAGTTCATGTCTTCAGTGGAAGCAGGAAACGTCACGCAGGCTCAGAGCTGGGCTATCACTTCAGTCAGTGGCACACAGAAAGCAGCTACTTCAGCACTGCTGTGCAGTTCCAGTGTCCTCTCTTCAAAGGAAGTGCTAAAAAACCAGGACAAATCTACAGAAATTATTGAGTATGGGAAGCGTGCTTCATAGTGAGAGACTAAAGAGTTTCATTCTATAGAATAGAATACAAGGTTAAGTCTAATGAAAATTTAAACAAGGATAAAACTTGGGATAGAAAAATCTTTCAGTGAGCAGAAAAACAGCAGAGGGAGGTCTGTTAGCCAGAATCTAAACCAAAACAATCAGAAAATAAATAAAACACATTTCTTAAATCAGTGAAAAAACCTGAACTTCGAGCAATTTCCTTTGAGATGCAGTGATTCAGATTAAATGTTTAGAAGTCCCCATGTAAGAGTTTTCTAAAAGATATGCAACAGCTGAAAGAACTCATAAGCTTAATTTGAAAATAAAAATGTGATATTCTGTGGCTTGTGCTACACAATGCGTCAAAATATTCTGGCCTTAAATCTTTGACTCTTTGAATTTAACGAATGTTTGTGTAGCTTTGAAAAAAATCTTTGCAAAGGTAACAAAAGCAACAACATAAACCTGAAAATAAACCTGAGCAGAAAACCAAGTACATTCTCAGCAGTGCTGCGTCATTGTGAGGAGGTGACTGCATGAGCAGGGGGAAGTACACACAAAGTTTCATGGAAATTTCCATCTCATCTGCATGAGGGTTTCATACAGCTTGACCACAGAAGTCAAAAAAAAGAAAGGATACATGCTGAATAACCCAAAACTAACAAGAAAGCAAATGGAACTGTCAGTTGCCTCTGTACCACATTCTGTAGGATTAGACAAGACCATGACTCCAGAAAGGATCTATCCCAAGGAAAGAAACCTAAGTTGCATAGGCTTATTGTCTTAATTCCTCCCTTGCTCTGAAAACTGCCTTTACTAATATTTAAATTCTTTTTTTTTTTTTTAAATAGCACCAGAAAAACTCAGATACTCTGAAAACACCAAGTTGAAAATATTTAAAATAAATATCTCCATTGGTATTCAGACAATATCCCACAAAAAAATGTATCACACAGTTTGAATTACATAAATCATACCAAACCCACTTTACTTAATCATAAAAATTTGCATCTTACACATATTATGATGAAATTAAGTTTATAGAATACCTGTTCAAAAATTTTTCCTTGTTTCCAATTTTATAATTCACTATTGCAAATCAATTTTTGGGATGTTTATCTGACAGTCTTTGATGTTTCATATCTTAGTTTCTTTTCTTCCTTTTTTATTTTTTTATCCAACCTATCCCTTATTCCCATTGCAATAAATAGTCACTTTGATTTAGATTTCCCTTCAGCCAACTGAACAGGATTATATATACATATAATACTAAAAAAAACCCCAAAACTAAATGGAAGTTCACATTTTGTAGATTATTTTTTTTTTTTAAGACAAGGGTTTTAAGACAAGGATTTGAACTTTCCTTTTTTTTTTCTATTTATAATTGTGTTTACAATTTTATTGTGACATTGTCAGTGGAAATATGAAAATAAGTTGCAAATACAGCCTTTAACGATATAAGCAGCCATTTATTGCCGTTTTCTACATAAATAATAGGACCAGACAGTTAAAAGGACAAGTTATATGATGGAGGTTGAAAATCATTGTCTTTAGACAGCTACTACTTCTTTCTTCTTCTTAAAGACTTTCCAAAGGTCTATATATACTCAAATGTCTGATTTCTCACTCATCAGACATCCAGAGTCTATTTCTGTTGCAGCCTGCACTTCAACTAATTTGAATGTCTATTATTAGTTATCTAATTAATAGATTTCACAGAATCTGATTACTGTTAACAAACAAAATGGTCAAGCTCTGCTTAAAGTTGACCAATTTCTTTTTAGTCTCTACTAAACAGCTGAAAGTCATGTTAGACTGAAAACTAAAATTACCATATCCTGCAGGCTCATTACATTTATTTGATACAATTTTTAGGGATTACACTACATGGAAAGTGATAACTCTGTACTTTTGCTTTCAATATGTGCATATAACTAATGGAGATTTAATAAAATTAGAAGTTATCCTTCTTAACGGCAGCAGTTATAAAATCTTCAACATCACTCTTTCTTCTGTGCAATGCTCTGGACTCGACTCTGACCCCATCTACTCACTTCTACACCAGAGCACCCTCACCTGGCACTCACTCCTCCCATTAATGGTCTATTGCCTTCTCCCCTTCCCCCTAAAAGGGCTCCTGCACCACACTTTAAAGCAACTCTGAAACAGCATGGTCCTCTCAGGGACTCAGTAAAACTGCAGGCAGAGCTCTCCCAAGCACTGCAAGTCAGCCGGGGTGGCCACTGCCCTGCAAGGGACATAGCCAGGAAAGGAGCTGCAGAGACCCAAAAGCCTTTTTCTAACTCATACGTTCTCACTCTCGCAGACTGGCTTACCCCAAAAGCCCCCTTGATACAGATGACACTGTAACATACATTTCATGAACAGTGATGCCAGGATCCTCTCCTGCCTCTCCAAAGATGCCTCTCTGCAGTACCCATCAACTCCACATGACATCACTTTTCCCACACCACCCAGAGCTGCTGCAGCAGGGGATGGTGGACGGAGGAGAGGGCAAGAGAGCTGCAAGAGAGGGGAACGAGAGGAACCAGGGCTGGGTGAGGTGTTTTGGAGAACCACAGGCTAGGACCTGGCTGTAACTCAGAAAGCGAACGGTCAGCTCCTGAAGATCCATTGTGCCACTTCAGCAACATCAAACTCGTGAAAAGGGTTAAGAACTCATTAGGATCAGGCCAGAACTATTCCCCTACAAGAAGGAATTCACTCTAAAGAGTTTTTTTTCATTCAACAGTATATTTTCTTTTTATATTCTCCTGCAGTTAGGAAGGTGACATTCCATAGCACACCTCCAAATTCCCCATCACACTTGAGTGGCTTTCTTCCCCTACCTCTCACTTGGACTCTAAGGCTCAGTGTGTGCAAGTTCTTAGCACAATATTCCTCCTCCAAGCTTCCCCTCCATTTGCCCGACAGAGACTAAGATCAGAAAAGGCAGCTTGGTCTACTATTTCCAGACAGAGAAAGAGATGGGCAAAACCAGTCCGTTTGGATAGAGGTGGGATGTTTAGTTTATATAGAGAGAAATGCCAGCTCCCCATACAGGAGCAGATTATTTTTTCCCTGGTTTCCTGCTGCCTTGATCCTGAATAATCTGTAGCCAACTGTGTTCATCAGTCTGTGCTTGTCAGGCTGACATGCCCTCCTCTGCAGGTGGTCATTTCAGCAAACATCATCCAACTATTTTGGAAAGGCTATAATATTAAGAAAGCATTGGCAAGGAGTCTTTTGGTACTAGCAGATTTTGATCATGATAATGCTTATTAAATCTGATACACTGGAAGAATACACACATTTTTATTAGACATCTAAGGAACTGTATTATCATGCATACAAATATTCAAGTTCTGATATTAACCTTTACCAAGTGCTTGGACTATGGTGAAAGAGATAAAATAATTCTAGGTAAAAACTTTGAAAGTACTGAGCTACTATAGTGAATAGACCCATGATTTAAATTGTAAGAACACTGGGTCTGTTCATCATATTCAGGTAGGATAAAGATCGACAGAGTTGAATATTTTGGCCACCAGCTACAGCACGCCTGGCAATGCAAAAACAAACTGCATTAAAATGTGATTTATGTCATTGGCAGTGATTAATTTTAATCAATTTTAATAACTGTAGCATTAGAAAGTTAAATTCTGTATCTTTATTACCAATGTAAGTGGGCTTGTGATTACTATATTCATAAAAAAACATCGCTCCTGAAGGACATGAGCCAGAAAACTGGAGGGAAGATGTCCAGACTTCATTTAGACATCAAAAAATGCCTAAGTGATACAAAGTAATGATACCTGCAACTGTGATTTTAGATATGTAATTCCCAACAATTACTGGAAGAAAAATTAATCTTTTCAACAATCTGACATCTGGGTTTATCTAAAAGAATTTCCTAATATACAAGGCACATTTGAATAAATATCTTGCAAATACTCTTCATGTTTTTTCATTATCAAATCGTCCTGTGTTTACTGCGGTGGGGGATAACAGTACACAGAAGGCAAACCTGCATGTCACCTACCCAGCGATAGGTACTGTTAAGCACTTCATGAGAGAGGATTCCTCCTCTGAGGAATTACAAATCCAAACAGAAAGGGCAGTTGAGGAAAGAAAAAAAACAAAATCAGAGTCAAATTATTTATTCTTCAGAGTCACATTAGAAATCATGGGAGATCTTAAGATCCTTCCAATACTTCAGCTGGCTGTCCCACCTCTGGCACGTGGCAAGTCTTACAGGATCACATCCATCGGCACACTTAGAGGTCTGATGTTGCAAAGGGACGCCTCGTGACAATTTCAGAACTTTCGAGTCTACTCCCCAATGAAACTGTTAAGCAACTAGCTACTTTGAACACTTTTCTAAAAGAAAATAATAATTTAATTCTGGATGTCTGTGCCCCCACTCCCCATCTAAATCATTAAGAGTATTTTTTCACATGGGTATTGCAAGGACAAAGTACTTTAAAGTGGGTAATTTTTCCAGATTCTACGTGAACAGAAGCAATACTCTGTCCCTTTAAACAAATCATTAAGAAACACATCCAAAGGCTCAGAAACTCCTTACGTTCTATATTCATTAAGATCCAAACCTCTGAGACCTACTTAATCTAAGCGACGGATAGCTCTGGCGTGCTTCCTTGTCTCTCCTGCTCTCTTCCCCTCCCCAGGAAAAAAGGGGTATTTGTAAGTGCAAACAGGTTCACGGGAAGCTGCTGCTCGGTGGGCAAGGCTCAAGAAAAAGCAGTAGTGGGCAAGGACATTCGCACATGGAAGCATGTAAGGCCTGCGGGGGGGCAGTTTTCACAAAGTTGTTCAGCTCTTCTTTTAGAGTGAGAAAGGGTCATTAGTGAACACGACTTACACATTTTGGTTTTATCTTCCCAGGTTACTGGATGGTGACTTGAAACTATGCTTATCAGTCAGACTTAGAAATACCAGACCTACCTGGTTATTCACTTTTAGATATTGAAAGAAGTACTCAAAGTCTCTCTATGTAAGTAGTTCTGGCAGGGTGACAGACATTGATTCTCTTTCTTTGGAATTCAGAAGAGAGGAGGCCCAAAAGAGCAAAAATCTCAATATGTTTAGGATGTTGCTGCAGTCTTCTATAACAGAAGAAAACCACGGAAGGGAAAAGGCGTATGTATACATAGTTTTGTGTTCTCTGTCTTGTCTATCAACTTTATCTCCACACGCATTTTACAAGATGTTTCACCTTTACCTATACTGTCTACCTATACTGTTGTTGGGCTGTGCTGTACTTGGAGAATTTTTAAAATTGAGTAAAAGTAGTATTTTCCCTTCCAGAAAGTTCCTTATTTCAGATCTAATCAACAAGTGTTACCATAAGCTACTGTACAGCACTGTATGGGCTGCTATAAAGAAAGTAAACTCCATCCCAGCCAGACTCGTACGGCTGCACAAGTCGTCTGCTGCGTTTCCCTTCTGGCATGGCTCGTGGCCATTTCACTCTCTGGCCTGTCTTTGAATTGCCCCAGAATTCTACCCAGGGATGGGTTTGCAACCCAACAGTGCTAAGAGACAATCAAAATAGCATCAATTTTAAAACCAGATACTACCTAGATTTCAGTTACTAAGTTAAAAATCAAACAATATTAACATTTTTAATATCCAGGGACTGGATAGATTAAAACCATTTGCACTTTGTGATAAAAATCTATTCCCTTACTTTGGTTACTACCGGCATGAAGAAATTTAGTATCTATAGTGAGTGACTTATTAAAAATATTACCAGTGATTCTTTTTAAAAATCAATTCGTGCTGATAATTTCAAAAAAACACTAATTAAAAAGCTCTACTGACAAAATAAAGCTAGTCTAATAGGATCCTGGAAGGATCAATCACTATAATCATCTGCTGCCATAAACTCTATGGGAAGATTAAAAATGTGATGCTTCAAAGGAGGGGAGAATTCTTTTAAAATATAATTTGAACTTTACTTCTGAAATATCACGACCGTCATGATCCATCACCCACAATCACTGCCCAGACTTACAATAAATCAAAGCTATGATTCAATGGTTACAATCGATCATGTGAGAGCAACTGGTGGGAACGGTACTGCCATGTCCAATACATGCATTCCAGATTATACATGATAGACAGTATTAGTAAATGGCAAACAAAAAGCTGAGAGTGAATGCACAGAACTAATAAAACCTTATACAACAACTAATTAAAACAAACAAACCAAAAAAGACAGAAAACCACCACAGACATTCAGTTGAAGCAAAGCTACATCGCCTCAGGTACATGGGAGAGAGTGATTATTTACACATTGGAAATTAAAAGCTTACTCAAAAGAGATGTTATATGCCACTCTATCAGAGGAATTAAACGACTGTGGAAGAAGTTTAAGCTGTGAAAGCGTTATTCAGGTAGAAAATCTCACTATGGATAACAAAAAAGTCTAGAAGTGCAAGTGTGCAAATTAGATAATTTGCTAAGATATTCAGACAGATTTTTTTTTTTTTGTCAGTATTCGTATATCTACAACCATGCATCTTGGCACCAGAAAGCATTCTGACAGTCTTAGTTGCTGTAAGAAGTCATCAACCTTTTACTTCTTATTGGATAGTTACCAAAACCAAGTTGCTTTAGTCAAATACCTTATGCAAAAACTTTACCAGGATGGATTATTTTATACTTGCGTGTTCAAAAAATAAATCTAAATTGAATAATTGGAATAAAATCTTCTTCACAGCCTGCTTATATAGTTCATGCAATCTATCTGAACTCTTATACTTCCATGCAATAAATTGTGAGAAACAAATCACGAAGCACCAGCTCAGAGCCAAGTAGTGTGTAGTCTAGCCTTCATTCACCATACAGGCTGAAATTTTAATACAGAAATTGCTTTCATTTCCTGTGAGGAATTAGAATGGCTTTTCTCCAGTAAACTGTAGATGTCTATTAAACAAAGTTATGGCGAGAAAGAGAAGACGAACATTTAAATTCGCTGTCAAGAGTTTTCATGTTGATTATAGCAATTTCCAGTTTAAAGGAAATGAATATCCAGGAAAGCATTTAAAATTAATCCTTCCCTTCTGAAGTAGCACTAAAATTCAGTTAGGAGTGAAATATGATTATTTCATTTCAAATCTTGTCATCTAGAATAAAAAAGATTCAATTGTGTATTTATTTGGCAGTAGCTCACTAGGCAGAGTAAGGTGTCAAAGTCTTTAAAGGAGTTCTAAAATTCCAATTTCAGCTTTACTGCCTTCCTTCATAAACTATAGATCAGTGATAATTACGGTGCCAGCCTACATTTTCTTTCTTCAAATTCCAAGTATAAATATCAGTGAGGAGCACTACTATATTTTAAGGTAGAAAGGAATTGCAAACCCTCTGTCTGCATAAAGGTCATCTTACCTCTTCCTTTTCTAATGCAAAATGAGACATTTGAGCACAGACAAAATACACAGTTAAACATAATGAGAAGGCTAAATGCCATTTCAAGTCTGTCTCCAATTACTGCACACAATAAGCATTAATATTAATAGGAGTTTGAGGAATCCAACAAAACAATGACTTGAACCTGGGCCTCCCATCATCTTGGGAAGGGCTGTCCTGCAAAAATTGTACTTGTCATTTTTACTAGAATATGACTGTGAGAAAACTTGTTATCCACAGTGATATGTGCTCAAAAAATTACTTTAAGCAAATTGGCATGTTCTAATAAGACATTTTACTTCAGACAAGCGTTAACATTTCTGACCTCCCCTAACATTAATCTGTCCTCCAGTGTCTTTCCCATGTGGTCTTTCCTTCATCCCCTCTTCTCTGGCTGAACAGCAGAAGCAGAGTTCCATTCTCTTTCCCAGATACTTTAATATCTAAACACTGGGTCAGACTAAAAGTTGTTGCTCCCTTCTTCATAATATTTTTACTGTCTGGTGTTTCCTTTCCATCCTATCAACACCGTGACATAGGTCTCTTATTTTTGACATCGAATATGTACCCTTTTGGACTTTCCTGACAGCCACTGCACCCTTTTCCAGTACACACAAAATGCTGGTTTTCTTCCTGCTCGATTGTTCAGGCTGTATCACCCTTGTGAGAAAACTTACAGCAGAACAACTGATAGTCTATTAGCTTAGGCTTAGAGCAGTGTCCTTCCTCACACTGTTCCCTCTCCGTTTTCCACTCTTGTCTTTTACAGATTACATGTTACCCTGAGTGTGCTTCACCAAGAATATCAGTTTTATCCACCAACTTGCAAGTTCCTAGCATGTACCCACCTGTACCTTTTGCTGCACTTTGAAGAACTTCAACTAGAATTTTATCCTCTCAGGCCACAACACTTTTCTGACATGACCCTTGCTTAGAAAAAAAGCCAGCGTCCACCATGAAGCCTAGGAGAAATGCCATCATTAATTGCAGA
Organism: Charadrius vociferus; assembly: GCF_000708025.1. Taxonomy (NCBI): domain Eukaryota; kingdom Metazoa; phylum Chordata; class Aves; order Charadriiformes; family Charadriidae; genus Charadrius; species Charadrius vociferus. Next base: position 1,217,544 of record NW_009650250.1, read on the forward strand.
GGCAGATGCACACGAAACAAGAAAATTAATACATTCTCATTTATTTCTATCTATACACACACGCTCTCTCCCCACATTTCTATGTTACTTTAAGAAGTTCAAAAGGCAGTGTGATAACAGTTGCTAAACGCCTGGTAACTCGGCAGAAGTTTGAGATGAACAAAAGCATCTGTTACACCTCATGCATACTGAGTCAGATTTCAGCTGTTATCAAGGGGTACCATTTCCCTTCCTACGTGTAGCACTGACCAGAAAGATACTTGAACTACCCCGGACCCCAGACACAGCCACCCAGCGCACTCCCCTCCGCCTCTGCCATTCTTGGCAGTGCAGAGCTCAGCACGGTTTTGCACCACGGTGTTCAGACCTGTCCCCAGCAAGGTGTAAACTCAGTAATGATGCACTCAAGGCTGCATCCAATTCTAAGACTCAGAGAAGTTTGTGTGAACAGGGCACAAAGCTTATTTAACTAATCAAAGCTGCCTTCAAACCACCGAGTGAAGCGATTCTGTGAGGTCCCAGCCTTTCAAAGCTTACATATACCCACTCTGAAAATAACACAGCAATATGAAAAATAAAGTCCTCGTTTTGAAAACTATGCTGTACAGTATCAAAAAGATATCTCTCTGCTAAGGAAAAAACCCAAGACCTTTAACCTCCCCTCAGTCAGATGTCATTGTCTTTCCTATTTTAGATGGAACGGGAAAAATAAAGGATAAACTGGACCACTTGAAAGACCTAACTATTGTCTGCTTTTTACCTCACTGACTTCAGCTCAGTGTGCAATTTCAAGTGGATTGGTTCCTGAAAATGGGCCTTTGTCAAAAAACTACTGGAAGGAAATCTTTCCCCTAACAGCAGTATATTCAGCATAGACATAACTAACACAGAGCTGCTCTGTTTCTCAGGGGTTGCTCTGTAGGCAGTCACAGTCCACAATGACCTCAACCTCACCAAGTAATGAACTCCCTTCTTGTAGAATCAAATATGAATCTACTGGTAATCCTAATCCAGGAAAGTTTCTACTGACGCACTCAGTTCAATGTTTCATTTATCCATTTAATTAAGAACAAATGTATGAGTTAATATTCAGAACTCACCACTGATGTGACTGTGTTTAAGGGCAATAGCAATCACAATAATTAAAGCTTAAATACTTTTTAATAAGGCCCCTTTAACAGTTGTTTTTTTAAAACTATTTCTCCTCAAAAGCTTTATTAATATGGAAAAGCCTTGCACAGTCCAGGAACTCCGCAACCAGCTAGTGATTTGAACGGAAGCATTTATGCCATCCTTGTCACCATGGTATCCAGTGCAAACTCTGTTTGACGATTCCTTCCTACTTTGCTTATTTCAAGCACGCTGGTCCAGCATTCATGCTAAAACATTTAATCCTGAAGATTTCAATACTAGCTCGGAAGAACTTCGCTCTACAGTTTCCACTGATTTTAATGAGACTTGTACACTCAAAAATGTACACAGAGGTCTGAAAATTCAGGGCTAACGTCACATGTCTGACCACATCAGCTCTTACTGCTGGCTGCACAACAGCCCTTAGCATAACAACTTCTCAGTAATTCTAGAAACACCCACGTTAAAGTACATGGTCATAAAGATAAATATGACCATCCTAAAGGATTCAGTAAACAGCAGTAACACAGATAAAATTATATCAGCCGTTCAGTGCAACATGTTGCATGGGCTTCCTAAAGAAATTGTTTTACAGCCTTCATCCTTTCCTCCCCATCATTCCACCAGCTCAGGCTCCACATCCTTCAAACTCTGCCACCTCGCAGGTGCAGACTGGTGCTCCCTCAGCATATGGCAGACACATAGAGACTAAATCAATCTTCTCTTTCTCCTTGTCTCTTTCTCTAAAACCAGGTCAGACCTAATAGAAAAATGCCAGTTCTGCACTATCTACTGTACCTAATTGCTTTGCAGTGCCTTTGGAATAGGCAATATCATTTCAAGAACAAGGAGATAGTGTTATGCAGTCACCTGTCCCAGCACACCTATGTGCACAACTGCGCAGGCACACTCCTGACTCAATGCACTCCGCTTCCCTGGGTGGGACTGCCGTGCTTCCGATATGCAGCATGCAGAGCAGGAGCTCAGAAATATTCCTTCATCTTTATTATTTTTATGCCCTGTCATGGTAATCAGGGAAGGCAGAAACCCAGGAGAAAGGAAAAAAGGCAATACATGCAACTTCTGCCAGATTAATTTTTCTTTAGGCTGGTGGAGAGTTTAAAAAAAATAATTAAACAAGCATGATTCATTTCCTATTCTTCAGTGTGAGATCCATTCAATTACTGCTCTAACAGTACATTGGAGCAAGGATAGCTCTCAAACACAGGGAAAGGTCAGTCCGACCTCTACTTCTAAACTTTGCCTAACACTTGCTTCCAGACCATTCTCTTCCAAATGCAACAGTGGAGAACAAAAACGCAAGTCCATAATGCAACCTTGCAGCAGAGGACCCACTCTGGGTAAGAGAGGAGCTGTGAATCTTAGAAAAAGATATTATAGAGCATATTTGCTGTTGGAAATAAACTTGATTTGAGGAGCTTGGCTCCAGATAGAAAACAAGCTTTCCAGTTTCCTAGCTTGCTTAAATACAATGATTTGTTCTGGTCTATTGTACACAAACTAATTATGCCTATGGGTAAGCACTAGCCTCAATAACACGCCATGGGACTTGTAGCATGAAGAACTAACAGAAGAAATTAGCAAAATATGCTGTGAAAGGGGAAAAAGAAAGCAGTTTTATTTTCTAATTCCCTCAACTCTAGCAGGAGCATGCCTTGCGGTGGATCTTCCCAGACTGGGAAGCAGTGGGGGGAGAAGCTGCTTGCAGCAAGTCTTTCACATCAACCAGTTTAGGTCAGAGGCTTGGTGGTCAACCTCTGAAAAAACTAAGACAGAAATGTGGAAGGCATTCAGACAGAATGGAGATTATCTCTCCAAGGAAGGCAGAGGACAAATACATCAGAGCACCAAAAAATATACTGATTTTGCAGTTGTCTCATAAGCGCTTGTGCCTTCCTGTCTTGGGGCAGGGGGTGTGCTACACAAAGAAAGGCAAAGTTGTTCTTCATGAGTGATGAACCAGCATAGAAATCTGCAGGTAAAGACTGAACTGTGGAGACAAACACCATTTTACCTCGTGTACTTCAGGTTCTGAAGCCATCTCCAGCTGTCACCAGCACAGCCTCTGCTCTTCTTAGTGGGCCCTGTCCTTGCCTTGACTCCTGCCCCTCCACAGTTTCCCGGGCACCCGACCTTGCATGAGTTTATATTCCCGCTCTCACTCACATCCCAACCCACCTCTGTCCCACAGCCCATTGAGACTCTAACGCCAAAACAGAGAACTAAAATAGGTACTATTATCTCAGTGTAAGATGAACTTGCTTCGCAAGGAAAGAAACTGGTTGCGTTTGCACGATCGGCATGATGGATCATATCAAAACCAGACACAAAGCCCCCAGTCTAGCTCCAAACTTCCACAGTGCTAGTCATGTTTAATTTTGTAGGTTTAGTAGGTAGTCCATTGGTACTTAATTTTGTATATATATACACTAGATTAAATTTGTAATTGTTTGACTGCATTTAGATTTTGGACAGTGCAAGACGTAAGAACAATGCTGACTTCAAACAGAAGGAGGAGACGAGCACGTACCATTTGACAGCTACAAGTGATATACATAGTTTTGTAAGCTGTGCTCTGATCTCTTTTTATGCAAGTGTGCCAATTCTTTGAAGTTAACAGACGGCCCCCTACAGAATACACGTCAAGCAATAAGAGGAAAAGCCCCTGTGTTTTGACAAGATCACGTGTATATGTTGTCTTGTATAAAAAGTCTTAAACAACTGTATTCAACCTATCTTCTCCATGAGGTTACACGAGACTCCCACTTTCCCAAGCATACACAATGCAGCAGTTTTTCAGCATGCACTTGGACTAAAACAAAAACTGAAAAAAAAAATCCTTTTTTGCACTGTACGAAACGGGAGTCTCCGTTACCAGCCACAGCTCTCCAGCTCGCAGGCCGGCCAGGTCATGATTGACTGGGTGTTCAACAGAAAATGGCATTCGTCTGTCTAGTCTGAAGGGCTGCAGCGTGAAGCAGCCAAAACTCTCCCCTCAGAAGACAAAACCCATCAACTCCATTACACAGCATTCTCCTCCAGTTCAAAGGCCCAAAGCCTCACTGAGTTTATCACAACGCCTCTTCCGCTTGGCAGGCTGGGAAACAAACCAGCACACATATATCAGAGACTACTGACAGTTCAAGGGAAACATAAATAACAAACAATTTAACCTAAAATGATATTTAAGAGCTCTAGCATTCCCCAAGCATTTAACCACAGTTTGGCTCTTAAATTATTAATATTGCAAAGGACATTTGCACAACAATTTTATCTGATTTAAGAGGCAAGCTGCAATCTTCTGCTGCCGCTGATTCCCTCCCCTGTAGTTACGCTCCTGTATTTTGACACAGTCATTATTTTAGCTCTAACCAATGATGCTACTAAGTGATGTCTATAACTCCAGGTGAGGAATACATAACAGCAGCCACTCATTATATCAGCACAAAACTTTGCAAAAGGGTTAGAAGGATTATTTTCTTTCACATTTCAGCTCATTTTAATGCTTCAACCCACTTAGTCTTGATCTTGATCCTAAGTTTCACATTAACCCACTGTGTCAAAGTGCGACTGTAGCATTGTGCTACAATGCAGCCCAAGACTAAACTACTGAGTTTCAAGTGACTGTTTTAAAAGTCATGACTTCGATCAGTGGTCCTCAAACCTCAGCCAGGAAAAACCAAAACGACAGCATTTAAAGAGTAAAGATTTCCACTTACTCCCTGAATAAACACAGCATAAAAAGCTCTAACATAAGCTGCTACTGTGCTGTTCTCTGTTCCCCGGGTTTGACCCACAAGGATCATTTTGTAGGTAAGTACAGAGTTTGATTATTCAGCTCAGCTAAGGGTCAAACAGATACTTAGTTTCAGGTAATTTCCAGTGTGAATATTTTTACTAAAAGCAAAACTCACATATGTATAATTAAACCTGTGTCATGTGCTTCACATATTAGTTTTAATCACTGCCATGTAAGGACAAGGAGCTTGCCAATACATAATAGTGTGTTTAGGGCTGCAAGTGAAAAATCTAAAAAGCATTCCTACATCTAAGAGTCTGTATCTTATTTCTAAAAATAGTGTAAGTATGCAGACTAGATATTTGGACATTTGAAAACTATGGAATTTCTAGTTACATCAGTTGTTTAAAGGAATCAGAGTTAGTGGAGTCAGCAATATACCTCAGTTGTAAAAAAAAAAAAAATAATGTTATAAACAATTGCATAAGCTGTTCTAAACTTGCCTGATTATCAGAAGATTCCTGTACACTGTTTGGATGAAAGTAAGCTGTGTGGTGCGGTCAACACGCTGGAGGGAAGGGATGCCATCCAGAGGGACCTGGACAGGCTTGAGTGGTGGGCCTGTGCAAACCTCATGAAGTTCAACAAGGCCAAGTGCAAGGTCCTGCACACTGGCCAGGGCAATCCCAAATCCCAATCCCAATCTCAGGGGAGTGGGAACTAGATGATCTTTAAGGTCCCTTCCAACATAAACCATTCTATAATTCTATGAAGACAGAGTTAATGCTTAACCTAAGGTTTTCATAGTACAGCAAAACAGTCAGTATCTATTAATAAGTTGCATGTAAACAACTGAAACCAATGAAAATAAGAAAAAAAAATAACCAAAGACCCACGTAGAAATCATCAGCAGCAAAAATTCAAACGCAACTGTATGTATTTACAGACCCTCAGGTATTTTTAATATTAAAACCAAACAGTGCTGAAAGTAAATTGAGAAGGGCTTTAACTTCTTAGACAAAAGCAAAAAGTAGTAAGACTTTATTGCATTATTTGCACAGCACTGCATAGTAGACTAGATCTCTATGTGTTACTCGTTTGTTTAGTTTAATTGCTTTGAAGTCAAACCAATAGTAAGAATTTTGGTCCAGCTCTGAGCGCCAGACCCACAGCAAAACAAATAGATGAACAAACAGATAAAATCACCTTCTGTGTTTGGAACAATCTCACAATATGAAACAGCAACTTTCTTGATAAATGCATACATTCCACATCAAATTAGATCTCTACACAGTATTTACGATTCCATGTTTTAGTATTTAGGAAAGCAATATATAAACATTTAGCATGTGTGAATAACACAAAAGTCAAATTTTGCAAAACTGGTGTTTGGAGAGCCTAAACAAACAATACTGACCATTAATTTTGTTTGTCTTTATTCAAACCAATGTGTTCCTCTCCACATCCTACCAAGTATACATCAATTAGATTATCTGTGTTTGCACACACACACTTCCGTACGTGTATATGCAAATACTTAAATGGAAGCTTCTGATATATTCAGTGGTTTTGTGATTTAATAATAACAGCTTCTAATCACAGTTATTACCATTATTTACTAGTTGGATCATACCCCAGGTGTGCATGGTGTGCAGAGCTACAGAATTGACTGGATCGGACTTCACACCGTTGAGGAAACGGCAAGCACTGAGACAGTGACAGGACTGACAGCACAAAGATCTCTGCAGTGATCATAAAAATATGCACGTAAAACTGAATGCAATTTTAACAAAGTAGCCTTGTTCCACAGCACACCTTCTTCCCTGTCTAGATACGGCAGCAAATACCTGCTGTGTTCCAAAGGGAACGGGTGGTGGTGGCTTGCTGAGGTATGATTTCTACTTTCGACGCTCCTACCCCATGATTCAGAATTTCAGCTTTTCAGTCACAAAAAGTTCCTAGTGGTATAGCTGTGGTGGAGCCATGCAAATTGTGGTCAGACTCAAACACCTGAGGAATATCCACTGCTCCATTCTCTACAGGTGTCGAAACTGGACATCTGGTTTAGCAGGTTCAATAAGATTTTTTAAAATGCATTTCACTAATGAAACAAGGCATGACAGAAAGCAGTGCGCTATTTCTTTATGTAATATCTGACCTTGGAAGCATCCACAGATGGCCTGTAAGAGTAATTAATATCATCATCTTCTCTGATCCATTCAGCCTCAAAGGCAGAGAAGAGACACAGATCTCAGTTAACCTAATGCTCCCTTTTTCTCCAGAAACTGCCAAGCCATCTGAAGACACCCCAGAGCTCTGGAAAACAGTGGGTGGGTTTTGGCTTGTAGCTCTTCACCAAATCAACTAGTCTCTATGATCTCCTCAGAAAACTTAAGTTTAAAACATGAAGGGAAAAGAGCTTTGAGTGAATGTTGAGTTGCACTGTAAAAGGCGTACGTGAAACTCGCACACCTACTTGCTTTACTGTGGTCACCATAGAACTAAGCCTTCCCCTAACGCATGCAGTAAAACATCTCCAAAGGCCTTTGCGTTTAATGTCTCCTCACTTAAAGGAATGTAAGTCTTGCAAAATGCAAAATATTCCTATTTTGCCATCCAGGCAAGCATATGCCACTTTTCAGTACAATTATTTATACTTGTGTCCATTTTATACACGTGGCATCACCACAAACGTAATGATGACAACAGAAAGCTCTAACATAGTCTACCTTCACTATGAAAGGATGCATGAAATAATACTGACCACACTCACATTTCTGAATAAAACCAAATTAAAGTGCATCTCACCCTCATTTTTACTTAACACATCAAAAAAAATAGTGGTTTTTTGTTTGTTTTTTGGTGGTTTGTTGTTTTGTTGGGGGTTTTTTTTATGTGCTTCTAATAGCATACTTTTTCACCTCCACATTTTCTCCTTCTTTTGTGGTTATTAGAAAAGCAGTACTTGGCTATGTTTTCTTTGTTTCATACCTTACAATCTTGTTTATAATAAGACTTCCAAATAAAAACAAAAGTTTATTGGGCTGCATTGTAAAAATCTTGCAATAAAACGTCCTTGCCTGGGGCTAAACATTTTGCCTGGCTTTTATTCCCCTCCAAATTTTTACAAGATACCTGTTCAGCCTCATTCAAAATCATACCAGTGAACACACAACAGTTGATGGTCAAGTTTAATTCTTTTGTTCCTAGTAGCTGGATAACATTTTGATTTAAATGGATTATGGTGTGCAAGTGATCTATAAAACGACTGACTTTGTAGCAGTGTCATTAAGATGGAAAAGTTTCAAAAGCCAATGTCCGATTTTGTATTCCTTTCTAGTTTGAACTGTTATTTCCAAACACGTTTTTCCTTTTTGGCACAATGACCAAGTAAGACTTGGAAGGGGGTTTTCTCTGTATTTCTTTCCCTGAGACTGAACAAAGTAGGGAACCAGCCAGCAGCTCTATGCACTAGGGATTCTGAACAGAAAACAAATCAGTGCAAGGATACACCATTTTCCTAAAAAAAAACCCAAACAAACAAAACCAACCCCAAACAAACAAAACCAACCCCAAACAAACAAAACCAACCCCAAACAAACAAAACCAACCCCAAACAAACAAAACCAACCCCAAACAAACAAAACCAACCCCAAACAAACTCAAACAAGCTAATTTAGTGTCTGATGTCTTTGCCATTTTCTAACTGGAATCGCTATAATAAACCGTTTCTTATTTAACATTCTGTAGCTGCAAATATTTAGTGTTTGTCTCTTGTCATTTCAAAGAATCCTCTTATATTATGCTGCTCCTCCACATGATCAAGGCAACTAAATTTCCACAGTGAAAGTTACTTTGACAAGTGGCATAATTTGCATTCCCTTATGGCCTCAAAATGCTGTGCGACAAGGACACTAACTCCACCCTCTCCCCTGCCTGCCAAAGGGGTATAGTGCAACTAGAATCATACCATTCTGTGGAGGTAGAGAGGTTAGTACCAGATTATGCTGCTATATATTGAATACAATATACTCTGTGTTCTGTTTCAAATCATGCAATAATTTACACTGATTTTGCATGGGATCCAACTTAGTAACAAAGCAAAACTAAGGCCTTCACATATCAAAAACTGATCCAGACACTTAAATTAGTTTAAAACAGGTATGATGTAACGTACTTTCATGGAACTAGTATTTTCGATAAATTTGTTAGTTGTTTTTAGGCTAGCTACCTTGATCGCTACGCTATAAAATCCTTCACAAAAGCTTCTGATGCAGGACTTGGAGCTTACAAGGGACTGTCAGGCAATGGCTGAGAGTGAAAACAAAAGTATCAGTAGTTGTACACTTAAACTTACTTATGACTATGACTATCAGAACTTGATTGAATAAGAAACATTATTGCACACAATGTCAGGATTAGCCCTCCTTCCCCCACCTTTCTTCTTTAGTATTGCCACGGGATAGCTTCCACTTGCACATCCATCACCAGAAGAGGCACAGAAAAAAAACATGGCTTACATCACCTTCTCTGAAAAAATAAACACCACCAGTTTTACCAGGATTGAAGACCAAAAAAAAAATTTAAATTTTAAAGAATTTAAACGACGTTCTGAAGATACTTAGACATTCATTTAAGCATTCTGGGAAAATCCAGAGCACCTCAAAGGACAAAAACATAATACATTTTTATCTCATTTAAGAACTCAATAGGGTTATTACTTGGACCTTTTAACTTGTGCACCTCGCTCAGTATTTTCTGTAGGCTTTAAAATGAATGCCCACAAAGAAAACTTCGGTAAAACAAAACCTAATTAAACATTGCCATCTGTTACCCATCTTTAACTGAAGCTTTTTGTTCCCAGACACACTGAGAGCAATTAAACATCTGCAAACAGATGTCTTATGACATATGAGATACAACACGGGGCCTGCAAGTGACCCCTGCCTGTTTTATAAAGGCCTAATGGAAGATAACGTAGATACCCCAGGCACCTACAATAGCACTAACCAGCTATTTTTAGGTAGAGACTCACTACCTCCATATTTTCATAGGCTATACAAAATCATATATTATTTCTTTCTGCCAAAGTACATGCACCACTTGCTAATGTTAAATGGATTTACATGTATGCAACAAGAGTAAAGAGCTTACTTTGCTTACTTTTCTTTGCTCATAGACAGAGAGTGATAAAATAGTAATGCCAGACACTCATAATACCCTTGATGTTTTCTAAACTCAGGAAAAATCAACCCAACGTGATTACATGAACATGGTAACTAAGAATTGTCAAAAAACTAACTCATTTCTCAGAGGCTAAACTTTTCATATGTGAAATATGATATGACATGTTTTCCCAGAACCACCCATTGAAACTTGAAAGATGCTTTTGATACAATCACACCAGTGTATCTTTTCTTTTCACTTGGTACAAACATTTGAAGGCTGTTAAATAATCAAATGAAGCTACTGTAAATCTTTAATATATTTGGAAAGTCATGCTCAAAATTCTTATTGGAAATTCAAAAGTACTGATAAGGAAGAAATCTGTGATTCGGGTGAGTAGAAGTACAAACACTGCAAAGGTACCCTAGTTGTAAGCCCTGTGAGAGGGGAAGCACATATGAATTTATTTTTTTTTTTAACACAGTACAGAAATGTTTTTTCACATGGGACAGGTGGAGAGGGAATTGTGATTTCTTTGTCATGCTATGATGCGAGTAGCAAAGTGCAATTTCTTACCCAGTATTTCACCAAGTTTCAGCGACACGTAGAAGGCAGCACTTTGCAATGCAGATCTGAAACTATTTGCTATTTGGATCTAGAATACTAGATTCTAATTCTGAGCAAAGAGGGGCAAAAGGCAGAAACAAAGCATTAGGAAAAATCGGGCCAGTAAACATTTTTGCTATTGTGAACTTTTCTTTGTATTGTGAACACTTTTAATGTGCTCTCACGTCAAAGTCGCCCTTTAGGAACTACATCCAGTTGGCACAAAGGCAGACAGAGATACTCTCAGTGACTTAATGAAAAATGAATGACAAGGAAGACACATTGAAATGAAACCATATCCAAATTGCCACATACAGATCATACCTCCGGTTCAAGACACATTATTTGCATCAAATTCACAACAAATTAAGAATTCCGAGTTCAACAGAACCTCAGTTCACAAAGCCACAAATGGCAAAACTCCACTCTACATGCCACGGCTTGATTAAACAGTGATATTAATCATGCACTTGAAGTACTTGCTAATTATAGGGTATATGGAAATTAGAATTAAGATGGTGATGGAGAAAACATACTGTCAACTAATAACGGAAGGTAAAGTATAGTTAGTTCTCTCCAATTACTTCAAGAATAACAGAATATTTTTCTAAGTATACTCAGAATATAAATTATCGGGAAAATACGAATTGACATTTTTGTCTCAAAATGAATCAACTGTAGGTAAAATTTGTAAGTTACAAAGAGCCCATCCCCACTTCCTCCCTCATTGGAAAAGACAGAGTTTCTCAAATGTTCAAACTTTCAGGGTTTCATTAGATTACAAAGCGAAATTTATTTCTCCCGTGACACCGGGAAGTACAGCAAAGTTGCTGTTCTAAGATTCACTGCTCTTTAACAGCAGAAAAGTACTGGAAGGTGAAGAAAAGAAGTTGGAAACCAAGTCCAAGTAGGGCAACTACCACATAACATGCTGTTTCGACCTATACAGACCCATCTTTCCTCTCATTTCCTCACTACATAGCATAGACCTATTTCTTCCTAAAGGAAGAACTTGTTCTCTTTCAGTGGAGGAGAGGAAAGGAGCATATTCTAGACTGGACAATGACTAAACTAAAAGACAGAAAAAGAAATGCTAAATTTTCTTGAAGCTATGCACACCTTCTGAATCCTCAGAGTCTGAACATTCAGAACTTAATCGAGCACTAGCTGCAGTACTTTGCTAATCTTTTTATTTTATTGAAAACAGCCTCTGGGAACCAAAAATTAAGGGTTGTTTTTCCCCCCAGCAGAGTCATTTCTCATTTGCACACTTTGATAACTACTTTCATAATGATTCAACCCTGACTTGAAAAGAACAACTGTTGTTCTGTTTACTTCCTTCTGGTACCTCTGTGGCATTCATTTCTGACAGAAAGGTAACTGCAATATCTTCATCTGCATATCTGCACAAAATGAGGGTAGTAAATATATGAAAAAAAAAAAAAAACAATGCTTAGTCCTAAGCCTGGTGGTTTAATCCTGCTAGTCAGAGAGCAAAGAGATCACCGACACAAAAAAGTAGTACTTCTCCCCCAAGCGTTTTGATAGTCTGAGCAGGTACTTTTAGAGCAATTCAAATATGCTGAGAATTTGGCATTATTCATGTTTTACTATTTTCAGCTAGTTCATTTTTCTAATCTAATCAGCTAAACTTTGTCTTTTGAAATAGTTTTCAGAACAAGAAATACATAATTCTCAATACTCATTCTGCAAGACAATTCACATGTCAGCTCAGAAAATCGGTGGATAATACAGGATGAATTGCTGCCAGGCTAAACTCGGAGCCATCCTGTGTCACAGTGGCAGAACTGTCTAAAGGGCAGCATATTGAAAAAAGGTCCTCCTCACGGCTGCACTCAATGATCTTAAAGGTCTTTTCCAAGCTAAATGATTCTATGATTCTAATACTGCCAATATACCCTAGTTCTGACCTTAAAAATTCTAGCATCCCAGGCTTCTAGTTCTCTTGGGGTGACTTGCATGCAAATTTGTGACAGATTTCAAGCAAATCTGGGATAGATGAAAGATGTTTGATTGACAGTGATGTCAACGTTTTACAAAAGACCTGCAGGGGACACTGGCAGGGCAACTGCAGCTGAAAGAGCATGAAGACTGCCTCATTTTTTCAGATAAGCTTATTTCTGGGACAAAAGATTAGTTTCCTCTAATGCCACATACTGGTTTCTTTAAACCAGGATTTGGCAGGTATTAGCCACTAAGTAAATAGCCCAGCAGATTTTAACCCAACACGTTAATAGGTGTAGACGGCACACTGCCCTACCTACACTCATGTAGGCAACATGCTAGTAATTCACATCAACTTGTATTTTCCAAATCCTAGACAACCCCACTCCTTCTGACTTTTCATGGCAGTATCTGAATAGACAGCTGTTCACCAGAAAACTAACTTTCCATCTAGCCATTTTGCACTTATATGCCAGCAATGCAGTTTAATTATTACCACTGCATTTTAGCACAACTGAGTACATAAATAAAAATCTGTTATTAGCAAATCCTCCTCAATTTGCAATTCAAAATGTATACATTCTGAATATATATAAACAGATTATCACAAATCAAATCATGCAGACTAAAACATTATTAAAAATGGCAGTACATCTTCTTATGATGTTCAAAACTCACAACCCTGCTCCACCCATTCGTCTTCAAAGTCAGTGTTACTGCATTTTCTCTCCAGACACTTCACTAGAGAAATTCCTCTCCTTTTAATGAAAAGCACCCTGCCCTTAAATGATGGTAGAAGCTTCTTAGCAAGTGCACTAATAGAAATACCTGCTTCTTCAAGCATGATTTTCGATTCAGTGGGGTTTTTTACCACTAATTTTTGTCCTTTAAAATACACTGATTTCTTTTTTTGCTGACCTTTACAGTATAAATGTCATTGACAAATAAAATAATTGAATGCAGTAATCTTTGCACAGACTGGAGAAGATCTTTGATTTCACCATGATATATCACAGCCTAATAAGAATCTAACTGTATTTCTTTAACAGACAAGTTTCTTTCCCTTAGTCTGATTCAGGTGCTATACAAAACACAAAGTTTATACTGGGGAAATATTCTGAAAGTGATACTGGTTGCTAGTTGCCATGGAAATAATAAATTATTTACATGGTAAATGGTGCCCTCTCTTTGGTGAACAGGTAACTGCATGCAGCACTTCATTTCCATCCAGGACGCATGTTGCAAAGGAGGGTACCAGCAGCGGCTCAGCCGCAACACCACCCACCTCTCTGCAGTGCTCAGGCAAAGGTCAAGCACATTTATGTAATTGTTACAGTGGCAATCGCTGGAAGAAATTGAAGTCCTCATTACCATCAGTCAGACAATGTAAGAGCTCTATAGTTTTTTGCATGTGTCTAAATTTAATGCTTGCCCAATCCCATTCCTGTAATCCATCTCATTAACACACAACGCTGATGAAGCCACATGCTCGCTCTCCTCCCTTGGGTGCCAAACAGCATAGAACTAGCGTACACTGCTGGGTGTGAAGAACTATCCGTTGTATTTACCTGGAAACTTCTTATTGCCCTCAACAGGTATCAGATTAGACCTTTAAGTAATTAGATTCTTAAGCACAAGTCCTATTTTCTGTACACTTTCTGCAAAGGGCAGTGACCGATGCTTTAGAGTAATAATAAATTTGTCTACTCCACTGTACAGTCACTGAGACACCTACATATCTCGGCAGGGGGGCAAGCAACTAACAGTCTTCTCAGCCTGCTCACGCCTCTGACAAGCTTCATTTTCATTGCCTTAGGTCAACCCCTCCCCATCCTTTCTGCCAAAGCTGTTCCGCTGCAGATAAAAGTAGGCAAGATACATTGATCCAAAGAGACAAAGCACAAACAGTCATTTTAACCCATTAGGAAGCAAAGCTCTGTTTTGAGAAAAGGGATGAGTGGTTATGAGAACAAAAACCCCTCGGTTACCCCCCTTCCCAGAGCAAGACAGTAGCCACAACCCCACAGTCACAGGTACGTCCCATTCCTTCAGGTGATGGGGAACACTGCAGTGCCCGAAGTCGCAGCACTGGCTGGCACTGCAGGCAAGGCAAGGGGGAGCCTGGGCCTTTCAAAAGGCTTTGGTTTGGGATCCCAACATGAGCATAAATGGACATGGGCCCAAGATGCCCAGTCCTGTGAAGACAGGAACGCCTCTGGGCATGAGCAGGAAGGGAACATTTTGTGCCTGGAAAACTGATGAAAATATAGGGAGCTCTCAGCTGTGTGTTTCTGATACAGCAACTATTATACCATGTTCACTCCATCCTCTCAAGGGGTTTCTACTCAGGCTTTAAAAATATTCAAAACCACTGGAAGTTAAGGCTGGAACCTTATTTATCTGCTTCATTGGCTCCGTCATGAGCTTAACTGGAGCTTTGTGAATGATGTCAGTCCTTCCTGGAGAAGACAGAGAGGTTGTACAGGGTGTTCAGTTGGAGCAGCTGCTTTTTCAATCAAGAGATACTTAATTAAGCAGAGAGGAAGAATACATAATGTACAGAAACAGGCTGGCTAGGGTTTTTAGCCAGGCAATGAAAAAAAAGCGAGCTTGCAAGAAAAATATACCCGCCTACGTCCTTTGTATTAGGCTGGCTTTCTAAAGGGAACCTCTGAGTGCTGTGAAGCGTGTTAGCGACACAACAGTCAGGAAATAAGAAAGGAGACATCTGGGGAAAGCAGTCCATAGTCCACTATGACCAGGGATGTCTGCTCCATGAAATTTCAGGGCAACAATTAGAGTTCACTTCCAAAAATATATAGTTCTTTAAAGCAAATGAAGCATGAAGGAAACCCAATTACAGTAAGTACAGAAATGATCTGAACATACAACAAAAATGTCAGTGGTCTTGCTGTGCAATGGTGTCATGCTCTGTGCCTCCTACCAGATTATGGGACTGTTTAAATCTATTATCACTTTTTAAACACTCTTTTATAAATTTAATTTTATTGATACATAAGGAGAACTCTCTTCTTCTCATCCTTAATGAATTCAGCATTTTACTATTACTTTACATCTTCAGACTCTCAGAGCCCAGGCAACCAAGAAATCAAATGATCACAGTAGGTGTAGCAGCTTCTCATCTGCCTCTGGGCATTCACAAGCCTGTTATCACTTGAAATGCCTGCTTGAGATTGCACCCGTGTATAAATATTGCATTTTCATCACAAACCCACCTAATCTGGTCTTACACGTGGCACGCATTTCCTTCTCTGTCATGGTGGCTTAGGCGTGCTTTTTGGGATATTAGCATGGGCTGTGACATGGGGACTGAAAACCCAGGTGGAGATTATGGCTCATTCCCAAAAACTGCTCCTGCTTGCCGATACTGATGGGGTGCACAGTTCCAGATTTTACCACTCGAGTCCCCCGAAGCTAAAAATCAATTCCAGCTGTATTGTAACCCACAACTATTCCACAAGGAGAAACAAAGGAGCAATTTCTGTGGCATTAGTCTTACATATAGGAAAACAGAGTCATAATCAAGCAAAAAAAAAATTTTAAAATGATGGTAAATTGATGTAGAAAAATATTAAAAACTATGCCACACCACCCTTGCCGTGACCTTTCCATACCTTCAACATAAAAGAACGTCTTAGAGCAGACTATCCTGCTTTTACAGAGAGGAAATAAAAAGTCTGTGGCTTTCCATAATTTTTTTTTGTGCTTCATAGACTTAAATCATATTACAACCAATTCTTCTATACAAATTAACATCTGAATTGTCTCTGCCTGTATAATCTTCATTTGCTAACACACAATTGCAACAATTTCTCTCTCTACTATAAACACTAGAGAAAAAAAAACACCCAAAGAAAACAAACATGTCACTTTTTCAAGTTTTTAATGTCCATTCCAAAGGTCACCAGTAAGGTAGCCACGGTCCAGACTGTTTTGACAACAATTTTATCCTAAGTTTACCACTTCAAGATTGTCTACACACAGTCATCTCGTATTCACCCCTCAGAGCTGACTGCTACCTGAATAATTTCAGGTATTGCTAAGTCTATTCCACATCTGATACTCAGATGACTCAGTTTCAGTGCCAATCAATGGCATCAATTGTGCCGATTATGAACAGAACTGTAAAATTAGCATTAACAGCTGAGCAACTGTGGAACTGATAAAATCGCTTTGATGTAATGGTGAGTAATCATTACTGAACCTCTCCACAGGAACTTGGCAGGGAGGGATGGGTTAATCATGCGCATTTCCACCAAGTATTACAATGAAATACATATCAGCCTTAACAAGTAGCAGTTTCCAGTGCAGCTGACTTTCTCGGAGAAATCTGCGCAGGCATGTAGCGATCACGGGCTTTTGTTGCCCCCTGCCCCCAACAGTCAGCATCTCAGGCTCTAATTCATTTTGATGCCTGCTGTAAGGAGCCTGGACTGCAATGGGTACTCAGTTAGCTAAAGTGCGAATACCCGCCTAGCAACAAGATGCACCTCTAGCATTACCTATAGGTTATGGGCTAGCGTGACCCATAAAAACAAGTGATTAGCACCAGTAACTCCAAGGAAACACTGGGATTTTTATATTTCATCAAGAAAGCAGGAGCTAATAGCACTAAACCAAACTATGGTCTAAGTAAAGCCTACGTGAGTGCTGCCATCTGCTCCTCCTCTTTCCCACACATCTGTGAATGCATTTTTGATGTGGCCAGCGACACCACTCCTGTTTCAGAGCTTCTCAAACGGAAGAGACAGCAGAGCTGTCCAGTGGGTTTTGCAGAACAGGAGGAGTGGATTGGGTACTAACAAGCAGAAATGCTGCAGTCAATATTCACTTTGGGGAACATTTTTCCAAAGCACATACCTAATAAAAATGTAGAGACCTACAGAAACATTGCATAGCTTTCCGAGATTCGCTGGTTCACTGACACAGCCCTGCCTCACGGCTTCTAACCACGGACACAAAAAAGTGCCTGTTGCTTGCTCTCCTTCCTCTTCACAGAACAGAGGGCACTGCGACATGGTTACATCACCTCATGCCTATGATGGCACATCACCCTGTGGTTACTCACCCTGTGGTTACCCACAGGCATGGAAGATCCTTGGGGTATTTTTTCTTATTATGTTTCTTAATATCAACGTTACCCTTTTAAGCTTTAGGACTTTACAAAGTCAGTGTTGCTAGTCTCAACTATCCAAAAATAAGGACTCCAAAACCGGTAACGCTTGCTTTAAAAATGCAGCTAGCTAGGAAAGATATGCAAAATTATTTTTACCTTTACCTTATGTCACAGTTAGATTTCCCAGCATTCATTTTTTTTTCCCCCTCCCTAAAATCAGGCACAGGAGACACTCACGTTAAATAAGCAAATAAGCAAATAAGAGTTACAATAATCACATTCTGTCATAACTCCTGGAGCTGGGATGGGAAGAGAAGAAACCAAGTAGCACAATACTCTTGATGAATTCACAGAACTTGACAATACACTGCTGACGAGACGGGGGACTTTGAAAGGACCAAAACAATCCCTTTGATGATAACAACCTGAATTTTACTGAATCCTCAACACTCCATCCCAAATAACCACTTTTTAAAATGTATTAAAATTTATTGCAATAATGCCTTGCTGTCCATTCCTCTACTTAAAAAGCACAGAGCAGTCATCTAAATCTCCCATGATAACATCTTCAAGACAGGAGCTTATCAGCAGTATAGACAAGGAAAAATCCCGTGGGTTGGGATTACACTGTTGATTATAAACTTCCTGAGAGAAAGATGTCATCAATCTACATTCTTTATGAACTCTACCACATAAAAGCACTCTTTTACACTAATAATAGCTGCCACGTTTTGTGCAAGCAGCACCTGCAACAATCCTCCTATGCGGAAAAGAAAAACTTACTTCTTAGATACAACCCCTCAAAAGAAAGTCAGTCAGCATTATTTTTTCTTTGCAGTGAAACCTAGTTTATTTTTATCTTTCCATTGTCATCAGCATACCAGCTGTTACATACCCCTTTAAGGAAGATTAGAGATTAATAGCCCTGTTTTCAAAATATATTTGAGTATTTACTTCCTTACTCTGTAATACCTACATCCCAACACAGGAAAAGACGAAAGGCCTAGTTCTAGACATCACAAATAACAGGTGATGAAGAAAAGTTCATCAGGATCCTCCCATACACTTTTGTTACAAATGTCAGTTCCGCATTCGCCATCCTGACCCCCATTCAGCTCTTCCGTAGAGAACACAGGCAAAGATCATCGTAAATGACAAGTGACTCGGAGCAGGAGGAAGCTCAGAAGTCCCTGGAAGGAGGCAAGTTCCTGTTTCAGGGGCTGGGCAGGTGCCTCAGTCTTGTTTTGGGGGCAGAAGGAGTGCAAAGTGAGCTCAAGAGACTTAGTTCACTGACAGCATGTTGGCATGACACTTTGCCACATTGTGAGCTGTCGCAGCAGCAGAACATGCAAACACCAGGAAGAATGTAAAGATGCCCCCATTAAACAGCCAGTCTGACCATTTAGGGCCTGTTCAGACAGCCGCTAACCAATGTAACTTTGCATTTACAGAAGTACACTGCACTACCTCTCAGAACAAAGCCAGCAATGAAAATAAGATTGGTTCCAAAAGGAATCCTTAGCTCATACTATCCCTCTGACCCATCCATACCACTTTTCAGCACAACAGGTTATCTCTTCATCTTTAGCCATCGCTAGCATTATCAACCTCCATGTGGTACTGCATGGAAAACTTTTCTAAAACCCAGACATATAAGAACCACTGAATTTATTGCACCTAAGGAACTAGACTTGCCAAGGAAAGACAGCACATTAGTTTAGTATACTTTGCCTTTAGAAATGTTGCCTTTTTTTCTGTATGTACCTTTACCCATCAAAAAAAAAAATAAAACCAAAAAACACCTCCACCTCCTCTAAATTCTTATTCTCTATTCAAGGTAGACTTACAAAGTCTGTTGTTCTCTGGATTACTGTTTCTCTCTCTTCTGCCCTTCCACTAATGAACTTCTTAAGTACAATTCTTGAATATACTATTATGGTTGCTACTCGTCAATCACACAGTAATACCACTAAGTGGGTACAATCATCGTAAATGTACTTCTGTATTACCGTAAGCCAGTTCTTTACAAACTCCAGCTGAGAGGTTAGCAGGTCTTTCCAGTGCAACCACACCACACTTTTCAGACTGTACTGCAGCTTGAGGTGCCTTAGCCTCCCTTTGGCCATTCTGATTTTGCCAGAGTAGTCAATATTTATCAGTCTTTCTGAAATCCAAACACAAATGTATTTACTGAGCTTTGTGCGCATAGCTAATCATCTCTTTTCCATATTTCTCATTGTTTTCTTTTTATTTGGTCACAAACTTTTGTTTATAAGTATTAACTCAGCTTGAATTCACTAGATCTCATACAGCTCTAAAATACTTGGATGTAATATACTTCACTCATCATCTTTTCTTTCTTTGCTTATTCTTTGAGGTAATCATTCATCCACATTAATGGGGGGGTGCGTGTGCATTGTTGTTTTAAAGAACTGTCACATTTCCTCCACATTCAAGTTCTTGAGCTCTTCAGCAGAATTGAGAGTTACCTCTTTTACTTTCTCAGAATTTCACCTTTTGAAGCTTCAGATATAAAGCAATTTCTGTCTTTCCACTTAATTTAAAATCAGTTAATTTGCTCTCTCCATGTCCAAGCTTCTTTATCTAATTCCTTTTGAGATTTACTATTTCCAGAAGAAAACCTGAAGCAGTTTTTTGTTGGTCCAGTGGACCTGTAACATCATCTTTCTCAGGATAAATCATCCCATACATTTTGAACTACTGTCTCCTCTCAGTTTGGACGGAACTCAGAGATCCAAATGCTCTATCCTCTTGCACTTGATACAGAAAAGAAAAAGAGAAAGATACGAACAGACAGAAGGAAGAGACTGTGTCTTATTTTAAAGCAAGGAAATCTGAAGATCAGAGCAAACTTCAGGAGGAGACTGGTGATTGTAACACATTGTGTAAGCTCTGGGCTCAGGGCCAATCACCAGTTAAATCTGTGCCCTGGGCTTCAGCCGGCCGTGCCAGAAATAGTGATGCTATTCTAGGGAAGGTGCAGCTGGCTTCTTTTCTGTGACTTTGGCCACTAGCAGATGACAAACGGACTAACACAATTAATGCAATAGGTCAGGCAGTGATGCTGAGCATAAGACACACCTCAATTTTTGTGCTTTAACAGGGAACCTCAAGCTTCAATTTTCTTCCAGTAATCTTTGGGCAGTGATGCCTTCAGCGTTACTTCAAACAAAAGTTTTGTGCTGAATCAAAACACGGTCAAAGCTAGTTTTGCATTTCTTCCTTTGATAGTTCTATTATATGCAATTGCATATTAAAAGAGACTGTAATACTTCACTCACAGTGGTTGCTCTTTGTTCTTGAGAGAAATTCAGGGAGTTACCTCCGGTTATGTTGGCTCTGCAGCAAAATGCTTTCAAAACAACATTTCCACACTTTCTATTCATGCTATTCATTAACCTAGGTTTTAAAGAAACATTTTATAGTAGACAAACTAGTGTTTCTCTGACTCTTGTTCTTAACAAAAAGGATCAGAGGGTTTTTGGGGTGTTCACTGAAAGCACCACATGACAAATCGGATGACGGAAACATTCTCAAACAGGAGGAAGAGAAGATACCACCACTACCCCAAATTAATTCAGCGCTTCTGTTGTATTTGCTTCTAAACAAATGTTTGCTTAGCTTTTCTACTGCCCTGAGGTATGAAATTACTCCGAAATAATTAATTACAAAAGCATCAAGTCCTGGTAGCTGCCTAAGTGCATGGTCTGTATTTGAAGCTACCATTATCTAGTCTCCATTCACTCCATTTGATAATTGAAGCAAACAAACACTTTCTAAAAAGCAGTATACAGACATGGCAGGAGAATGCTTGATATCCAACCAATCTATTCTTGACTCACACTTTACCTGGTGCAGACATAAATGATAAGAAACTTAGGAAAAAGTAATAGCCATTTATCCTTTCAAAAGCATGGTTCCTTCATTCTGTGCAGTTCAGTGCACAGCAACATAACTTACGAGTACAACACTTACCTTGATCTCAGCTAAATCAGTACATCAGCAGCCTAGGAGATCAACACTGACAGTTATCAGACGTCTACATGACAATCATATTTCATAGAGGTGCTCACAATTCAGCCTACGCATTTTCTACTCGGCTCACATTTTCCATCATGCAGACTGGAAGAATATAGTTTCTCTACTACCACCGCTCTCAGCAAGCTGGGAAGACTTTCAAAGTTGAAACTAAATAATTTGAAGCTGGCATCAGGACATAAAACACCATTTGCCAAATACTAGGAGCATTACTGCTACAAAGTGGAATGCTCTCACAGGAGAACTCTACTACAGCAGATCTGACACAGCAGTCAGCTAGAATGAGACTCTATGGCTGTGCCACTGCAGTGTGCGTTTTACAGGTCTGTCTAGAGCAAGGCACTTTAGAAAAAGAATGTGTTTAGTGAACAAAGCAACTTCATTATCCCAGCTGAACTTGGAAACGGGTATCTTTGATTGTACTTTTGTTCTTGAATAGCAAAGCTGCAGCATTTTCTCAGAAGACATGCTGATGAGTGGCATATCCATCATACCTTTTCTCCCCACACACACATACAACCACCAGATCTCTTGATGACCAGCCTTCTGCATATAAGGCTTTGGAAGGTCAGAAGCAGGGAGTATCAGTGGAAGTAGCAATATTGAAAGAAAGAAGCATTTTAAGCAAGAAGCCAGCTGCAGACTGGCTGGAGCAATCCATACAGTACAGCACTTGTGTACACAACCATCGCTTCTGCTGCAATTCCTTAGCAGCTGCTATGTTTGACCCGATGTAGGAAAAGAGAAAAGTTAAATCAGGACAGAAAAAAAAAACAACAAACACAAAAACAAACACCAAAATCCAAGCAAACCCAGTAACAGAAAGAGAGCAGATAGAAGGAGAAATAAAAATGTTAAAGAAGATACAAGAAAGGACAAGAGAACTACCTCACCAGATTTTTCCCATGAAGTACAAGTCGCTTAATTTGGGGGCTCTAGGTCCTACGCTAGCTCAGCATTTACAAATTATGTTATACATTTTATACACGGGTCCCTTCTAGTGGACCTTTATTGGAACATAGCTAAACATTTACAAACATTAGTTCAGCCATCTGGGACCCTTTCCTGACATATTTCTTTTGTTCTTCTTTTTCCCCAAAAGTAATCTTCATCATTACAATAAAGGCATGACATCAGCTACAGACCCTGCTAATAGTTCTTTGTGAATATGACCATCTCTCGGTATAGTTTGTGCAATGCAGGGAAGGACTTTTCATTAGTTTCATAAAAGAATTTATGTCATCGTAAAAGCACCATGAAAGGAACAGCGCATAACACAAGACAAGACCATCTGAACAGAATGATTCATAATAGCGTACAAATTCCAAAGACCAAGATGAAGATAACTCTCTGAATTTTCAGCAATAATATCGGCAATAAGCCTAAGAACCAAAAATGTTCTTTTGTGACCTCTGCATAATTCATTTGCTTTTACATGCAGCAGAAGAACCACCATTAATGGTTCTCGTAGAACATTTCCAAACTCATTTTTTGAAGCCTGTCACATTGTGATGGGTTTTACAATAACGTTCCTGCCAATGCCACATTAATTTCATTTTAGCTACAAGTTCCTGCCATACACTAGCCTGTTTCTCCTTGTGCAGTGCTCCTAGATTCAGATCAAAACAGATGAACACAGAAATGATTCAATGAAAACACTATTTTCAACAATGCCTTCCTGGAAACTTTAAAAGACACACAGCTGCCCCTGCCTTGGTCAACACACATGGACCCAAACATCAAAGAACAACAGCAGGTCAGAAAGGAAAGGTCCAAGAAGGAAGAATATCTTTCAATTCCTCTTCCTCACTGGGACAAGGAAGCTAAAATATGTATTCATCACCAAGTAAGGATGGAAGATGTGTAGAGGGGTTAAGACAAAAAGACAGAAGGAAAGGAATAGGTGAGAAAGGCGACATTTTGGTTTTGCTTTTTCTTCTTCTCAAGAGAGGATAAAGTGCAAAGCCTAAAAAGGCAAGACAGAAAAAAGGAGTGAGAATCAGACTAGTGACACCATGAGAACCATCTACTTGAGGCAAATGGCAGATTCTCCTTCATTTGAGATCCTTTGTTCAAAGTGAATAGCTTTCCAAGCAATATGCTATAACTCAATCAGTCTGCTGCATAAATGATATTCAAGATAGATCAGATAAGACAATCCCTCTCTGGCCTTAAAATACACGGATTTGTAAAAGGCTTAGATAAGGAAGGAAGTGAGCAGAGGTTACAGCATATGAAGGGCAAAACAAAGAATGATATAACGTATCTCAAAAAGGGTAACAAAGAAATCCCCACTGTCTTCAAGCTTCAAAACAAATGTGCAACTAGAAATTTTTAAGCACGTAATTCTCATTTTCATATAGATATGTACTCTTAAGCACTATTTTCTTTCCAAGACCCTGAATAAATACAACTGCCTCTATTGTTTTAACTAAAAAAAAAAAGAAAAAATTAGGATGCAACTTTCCATGAAATAAGATATTCCATAGTTTATGAAGTAGTATCTGGTAGGTTTCAAAAACAGGGTGTGGCATAAACTTTCCAAGGATTTCCTGTTTACAATTGATCATTTCTTAGAGTTCAAGAATATTCCTTCTTCTTGTAGAAGTAGTAGAGAGCACAAACAACTCCAATTGAACACAAGTTCCCAGAAGAAAGATTCAGACCTTTCGTATTCTCAAAATTCGCAGGTATTCTTATAGCAGTGGATTTTTCCAGTCCAAGTTGGCAATTACACAGTTATTTTGCTTGAAAGTCCATTGCATATAAAATTACAGGTTTTGTGACAGGAAAATTATTTTTAAGATACAAAGACAGAACGCAGTGGCAGAGACTTCAAGCACACAAAATAGCAATAAAATAGTTATTACTGGCATTGAAAGTTGCCCCAGAACATTTCATGTTTTACAGTTTATGTGAGTTTAAATTTATGCCTGAATATACGTCTCTTGTGAAGGTGCAGCTCTTGTAAGAACAATAATTTTAATTTTTCTCCCTTTTTGACACTGAGATTCCTTGCATGATGTTTCTTTTAATAAAGTAAGGAGACAAAACAAAACTAAAATATATGTACTGGCAGGAATATAGGCACTCTGATAAAAACATTGAATATGCAACTGAGATTCAAAGAATTGCACATTTAGTTAAATGTGTAACACCCAGTTACTCAACCATCAGACAAAGAACAAAGCCTTAGAATAAAGTTGTAAGGATATTACTGTGTACTAACTTTTTAAATAGGCAAGTGCATTATTTGAGTTCATTTCAACACACAGAACTTCCTAGACAGCCGTAGGCATTATTATTCCACATGTTTCCATTGCCATTTGTATTTGGAGCTCCTCAGCCCAACATCAGTATGTTGAAAATTAGACACTAAGCAACAAAGCAACCTTTTAATGCTTCAGTCTCTTTATTCACAAAGAGGACGTTTCTTCATTAAATACTATTGCCACAGTGTGATAGAAGTTTTTTTTAAATATCTTAAGTTCTTGAAAGACTTTGCAAAGGAATATAAGGAAAATGTTACCTGGAGTCTAGTAAAGTATGTCCAGTAAAGCAAAAACCCAACATAAATGCATTTTCTCTCAAAGACTTTATGCCAGTAGAGCACAAATGATGGTGAGGTAAGTAGCACCAAATTGAAATACAATCATTTTCTAAACAATTTACCATTATGATTAGAGTAGCATACAAGAAAAATGTTAGCATAATAAATAATATATTTGGAAATTCACACAACATAAAACAGATGTTTAGAACCTGCCTTATCAGCAAATTCAAAGTTCCTCGCAGAAGCCATACCTGTGTACTCACAACACTGTTCAGTACAAGATCCCTTTAAGCTCAGTCCCATCATGCAGGTGAGGGAGAATTGTCACAAAAGCAGCTTGAAGTTTTCCAAGACTATGGCATCAGCTAGAATTGGAAATTAGGAACTGAGTACTCAGAAGACAGGTGATTGTCTCAAGGCAGGTTGTAGCCAGCTGACTTCTGCTACCACCCATGTCTCAACAGCTGCCTGAAACCTCTGACTGCCCAGTTCCAAATAATACCAACTAGTGTTTGGCAAGTCGGAAGCCAGACTTCGCGATCAGGGTAAGTGGAAGCAGATTGAAGTAGAAAGCAGGGATGATAGAAAGAGCACTTAACGTTTTCTAACTTGTATTTCCACACATAAACTAATAACGTTTCTCCCCATGCGAATGCGTGATTATTGAAGAGACCAACCATGCAAGCAGAGTGCTCTGAATAAGGTCATATCATTGCAGCAGCCACAACATGAGTTAAAACCAGAAGCTGAAATGCCTTTGGTGGAAAACTCACCAGATCAGTTTAGCATCTGAGTGTGTCAAAAAATCACCATGCCAGATCTCTCTGGCTGCAAATACTCACTTTGGCCTTGTGGCAAGGCCACAAGCCTAGATTCAAGACTAGAGCACTTCGCGCTCTGTTTGGGGTAGGTCTGCTCTCTGTCACATTGACCAACCCCAAGGAAGCTGTGAATTTAATTTACATCACTGGAATAAAGTTACAATCAAATCTGATGCTGAATCAATGCCAATATATTGCCCTTAAAGTCACTCCCCGTAGCGTTCATAGCCACAGCTGAGCATCCTATTCTTTTGGCTCCTCTTGTGGCTGCTAAGGGACTCCTTGAAATCTGTCAGTACCTATCATTCTTCTCATATTTCCAGAGAAAACCATTCACTTGAAGGCACAGGAAAAAAAAAGACGTTAAATAAACATACACAAAAGAATTGCAGGAAATGGAGCAAAGTAGACTCATAAAAAAAAAGAATCCTAACAAAATGATTAAAGGTCCAACAAGTAATATTCGTAATATGGTTACTTCACCCTAACATCTTAGTCTCAGTCCTTGAACAAGGAGGTGTGCTGCTTTCACACACACAAACGCACAAAGAAAAAAAGGAATATTGCTTTTCTAGGACTTTCATCAAAACACAATTCATTCACCAAGAAATAAACAGTGTTCTATTTAAAAGCCTATCTTACACACGTAATAGATACTGAGGACGTCGCATATGGTCAGCAAAAGGTTGAGTGCACTTAGTGCACTGCAAGATCAAGCTGACACAATACACTCAATGCATGCAACACCGTTATAAGTACAATGGAAGACACTGAAATTTTGGTATGCAGAACATCCTCTCTCATTTCCAGCTTGAAACTTTCTCTGCTGAGCTGCCCAAGGCTTGCTATTGTTCTTCCAATTTATTAAAAGACCGAACCTACAGGGACATGTCTTTTGGTCTTGATACATCTACACTTGTAAGCCCCTATTTATATTTTAAGCACACATTTTCTGATCTATCTTTAATTAAATAACTGGAGGGGGAAACATTATTGAATTGCTTCAGAACTATTTTCATATTTACATAGGAAAAAAAAAAATCACCCTGATCCACTTTGTTAAAATTTATATTGTTTCATATTTATCTCATTACGTATAATCTCTCTAAAAACTGATCTAAGGAAGTTATATGCAGCTAAGAAAGGTATGGGGCCTTAGAAAGTGAACTTCTACTTTATCTATACCACGTAACGATGACAGTTTAGCATGAAAAAATCCTGAATATATTTACTCAACCTTTTCCCTGACAGCCACAAAAATATTAGTTTTAGGGTAATATCTGGGGAATAGAATTGGGAGGAGGAGGCTGATTTTTTGTTGTTGTTTTGGTTTTGGGTTTTGGTGTTGGTTCTTTTTTTTTTACTTTATAAATTATTCACCTAGAGTTCTGTATTCATAAATGAATCATGCACTCTGGACAAGAATTCAGACTTGGTAGATTAAAAGACTAAGTTGATCACAATATAGGTGGCAAATGATTTGGATCTCAAGCTGCTGCAGTCACTAAAGCCAAGGTGTCTAAATCATGTGCATTCAAAGAAACAAGCAAGCTATTATTTCCACACTTCAGCAAAACACCCATACTGAAAAACTGAAATCCTTTCAGATGAGGAAGGAAGCCAAAAAGGGCAGGAGCTGGGTACTGAAGTACTTGATCTTATTTCAGTTTGCATGTTTATTTTCTTTTTAAATAAACAACATGAAGGCAGAGATATCAAACATGAAATGCAGAGCAACTGATTACAAAACATTTTTATTTCCTGAACATTGACACCAAGCTTTTCCTCAATAGATCCCAGAATCCTTAACAGAAAAATAAAGTCCCATTCTTCAGGCAGAAAAGCTAAAGCACAACAAGACAGAGAAAGGTCAGTAACGGGTCAACAGCAGACCCAAGAATGAAAGCCCAAACCATTGCCTTATTAAATTATTTATACTTCTTCCTGCCCAGCCAAATATTTTTAACCTGATATCCTTATCAACACAGCCTTACAAAATACCAATTCTAGTTTCTTTCCTAATCAAAGACAGAAATAAGCGTGACAGGCAAGATTTTTCTTAAGTTGTGGTTAATCACAGCAGTGGAGGATAGGGAAAAAGCTCTAAAAATATTTTCAGCCCCATTTCTGCAAATCCATCCATAACAGGATGTTATACCCTCCTGTACATACCACCCTTCAAGGTTTGTGTTAAAGTGTGTTTTCTAAGCAGAATTCATGGAGGAGGAAGGTGTTGAAAAGGGTGAAGGAGGGAGTCTTCATGACAGCGAAGCCTAGGGATAGGAATGAATGGTGAGCTGCAACCTGTGCTAAATTCCTGGAGGTAGCTATGAAGAGAGAATGCAGGTTTGCCAGTATACGTATTTCTGTTTCCTGGCCCACAGTATAGCCCACCTATATTAAAATAATCAAAAGATGGGATTATAACAGTTGATTTACAGTTTCTTCAACATCTATAGACCAAAAGAGCCCACCTGCTACAGGAAGTTCAGTAACTCGGGGGCTGATCCAATCTCTGCTTGAAAGCAGGACTCCACACGAGGCTGCTTTAGTAGCCCAAGACTGCAGTCATCTCCAAAGAAATTGTTGCCAATTCTAATTTATATCAGAAGCGGAAAGGAACAAGGTGGGTTTCATCTGCCCTATGTTTCTATGTAAAAGTACTCTGCTTATTGATTTTCAAAGAATCCTAAGGCTAAAAATCCTAGAATGGTTTAGGTTGAAAGGGACCTTAAAGACCATCGAGTTCCACCCCCCCTGCCATGGGCAGGGACACCTCCTACTAGACCACATTGCTCAAAGCCCCATCCAGCCTGGCCTTGAACACCTCCAGGGATGGGGCAGCCACAGCTTCTCTGGGCAACCTGTGCCAGTGCCTCACCACCCTCAGAGTGAAAAAATTCTTCCTAATACTTATTCTAAAATTTGAGACATGCCAGTGCTAACATACATGAAAAAAACCCCAAACCTTCAAGCTCAAGCACTAGTTCCTACTTTCCATAAACACTGGATTCACTGTTCACACGTTTTGCAAAAATGTGCAATATCCTCTAAATTATATTATACTGTAATCTAATGTTAGTAATCGCTATGGCTAAAATAAAAATAAAATACAGGCATAAAAAAATAGATAACTAAAACTCCTTGGCTCTTCTCAGTGATTTTGCATGTCTGTAATTTATCACTGTAATTGTATCACTGTTATGCCAACGACACTCAAGCCTACTTTTCTATTTGTGGCAATACATCTTGCAAGACAGAATGCAAACTACTGTCTTTTGGCTCTGAAGCTGTGGTCGTCACATAATTTTTTAAAGCAGACACTGACAACCCTGGATATCGCTTCCTGCTCTAGTTACTTGGTTCTTTCTGTTAGTTTTGCAACCTGACTACCGCCCCATCATTTTGGGACAATAGTTAAATTAACGCTTGGCTTCAAAATACATAAGGGAAAAAAATAATTCATAAATTATCTTTACATGCAGTCAGAGACTATTCTCTATCAACCCCCCCATGTAAAAATGTAAAATACAGCTAATTAAACCATTGCAAAAAGCACAAAGACCAAACTTGCATAGTAGCAGTTTTATACACCAAGACACTAGAGTAAGTCTTGTAAAAAGATAGATAATTATTTGTTCTTTTCCACCACCTTATACTCAGGGACAATAGACATTTAACATTCACGTCCCTGAAAGTAAGCAGAACGCTTTAACTGCTGAAACAGCATACTAAATTCAAATTTCATTTCTAAGCTACACACCCACAAACAATGAAGAAATAAATAGGTTATATTCTGGTAAGACTGAATCACTACTTTATTTTAGGATAAAAATAAAACCTTTTTTTTTTTTTTTTTAAGAACTTAGAACTAAAGAATTCTGAAAGGTTAATCCCAGTCCCATGAAAGCTGATCTTAGTATATATTTGCAAACTTCTCTATCATGTTCCTTCTGATTCCTTGAACTATGCACCAAAAAGGAAGCACAGACTTATTCACTGCACAGTCCTTTATTGGCAAGACCATTCTTTCTTTGCACAACACCGCTGCTGTGCTGCTTAATTTGACTTCTGATATTAAATATAAAGACCAAATTGAAGGAGTAAACTATAGCAAAAGAAAACTTTTTTGTTTGTTTGTTTCCAAATTTTCCAGGGTTACAGATTTTCTTTTTGGAGTGCTTTTATGGGATTTTGAGACAACAGTTCTGTTCTCGCTTGAAGACTAGGAGTTATTAAACTAATAATTTTTAAGTCTACAGTAAGGATATCTTAATGGGATGAGTTTTAAAAATATGTACCATTGCTTTATCTCTTTGTTAGGCAATGTCTACACCTGTCTTTGTATACGGGATAAAAACTAGCAGAGAGCTAACTAGCCAAGCTAAAGTTAAAATTAAAAAAAAAATAAAAATCAAATTAAGTACCTTGGTATTATTATAGATAGTGGGAAACCTTATCTAGCCTTTTGTGACAAAAGCTCCTGAAAGGTAAACAGACCAGGATGCTGAGTTCATCAGTATTACATCAATTAAGCACATTTATGGCAGAACACAAGGAGATCAGGTTGTCATCAGTAAATAGGCTATTTACTGCCTGTC
The DNA here is from genome assembly GCF_000708025.1 of Charadrius vociferus. NCBI lineage: Eukaryota > Metazoa > Chordata > Aves > Charadriiformes > Charadriidae > Charadrius > Charadrius vociferus. The sequence continues at coordinate 1,248,343 of NW_009650250.1, forward strand.
CTCCTTTTGTTTCTAAAGAAAAGTGATAATAACAAAGTGAGATGAAGTCATTGTGTTCAGAAGAAAAACGGTGAAACAGTGTCATGGAGCCTTAGGAGACAAAGGAGAAAAGGAGCACTATGAGATACCCCCATAAGGGGGTTTTGTTGTTGTTTTTCTGGTGTTGATTTGGGTTGGGTTTTGGTTTTTTTTTAACCTTTAAGTCAGTAGGAGTTTTTGCTTTCTGGCAATGGCAAAGTAGAATCTGTTTGTTAGCTAGCTGTATATTCTCTCACCAGGAGAGAACAGATCTGATTCTTTTCTGGGGCTGTGCTTAGAAGAGAAGAATAATAATTTGTGGGAGAAAAAAACAAACCACATGCAGGCACCTGTCATGACTGTCCAGAAAAATCTCTCACTTTTTGTATGGGATTCTTTATACACCAAATCAGTGGAGGATTTTCTTTGCCCACAAATCCAGCACTGCTCCTTCCCACAAAGTATCCCCTGCGGTGGGAGGCCGGAGATCAGAATCCCACTACAGTACCAACACTGCATTCCCAACTAGAATTAAAAGCAACAGAATGCTGTAAAGGCTCTAAATATCTGCTCTCGTACTCCTGAGAAGCCAAACTGCGCAAGAGCTTGTTTTGCTCAGAAAGTCACAGCACATGAACCTTTCCATCAATTTGCAGGACAGTATGAAGGAAGCCACAACAAAAATTCCCCACCATCTTTATTATGAATCGAGCCAGCTGCTCTATACATTCTGCCCTGCTTCACAGACCCTGCCCCTTCCTCACTGGGCGCCTGGATCAGAACACTCTGCTTGCCCCCTTGGGGGCAGAAGTCAGGTGCGTGATCTGTGTAAAACACATTTCGTTTTACAGCAATCTACTTGGGATTTGAACTTCTACCCACAGAGTCTCTTGTAAGCCTTTCTCACAGAGATGGCTCGTCAAATCCATTGATATCTAAAGCATCTCTCTACAAATAAAGAACAGAACCAACCACATTTAAATGATGTAAACAAGGAAAGGAAGAACAGATGGAGAAAGAGACAAGAAAGAGAGAAAGAAATGACTATCAGAAGTTTACACACCTCCATGTACAAACAAACAAAAAAACCCCCAAACCTAAAGCAACCAAAAAAACCCCAAACCCACAACCAAGCAACAGTTGAAACAAAGTCTTCAATAAACAACGTCTTTAGCAACTGACTTTTCAGAGTGCTCTCTCTTAATTTCCACCTCATTACCCAGGAGAGGTAGCAGAGAAGTTAGACACATATTAATGGTTTGCAGTACATTTGAACTCTCTTGCATTCAATTAGAAAGCATTCTGCCTGAAGCTATTACATTAGCTCTTTGTCACACACACCTAAAAGCCCACCCACTCTGTATGAATTCAGATGGGATACTGTAAGATAATCACCCGTTCAGTGGAAAGTCAATGTTAATCTTCTCAAGGACTTTTCAAGGATTATCTGTGATACCTACCAGTCACTTTTTAAATGCATAAATAAAACAGAAAACTCGCTCTTTTCAGCTTCTTCTTAACCTGGTTAACAGTCCCAGAGAGTTTTGCTGAAGGCAATGAAAAATCCAGTCTTTTGGGGTGGGGGACGGGCCGTGTGTGTCTGTCCTAGTCATATTAAGGAGTCTCCGTAGCTTTTAGTGTACGTATTAAAATTACCCTTTGTTATTTCTTCATGCAACATCCTGCGAGTTACTTTGCATGTTGTCCACTCTCCTCACAGTTTGACTTTCTTATTGCATCTTGATTAGATCACCAATGGCTTCAATGGTTTTCAAATAATTATACTGAGAATTACTCCAGTAGCGCATCCTATATTTTTAAAGAATAGAAGAATAAGAGTAGTCTTCTAAGAGAGAATGATAGGGATCGTTAGAAAGGATTGATCTTAATTTTTTTTTTTTTAAAGAAAAATACTCTGTAGCTGGAGAGAGAAATAGTTTATGAATGGAGAGAAAGATCAGAAACAAAATAAGTTTACCACAGCTGACAAGCTCAGGAAACTGACCTTATGATTTAAGGAAAAAGTAACACAGGGCAGCAATAGGTGTTTCCATCCTAGCAAAAGTTACATTGCCACATTCACCTGAGAAGCAACTCTGGCTGGATGAATATAGAAAGGTGCTCCCATTGTATGAACAGAGCGGGCAAACATAATAGCGGTTTTGATGGATATCTAGGTATCACATGAACCAAAGCAGGCAGTTAGCACAAGCTACATCTAAACAGACTTTGGAAAACAAAGAGGAATAATTGCAAGAAGAAAAGAACATGGTGGGAAATACAATGTCCCAAGTTCCACTGCTGCTTTTCTGTTTGGACAAGGCTCCCTCTTTCAGGAGTGAAAGTCACAGCCATATTAATCCATGCATATGAAACAGTTCTGAGATCTGTGGCTGGAAGGATTCTTTTAAATACTAAGAACTTTAAGGGGTATTAGAGTGCAATTGATACGATGCTATGAATTCACTCCAGGCTGTGGATGTCTCACTCGGAAGCCTAATTCAGTGTCCATATTTCTATGACATGTGTGCTACAAAGAAAGTAACTTTGAAATTGTCTGTAGTCTCACCAGAAGTGGGACCTTACAAAGTAGAAAATTGTTACAAAGTAGAAAATGCCTTTATGGTGATTAATCTTTTCATGAGAAAGCAATTCACAATGAAAAGTCCTCGAGTGGACTGTAACAAGCCCTTCACAGAGCTTCTAGAGCTGCTGATTAGCATTCAGTCCAAGTTATCCCAACTGTAAAATATGGCACTTAACCTTTGAAGTTGAAAATACCGATCTGAGCCCCTGTGGATAGAAGTGTGCAATAAATGTGGCCAATAATCTTTTTAATGTGACAGTTAAAAGGAAAACACAGAACAGAGGTGATGTAGAAAGTCAAGCTTCCAGGTCTTCTCAACTGAAGGCAACACAGTGCTTGTGGTATGCCCAGGTTTGCTGGAAAGGACATGGTTAAATCCATGTTTTATTCACAGTTTTTCTGAAAAGTAGAACCAGAAAACATTACAGGACTTCAATGCTTGCAAGTCTTCACCAGCCAGACATCTATTATAATGAAAATGGGCTCTCATTCCTGCCTTGTACCAAAAAAAACCCCAAACAAAAAAAAAAAAAACCAAAAACAAAACAAAAAAAAAAACCACCAAACCCAGGCTGATTCAGACTTTCTACATTCTTCAAACCAGTGTGACAAAGAATGATCCAGGACTAACATCTGTTTTTTATTTCTGGTAAGAAGTGCTCCTATGCTCCTCTGCATTCAAAAAGACCAACGCGAGTTTCTGCACATTCCATACACCCAGCACGAAAGAGCACCCAGACAATTTTGAATGAAAACTGAACACAGATGAGCAAGCTGGAACAAAATTCCAAGCCACAGAGACATCTCAAACTTAAACTGATGAGCGAGGCACATTGCTGTCTTTTTCTTACTCTCACAGTTTTTCTTACAGAGACTGAAAGGCAGTACCTTTCTTGCCCTTCAGGTCAACAGAGAGACAGAAGCAGCTCAAAACAACAAGAAAAAAAGGTGCCAATGTTCTTTCCTGAGCATTAATCTCCACACTAGTAGTATTTCCTTGAATCACAACTACCTTTCCCTTAACGTTTGATTCTTTGACTCCCCCCACTTCTTTTCTCTTTGAAAGCATTTTTAAAGTGTCTGTTTTCCTGGTTTCTGCTGGGATAGTTAATTTTCTTTCTCATGGCTGCTATGTTTCAGATTTGGTATGAAAGGAATGTCAATAATGTTGTTTTAATTGTTGCTAGGTGATGTTTATAGTATTCAAAGAATTTTTTCAGCTTCCCATAGAAGCTGAGAAGGAGCACAGATGGGAACAATGGAACAGCCAATGGAACATTCCATACCATAGACATCATGCTTGGAATATAAACGGGGGTTGGTTGGAAGGGGTAGGAATCTGTGATCAGTCCTCAGGTCAGGCTAAGCAACCAATTCACTTGGCTGTGAGAGTGACTTGTACCTTGTATAGCTTTTTTACCATTATTATTACTGTTACGTTCCTTTTCCATTATTGTTCTATTAAACTGTTTTTATGTCAACCCAAGAGGGTGGTTTTTTTTCTTTCCCCCTCCTTTTCTCCTGCTTCTCCCTACCCTTCTTGGGGGGAAGGGAGAATGAGCAAGTGGCTGCATGGTCCTAGTTGCTAGCTGGGGTTAAACCACAACAACTATTAATACACACACTCAACATGTTCAAGAATGTGGGTTCCAAGATTGGACTTTTACTGTATCGGAGCATGTCTAACCCCCATAGTCACAGAAAGCAGATGATGTTTCTTCCTTACTAATTCTAGTGACATAACATCTGTAAGTTCTTGGCTGTTTCAATAATGCCTGAAGCTCCATGCAACATAAGCCAGCCTCCTCAACCTGCCAAGTTTGAACTAAAGTTTAAAAAAAAAAAAATGAGCAATGAGAGCCCTGAAAAAGAGAAAACAGTTGCTTTCTATCCTGGCACTTCTGCTGCTGTTTGGAATTAATTTCATGTAACATCTATGAAAGCAGAATTAAACTAGTGGTATTACTCGTCTTAGCTGATGGCTAGTCAAAACTACCATACTCAACCTCAATTTTTTTTTTTTTTAAAAAAATTATATACACATAATTACGTATATATTGAGCCTTTTTTTCCATCATTACTTGAAGTGACTTAGGCAAACAGCTGTTTCCTTCACATGCTGTGGGATTAAACCGAAGGCTTGAAGAACTAACAAACTCCTCCAGCTTTAGCTAAGAACTCAATAATGCCTAACAGGGCAGCAAGGGGCTCTTATCATTTACAGATCAGGCCTGAGGAAGAACATATCTGCCCCGAGAGCCCACACAAACACATAAAAAGGAAAGAGTTCCACAATCTCACGCTAAAAGACTAATTTGAATTCTAATTCTGAACAGGGTTTACTGAGAATTTAAATAAATGGCTTATTTTACTCAACTGATGATGCCAACTGGAACAAAATTCATCTATCAAGCATTAAGAAAAACATCCCACACCTTAACTTCAGGAATAATGTTTCTCACTGAAACTTTTATGGCTTGGTTCTTTAATTTATGAATCATGGAGAGGTGAAGTTCATCCATTCAAGAGAAGATCGTGGCACCGCTTAACTGTCTCTTCCCAAACATCTTCATTGGAGACCACCTTACATCTACTTAGCAGCTTTAAGATTTAAAGTTTTATTCTGGGAAATGTCTTCTAGCACGAGAAACATCTGTGCCTTGAACCTTGCTTTCATGAATAAACAAATATTCAAGCCACACACAGGACCATCTTATCTCTCTTACATTTCAAACATTTTCTGGGTGTTGTTTGGAACTCCTAAAGTTAGTCAGTGAGAACGGTTTTGGGAAGTTTCTTCCTCACACAATTACAGCTGCTGAGATGATCTAAACTGACAGAAAGCAATTCTGGCAGCTGAAAACAGGCTACAACAAACTTAGCAGATCTACTTTCCCCTTACAGGAATGCTGTGCGATAGTGAATGACAACAAGCAGCTGGATCTGTAGTGGTTATATCTTAGTTTGTCTACACTGCAGTTCGACACGGCGCTGCAGCTTTCATAGACACATGTAAACCAGCTTTCAAGCAACAAACTCAAATACTGATAATGCTGTGACCGAGACAGATCAGCAGGAGAAAGCCACACTTCAGAAGCAGGGTACTTAGACGTCGTAAGCTTTTTATTGTTCTTGGTATCTGAACTAATCACATAAAAAATTACACATGCCTTCAAAAGCTGTGGTACAACCAAATCCTACTCCAAATTGTATTTCTAGAAACACAGAGCCTTCCCCAGCCATTCGAACAATATCGTATGACTACCTTACCAATTCAAATTAGTTCTTCCAGTGACTCAAAAAATAAAAATTAAAATCTTCAGAGCATCAATCAGTTTAAATGCTCAGTTTAATTTCTGAGGGCATCTTCAGCTGACCCATGGCTTTATTAAGATGGAGACAGACTGATTTGCCGGGAGAAGCTCCTCACAGCATGCTTTCCTGCTGCCTTTCAGGCTGACAGTTTCTTGGCTCCTGGCTCCTTACCCCACAATTGTACCTGTTATTGTGTAAAAATTTTCTCTATTTCTGGTGATCGCATGGGTGCCTGTCAACTCTTTTCTTCCGATTCAAGTATTTCCCCTTGGGCCTTTAGGCTGCTCCTTTACAGTATAATCAGTCTCAGCAAGTCACTAGTAATTACTATTTTAAAACATACATTTTCCAATTAAATAATTTTTGGCTACAGGCTGTCAAAAAACTAACTTTATACAAACCCCCAAGTTTAGTCCATTTTCTCCTGCACCCTAACAAATGAGTGGGCAAGATGGGCAAGCTTATTTTTTATATTTTCTTTCATTATATCTTTGCACTAACTAGAGAAGCTTTCCCCCTTTCTGCCCCTCTCTTTGGACTTTTCTCTGAAAGGCCAAGATGTTACAGCAATTCCATGTTACCTCAGATTGTATGTAAGAACCCACACCTTTTGTAGGTAAAGTCCATCAAAAATTCTTCAGAAAAAAATACTGCCATTCATTTCATAAGTGTAAGTTTTCCTGCATGTCTTCTCTCAAAATATACTGATGAGGAAAATTAAAGGATGCTATTGGTGTCATCACCCCAAAACAATATCACTTCAGCATGTCATCTCAGTACTTTGAAAGAGGGGAGATTTAGATTAGATATTAGAAAGAAATTCTTTACTGTGAGGGTGGTGAGACAGTGGGACAGATTGCCCAGTGAGGCTTTGGCTGCCCCATCCCTGGAGGCATTCAAGGCCAGGCTGGATGGGGCTTTGAGCAACCTGGTCTGGTGGGAGGTGTCCCTGCCCAGGGCAGGGGGGTTGCAACTAGATGATATTTAAGGCCCCTTCCAACTCAAATCATTCTATGATTCTACTCAGATTCAGACTCTTATTTGAAAATGAATATATAGATATAAACAGAGTGAAAGCTTGGGATTTCCTGTGGCTTCTCTCAGACAGCATGGCTCTTAAAGCACCTCACTACCTCAGTGCAGAAATCACAACACACATAGAGGCACTCAGAATTATTAAAAGTATTATTGCTAGAAATCTCAACTGTGATGTGATTCAGTTTTCACAGTACTGGTGGCCTAGCTTTGACAGCAAATGTTAATGCCCAAAAGCAGATAGGTAAGATAGGTAACTCGTAGAAGATGACACAACAGGTAGCACAGCTAAGAAATATTCTATTTACATGGATTCTTATAATGTTATAATCTACAGACTAAGTTCTCACATTAGTGTTACCTATTTTATTTTTTTCATCAAATGCCTCCCTCTTCTAACTAGCAGTCTTAGCACAGAATTCAGTTCTGTGCTCAAACAGTTTTAAGGAATCATGGACTTCAAAGAACACAGCTCTATTGGTATGGCAATAATAACGCTATCTCATAGCGCAGGCAACATCTGCAGGCAGCTCTTTGGCCCACTCTTTTCAACCCCCTGTCATACTTTCTCTAATATTTCCTCTATGCTTACTATGTTAAGTGTTGGTGGAGGTTTTTTGCTTTCAATACTGGTGTGGAACATATTAAAAGGCTTAGGCATTATTGCAGTTTAACATACCGAGTCTTTGCTGATTATACTTGACTGCTTTTGCAGATGCAAGTGGAGAGTTTCCAAGTATTTTCAAATTCAACAGATATCTGACACTACCTTAACTATAGTTTCTTATCTTGGTAAATTATTGTAGAGGATGCATCCAGAAACAAGAGTATCCATTTTCCAGCCCACCTTGCAGAGTTTGCTTTGTGAGCAAAACAGCCTACGGAACCAATAGCTCATTGGCCTGTTGAATCGCCCCACAAAGACTACAGTAGGCTCTCGCCAACTGAATTGGAATTTCTGTTATGTCAGGTCACGTTAAGTCCCACACTGTCAGTCTGAAGCAGGACATGGTGCAACATGACATGGTGAGAAACCACCCTGCAAATCTGATCTGAAATGCTGTGGCAGATAATACACTGAAACACACATTGGTTTCAGAGGCAAATGCAGTAACATACTGACCCTCTAGAAGTGACCCTCTAGAGGGAGAAAATACTAGGTGATCTTTCATTCTCTCTCTGGCAATATGTTATGTCTCTTTCCACCATAATTTAAGAACTGTCAAGGAATCCATTGCTGAATGATCTCATCAACAACAGGTTAACAACAAAGACTGATGGGCAGATGGCTTCTAGCCTCAATAAACGTGCTCTGTTATAGGCATAAACACACGGGTTGAAAGACTCAGTCCAAAACTTTAGATTCTGTGTTGAGGATATGGATAAATAAATCTCTCCCAACACTCCAGAATACTTTTGAAGTTGCTCTTTTAACTGTAATTATTGGTTTCTACAGACAAAACAAACGTAGCTACTGTGGAAAAAAGCAGGTCCCATCCAAGCTTTTCCTAAGACTGTGTAAAGGCCTATAGTTTCTGGCAAATATAAAAATATGAGAATGAGTTCAACATACATGTCAAATCATGTTACTTATAAATACATTCACACACATACACGTAAAAATAATAATCAAGCAATCCTCAAACACACTTCTACAGGATGTCTGTGTGACCACCTAACTTCACCAGGACTTACAACTAATTGAAAAACTGAAAAATTAAAAGAATTTGTTCTATAAATATATGGAAAAACTGGGAGCATTTTTGAACAAAAGCAATTTTTAAAAGCTTTATAAAAATTGAAAAGCACAAAGGATAAAACAAGTAGACAATGGTTTTTTGCAAATTTTTAGTCAATGCCAATTACTGATTCAGACAAATTAAATTGGGATGTTCAAACTGGAGACAAAAACTTGAAATCATTGAAAAAGAACACATTTTCAGGATTTTTTTTTTTTTTTAAAGAAGCAAATATTGCAAATGGGGCAAAAATACATTGACAAATCTGTAGAAAGGGAAGAGTGCTTAGGTTTAACGTCATCTTTCATAATTACTTCATGTTATACTTAAGTATAACAATTTGAAAAGCAATTTGCACATTAAAAAAAAAAAAAAGAGTAAGTCAGCAATGAACTCTTGATCTAGTAGTCCAGCTGAACTCAGTCCCCTAAAAAGCTTGTCAACAGTGTTGTGTTTCCACGGCTGGAGATTATTTCCATTTTATTAGTAACATAGAACTTGCAAAACATAAGGCTGTAGGGTTTGATGCTATGAAAGGGCTCTTCAATAAATACAAGGGTTAATAGGAAACAAGCAAGGAAAAAGATGTCAAGTGTTGGTAAAGTTTGCACTAAGTGCCTGTTTAATATAAAGATCGATGTGCTGACCAAAGCCGTGCAGTAATGAAATACAAAGTGCCTGCCTGTCAACAAACAGAATACTAGGGAAAAATAATTCCAGAGATAAAAGTAAATATTTTCCACTTACTTTTCAATTTATTTAATGTGTTTAAAACCACAGAAAAGCTCTGGAGATAAAAATTAAGATGTCTGCCTTCAAAACATCACTGGTCATTACCCCTGTTCTGGGAAGATCAACATTCAAAAAATATCTGCACCTGAAATTAATTTGGCCCGTTCCTCCTAAATGTTTTCCAGAAAGACACACATGCAAGTGGAATAATATTTACTTCTAAAGATGAAATATATATATTGAAGACAAAAAAAAATATGTGCATCGAAGCACTTCATTGTATACACTGACAAAACTAATCCAAAGTGTCACAAAATAAAATTTAAGTAAAATAAAAGTATTTTTGTATTTTGAACTCATGACTAAGCTATTAAATTCTTTTTTTTCCATGGAGTAAACAGGCCCAGCTGACCCAAAGGTTTACTGGCAGCAGGTCTGCCTTGTCACAACAAAACCAGCATTTCTGGAGTTTCAGCTGTTTGCTAATGTCTGAAGATCCTAGTGTCTCTGCATTTCTCATAGACAGGAATTACTAGCAAAAACTATTTCTTATGTTCATGAAAGAAAAATGTTAACAGGTTTTAGAGCATTTTGCACCCTAAAAATGACCAAAATCTCAATTATTCTGAAACACAGTGCAGCTGTTTTCTCACCAGCTCTCCCTTGCAAGAAACCATTAGAGGATGCAGAGAACTGTCCCATGTAAATACCAAAACCCAGGCCTTCTTCAGGGCTACCAATGGGAAACCGCAAACAGACCATAGCTGCTGGTGTAGTCAGTTTGCCTTAAATCCATGTAACTCAATGATCTGTGACAGAGGAGAGGAGAGCTGTGGGAAAGATACCATTTTTGCCATGATCTAGAGTCATTTTGCCATGACCTGGTCTCTACCATTTGGGTTTGCCAGCACTCCTTTTGGAGCCTTCTGATACTGCCCAAACCAAAATCCCCTCCTGATGCTGATCCCTTTCTCCAGTATTGCAGCACAAAGCCAAGCGCTGTCAGCGATGGCACCGCTCTTTCACTCCCAAGGGACAGGTGCATCCCCCCCTTCCCGGCATAATATTGTTCAAAAGATTCTAATAGACAAATTATCCTTCAGAGCATTATGAAACAATTCCTATCCTGATATGCTCATAGTAACAAACCCCCCAAATATAAAAACCCTGTTCTCTTCCTGTTTTCCCCCCTTTCACTAATAGATGCCTTCCATTAAAAAAAGAAAATCTTCATTTACAAGAAGAAAATAGGAAGATTAATTAAACATTTGCTATCTAAACAAATCCTACTCTCAAAAGAAAACATAATCACTTTATGCAGGAAATCTCTCTGTGTAAACATATTAAACTTTCAATCATCAATATACAAGGACATTAGAGAAAGAGTATTATCTGAAGCAGAATTACCTTCCAGTCATAATGTTTGCCATATAAGTGTCTGAGTACAACAAAACAGAGACCAATACAGTGGGAACTCAAAATTAATATGGCATGACAGGACAGATTCTGTCATTATGGCCCTTTTAATACAAATTGGGTAGCAGAAACAAGTTCTTAATTATCAAAATGTCTTGGGGGGTGGGAATGCTGTATTACACTTATGTCTCTGCTGGTCTGTATACCTTTTGTCAACTGCTTTAATAGTGATATGAAACACTACACATTACAGAAAGAGAATTGGTGGGAGGCTTTATTATCATTTTTTGTAAGCTTCCCAACACAAAACTTTAAAAGGGAAGACCAGCACAGCAAGGCAATGTCTCTTCGTCAGTGGATTGTCTCCTGAGCACTCATTCTTCTAATATACAGACATTCAGGTGGAAGTCCTTCAAAGTGTGATTAAAGGCACACTAAAATATTCTACTACCTCACAACTTTCAAACATCTTATCATCACATTTAATTTTTATCTTTCATTTTAATATAGGACATATGTTAATCTGTAAAGAAGCTGAATTTGACCTTGAGACACGTCCTTCAGTCAATTTTACTTCAGTATCGCATAGGTTACAACATATTTTACCTTCACTATCATCAGGATTTACAGGCAACCATTTCCAATATTTATCAGCTTGTCTGACTTTAATTATAAGCAGCACAGAGCTAACTTCAAATACCGCATCTATCAGATTAAGTTCTCAGAAGCTCTCAGCAAAGTCCAAGCATGAATGCTAACTAGGGTAACATGGACTTCCTTGCGTTACCCGTTTTATATCATCCATTAATAATGGAGCGTTGACCGAACTAGGAGAAGTCAGGGAGAAGAAACTTCATATAGCCCCCTGTACGGTGAAGACCGCAGTTTCAGGGCTGTCTTACCTCGGGAAGTCCCTGATAACCGAGTGCCAGGCACACACTGTGTTGTATAACAGAAATCATAGATTTTCCATTTTATATACCAGAAAGACAGAAGGGGGAAAAAGCAAGAATCTAAGAAAATCCTAGGAGGTGGTCAGCTGACAGTACTTAAACACTGAAACTCCTCTGGGTTTGCCAGATACTTTATGTTCACAAATCAACATCACATTACCTACATAGCCAGACTTGGCCAAAATAATTCGCTCCCCAGGACAGGCCAAACAACAAATTTAATCTAGAAAGCAGAATGGTAAAGAAAGCTACTAGGGCTACACGGAAACAAAGTTATAACTTTAAAAGCTTTATAGCTCCAACAAAACCAGACACTACTCATCTCCTGGGGCTTTTGTGTTGGTGTTTTTTCTATGTATACTTGCAAAGATGGTATACGTTGACAACATTTGTCCTGTGTGCCCACAAAGGGACTGGCACAAGAAATTGTACAGTTTCAGTGAAGATATGTTCCTATAAAGCCTGAATGTCATGCATTAGTCCTCACCCTCCGGCTTTGTAACACTGACTTGTTTGGGAGCCTGGAAAGCTAGGTGTTGATTTGCAAAAAAAGAAATTTCCTTTTTTTTTTTTCCCCCAAAAGATTCACTTTTTTAAATGTGTCTAAAATGATACCAAACCAAACTCCTATTCCTACAAGGTTTTTTCTATGCTACCTCTCTATTTAAAGCTGAATTTCTAATTACAGACACCATCTAAGTGATATTCATCAATATAAGCACAAACTACTTTTGCTCTTTGTTTACACAGATGCACAGGCATTTCTATGTATGTTGCTCTGTATATGTGTGTGCAGATAAGTAATGTATAAAATCATAGAGTCATCTAGGTTGGAAGGGACCTTTAAGATGTAAACATGTATTACACACTTCCATGCAGCATGAGGACGTGAATACAAACACAAAAATGCACCCTTTGAAATAGTCTAAGCACGTATGTTCATGGGTGTTGTGTGCATATGGGTTTATCCCATTGTTCTCCTATCCCTTACTAATCCTCAGACATTACCAATTAGTCTCAGCAACAGGTGGCTAGTTGGAAGGAGAGACATGCAAAATAAACAGCACTTTCTCAAAAAGCTGGCTCTGCTTTGTTAGCTGCTGTGTCACAGTACGAGCAGCCGCTATCAAAGAGACATGTCCCTAATTGTGAAGACTGCAGGGAAAGGAAGACAACCAGCTCCTGATTAGCCCCCTGATTAATGTTACCCAAATGACTCCGCAGCTTTTCATGTTGGGAGGGAAAGCTCGCAAGCAGAAGGAGAACAGAACCGTAACACAGTCCACAAGATTTACATTCGAGTGAAGCCTCTGAAGCAATGTGCGATCGCAAAGGGAGAAAGGCAGATCATTTTGAAGGCTCTGACATGCAGCCTCAGCAACTAAAGTGAGGTAGAAGCCTCGCCGCATAGTGTGACAGTAGTTATGGCTTCTCACCAATTACTTCTAATAGGGGTGGCTCCATTCCCCATTGCTGTGTGAAGCGAGTAGAGAGACAAAGACTGTACCTTAAATAGACACACTAACTGCAAAGTGCATGGCTGTCAGATGAACCACAAATGAACACAGAAGCCACTTCAAACTTAATAAATACTGATCTAACTTCCTCACCCTCAAAATAAGGAGAACAAAACTGCCTGCGAGTACAGTGAAGCCCCTCCCGAGGCTTGTACTTTGGCAAAAAACAACCGTTGGTTCAATAATCCCTTGCCTTATTAAGCACTTTGGGTCAAAGTGTCAAAGAGAGGAGGAAGAGCCTTTGCCAACAGGAACGTTAACAAATACAACCCCTATTATGAAGTAATAGGCAGTTTCTTTTCAAAACTGATGATAAAGTAAGGCCATACCCCCTTTTCTCTAAAAGTAAGAATTCACAAAAGGTTTGTTTGAAACATATGAACAACTAGATTTTAGGTTAGCTTCTGTTACTACCATTTTAATAAGTAGCTTTAGGGGTTGGCCTTCAGCTCAATCCTCACCGTAGCCATCAACTTCCTTTGTGATAAATATTTATCTCATTTAAAAAGTAAACCACCACCCCATACCCAAGACCTCAACATTTGAGAACGACAGAGAAGCTGTGGAAAAGTCACAGCAAGAGGGACGCAAACGTTCCTTGGTCTTAGTATTAGATTTAGGGCTGCTGCAATCCATGTGATAACTGGAAGGTTATGGGCCATGCACGTAAACCTGACTGATGAAGGCCAGCTGCAAACTACTCTGATTGATAAGAACAAGGTGCATTAAAGACTGATTGGGGCCAGGATTCATATGATTGATGAGGACATGTACATGCAAACGTGGTTGGTAGGAGTATATATAAATCCTTCTCCATGAGGATCTGCAGTCTCCTAAGACATTAAACTGATATATGGAAGATTCTGTTAAAATCCAGTAAAATTAGGTTTTGCCACATTTTTTTTAAAATGTAAAAACATATTCAAAAGGCAAAACAGTCACTGGACCAAGCACTTAGATAATATTAAAAGCCAATGAATCTTGGTCATGTCCCTACCATTGGACCTCCAAAAACATCTCCTCGGAAATTAAATTAAGTTCAAGGCATAGAGACAAAGTATCTTGCCAGATTCTGTGGTCTTTAAGTTTAAGAACTATTTTGGCTTTATTTTACCTTAAACATATGACATTTCATATCAACAGGCCAAGTTCTGTAAGAGACACCCCACAGTGAGACAGGCTTGTAGGGAGATTGTGGTGTCCGAAAACATGGCTATAACCTACACAAGATTTTCTAACAAAAAACTTGCTTGTGGATGCATTTACATGTCTCAAATAAACAAACTAGGAATTAACATCACACATTGCCATTTCTATACAATTACCACAGTAATTAACAACAAACACTAAATGTTTAAAATCCTTCTTTCAGATCATTATCAGTCTTTCCTTTTTCCTCAAAAAAAAAAAAAAGGAAAGGTTATTTTCCCCTAACAAAAGATCTCTTTAGTACATAAAGAATTAGCTAAATAAAAAGCAGCAAACCTCCCACCCAAGACATATGCGAAACAAAGCTATTTGCATATATCCCCAACAGGTCTGCTTTTGCTTGCCAAGTTCCAGTCTTTAAATTATTATTAAGGCAAAAAAAAATATTTGGCTGCTAATTTTTTTTAGCATGTTTTGCTAAAGAGAATACTCAAATCAGTATCAATTCCTCATAGCAGCATTTCAACCAAAGGATATGTTTTCCAGTTAGGTGGGTAATATAAATAAGAGCATTCAGGAGCACATTGATCTAAAAATCTCCAAAATGACTTACATTTACACATAAAAGCCATAGGTATTCTTACCTTCTAATTTCTAATTTTCCATGACAAAAAAATGTCCCTATAGATTCTGCTGGAGCAGTATTTGAAAAACAGCAATGACCACAAAGAAGAGGAAATTCAACTAAGCTTTTTCTTTTCTAAACAGTCATTCAGAATCCCCAGATGGTTCTCCTGATGTTCTAACACTTAAGCTTTCATCATTATTAAGAAACAAAGATCTAATTAGCTATTGTTTTGCTAGATAGCAAGGGTAATCTTTCTTCCTACATTAATATTAAAAGCCCGCGATGAAAATGCACTCCTCTCCTGCAGCGGGTCAGAGCTTCTCAAATACTCTCCCCTGCCCCAGATGACTATTAGTTTTGTAAGGATTTTCCTTTCCCTCGGGTGGCACTGCCAGCCCTTCTGCAGCAGAAGGGTCTCAAATTTGTCCAGTTTTACTGTAAAGTGATTAATGGCCACAGTGCACAGAAGAATAAATTTCATGAAGTCCCAAGCAAAGGAAAAGGCCACCTTCAGAGAAATTTAAAATTTGCACAAGAGAAAGGTAGATGTTGTGTTAGCCATGGCAAAATTCTATTATTTTTTTTTTTTTGGCAGATCCTAAGAAAGCACAGGGAATACTGTAGACTAAGGTTTTTAAAAACCATTTTAGAGACTGTTTACTCCACCCCAATCCATTATTCATTCTAATAACGAGTCTTCTTGACATGAGGAAGATAAAACACAGAAGGTTAATTAACGCACAAAAGGGATTAAACACTGGAACTCTAGCAACAAACCCTTTCCTGAGCAATGGCAGTCATGAGTCCTGTGATTTTGTGTTTGATGGTTGGATTACCTCATGTTTAACAATGTCTGATTAAGACTTTTACCACCCTTGAATCTTCTCTAAGACCTTTGTCTTTTGGGATTCCTGTTTGCCAAACCTAAGGGAGCACCTGCTGCTGTTGGGCTGATTCTTTGCTGTCTCATAGTTTGCCATTGAGTTCACACAGCAACCTCTTGCACATCAGGAATTTGGACCACTTCCTTGTATTGACCACCTATTTATTCAAAATGTATAGAAACGGCCCGAGGCCTCTGCCTTATTAGATGGGTTTGAAATTGATCAAGAATATCAAAATTATTCAGGACACAAGCAGACAGATCATCTCACACGTGCAGAGCATAATCATAGAAGCTGTATTTTTCAGGAACCAAGTAAAATTCAACACAAACTGAACAATTCAGTCCTTGCATACATGTAGACAGCCCATTCTGCAAATAGCTATATATGTTTCAATTCGAGGTTATATTTAGCCTTTACAGTCCCTCTATTGAGTCTAAAGACAGAGCACTTGGCACACGCACGCATTTCACAGGATGGGAGCCGATACTGTTTCATGGGCCTCCTGGCATGGATGGTGTCAGGCTCTGTTGCTTAAAAGTACCTCAATGCAGGTGTTTCCTCGCATCAGGCAGACCTTTCTGCTGCAGGATTCAAACTCAGGAGTCATTCTGCATATTTTAGATAGGCTATAATTTCTCCCATTACCTTCCTGTGATTACTCATATCTGGATTTCAAGGAGACCATTCACTCATTTAAATTTTCACTCATTTAAATTTACACTGGTACCTCAGTTCTTGCATAGAGAATTGTGTACCTGTCCTTTCACTGAAAATGAAGATAATAAAGTTTTCATCTTTATTCTTTATTACTTAACTCAACCCAATCCAGATTCTTTAACTTAAACAAGAAAATAGAACTCTGTCTACAAAACAATCTTCCTTCTCTCCTTCCCCCTTAAAATGAAGTTTTTAGTTAACTTTTACACTGTATTTTTTTAAACGTACTGCAATGAAGTTGCCGAGTCAGTGAATTTAAGCCCTCTACCACCATCACTACATAAACTAAGCCCCCAAAGGGAAGCAGCCAAATCTCACTGAATTTGTAGTTTCCAACGCTTGCCACTTAAATTTAATAAGATTTTTTTTTCAATCACATCATATTATAAACCATCAAATGATTTTCTGATGCAACTGTCTGAAGAGTCCCCAAATGTCTTACTATTCTCTGAAAAAACTGAAAACATTCAAGATTTCTGTTATTGCTAATTAGCTAATTTTAGGTCTGTTACTGTTGCACAGCAGGAACTACTAAACCAGATCCAAAGTGAACTGGCTAAATTATAGTAATCCAAACAGAAAGAGTATTGCTGGATACCATGGAAAAGCCTAAAAGTACAGCGTCCGCATCTGTTCTGTGTACAGAGATGTACAAGAAGCACAGAAGTACTGAAGAAAGGGAGAGCGGTGATAAAAGGGGCATCACTATTTGCTCAGGAGGGAAGAGGACGGTCTGAGATTCCACCAAAAAACACTTCTGTCACCTAGTAACATTGCTACCATTACATCTGTAATGTGGACAGTTCATGAGGGTTCTGTACTTGCCAAACTCACTTGTTTCTGGGGTTCCAACCCCTTCTGTTACCACGTTTTGTAATTTTGTTCCTGTCCATTGGTGCAAGTAGGATTTTGAGAAAGAATAAATACGTGTGTCATCAGTACTCAGTCAACCCCATTAATTAGCCAATAATCCAACATTTAAAATGTCCCCCCTTTCTTTGCCTCCCACCCTGCCCAGTGCAACGCTCCCCTTGTTTTCCCTCTTTTAATACTGTAATATACTGTTTCGCTTAATTACAGCTTGTCCAGACTTAGGTGACTGCACAAGATGGGAGAGAATAAAAGATACAAACCATCACAAAGGCTCCCACAGATACTACTTTGTACAGCAGGGACAAAGTATATCACCAAATATTGCTTGCTAAGGGCAGAGAGAATCCACCTTGGGCACCAGAACTGTCATTTGGAGCCAAATGTCTGCAGTCCACACCTTTTTTTTTATTTATTTATTTTAAAATTTGATGAGCTTATATATACTTCCATCCTTAATGCAGAGCAACAGGGAAGATCTTCAGTCAAAATTAAAGCACGCTGCTGTTCCTTCAGCCAACAAGATTTCTATTACACCACAAGTGCCTGGTGGGGCAGCCAGCTAGGTGCTGGTGCTCAGGCTGTGCTGACTTATGAATACAATGCCAGAATTTGACCTTTAATTATTCTTCCACAGCAAGGGGGATTCATATTCCGCCTTACAAAAATAAGTGGAAGACACAGTTCCTTCCTGTAAAGATTCTGTCATTTGAAGGATAAAGGTAAATCCAAAGAAGCGTCGGTTCTAGTTAATGGATTATTCCTTTCTTAACAAAGTTCCTTTGATGTTATAATATGGCTTTTGGAAGACACTGTATATCTTAATTCCTGTTAATGGCAATGTCAAATATTAATATCAGTGGGCCAAAGCAAAATGATTTTCAAAATCACTGAGGAGTTGCATTAGGACAAATGAGATCTCTGGGTTATGTTCCGTAATGCAAGGAAGGCATTTTGTATTTCAGGGACTGAATATTTCTGGGTCTTTTTGGTATAAACATAACGATCATTCTTCCATGGCATAGTTTCTCTATTTTCCTCACTCCACACAGGTGCTTTACCACAAAGATATTTTGCAAGACATATAAGCAAATAGTAGCTAGAGGCAGACCAGAGGAAATCACGATCACATTGGAAATGAAATTCAAGTCAGCCATAATATATACCAGAGCTGAATTACTATCCTGAGTTCCTTTCCAAGTCTGCTATGAGACAGCTAAAGATTTATCCAGCCTAGGCTTCGATTCTTACTGATAGATGAGACAGGCTGCTGGGAAATGGGGACCGTCAATAGTTCCTGACCTCGTAACGCCTTCCAATGATGAACTAAACTACTGCCTCCAAATAGCCTCACAGTAGCTATGTTTCCATTCAGAGCTCTCCCATCTCAGGGAATCATCAATGAAATTATTGCAAGGGAACTCCCCACTCAATTTTCCTCTCTTTCTTGAAGCACTCCACAAGTGTCCCATAAGTTTGTTAGAAACAGCCTATTTGGGTCTTGATTACTAAAGTGAGAGATACGAAAAAAAATATCCAGTATTAAAAGGATCTCTGTAGGGACTCAATGTTCCCCAGTAATGAGACTAATCCTATTTACTCAATTTGTACACAAAAAATAATGCATTATTTCCATTTAAACAAATGCTATAATAACATGATGAATATTAAACCACTCTCCAATGGAACTCAGACATCCAGATTACATTCCTAATGGGCTCTGACTCTGAATAATCCAAATTGCAAAGCCTTTTTTCCTCCGCTTTTTTATTTAATTCTTCACAGTCTAATGATGTATTTGCTTCTAAAATGATTGAAGTAACTCTTAAAATAACTCCCAAAGCAACAGATC
Source organism: Charadrius vociferus (assembly GCF_000708025.1). Lineage (NCBI taxonomy): Eukaryota > Metazoa > Chordata > Aves > Charadriiformes > Charadriidae > Charadrius > Charadrius vociferus. The sequence goes on from NW_009650250.1 coordinate 1,267,758, forward strand.
TAAACATTAAATACACCAGGACATAAATGCAGAAGGCACAAAAGTCCTGAACAGCACAATTCAAAGAAGAGCAAAACTCTGCCACCTTTGCACGCCTCCGGCTGGGAAGGGAACCTTGTGTAGCTGTGGACAGCTAGCTAGACATTAAAAACAAGTTTCAGAGCCTTACTGAAATCAAAGCGAGATGCCTAGTTTATAGTCACACAAATATCCTAGCAGTCCAACACGCCCCATGTCTCCGCAATTTTTATGCAACAGAACAACCACAGCTACCTTATCTTGTAGGTTGATGCATTAAACTGTAAATTGCTCAGATGCTATGATAAAAGAACCTCACTAAATGGCTAGTTTAATGTAAAGTCATAAAGGTAGCGCATAACACAGATCACTCCCGTATTGACTAAGCGTATAACTCGGGGTTCTGCTCTGAGGCCAGACAACTCCAAGTGCTTTGAGATCCACATGGTTGAGGGATTCGCCGAAGTTTCACATTGACTACTTCCTGAAGAAAGGGAGCATCGAGATGGAAACTTGCATAGTACGAATCCCAAGAGTATTTTACTGACAGCAAGTCACATTGCTTCTTTTTCTACCATTTCCTGATTTAATAACCTCCTTGGTAGACTACATAATTTATCTTTGCATTCACCTCCACCTGAAAAAAAATAATCAATCAAGCTTTGCTTACCCTTAATTGGTCATTGCTCTTTCTTTTTTTTTCCCCAACTAAGGAAAAGTATCTTGCTTTCCTGCTTGCTGTTACAAATTAAAATATTATCTTGCATTTCCTTAAGGTCTAGGAGAATGGCCCTTGTGTTTGTTTTAATTCACAGTATGAATATCCCACAAAGACCACTGCAGTACACACTATTTACAGTCTTAAATTGTCTTTTCAGAAAAACAAAAAGAAAAATAATTGTGGCTTTACCTTTAAATGCAATCTTGGATTGCATGGATCAGATCTTTCCAGTTCCCAGATGCTGCACAAAAGGCTGGTTCTGTCTAATAATTTTGCTACATTATATAAACACAAATGCAGTAGTCGACCACTTTACAAATATACAAATATATCACAAATGCGTGAATACTGTGCAGGAATGATAATATCACATATTTGTTGTTGATAGGCACACAACATGTAGAAAACCATTTTGACCCTCAGGGCTCTCTAAAAGTTCCATTCCCTACCATACTTCTCCTCTAAAAAGATTTCAGGAGTTTTCCATTCATTGTGGTCCTCAAGATTAAGCCCTTCTATGAAGACAATGACTAATACTGTTATCTCTTCTTTACTATACTCAGTCACCATGCTTTACTAGCAGAGGAGAAACAAGAAGTTCAGAGTACCTTCATCCACTGTTTATCATCAATCAGCAGAGAAAACAAGCAGTCCTAGCCAAAGCGCTAGCCCCAGCCTAGGGAAAGGGTGCTGAAGAAAGCCAGCAAACCCACAAAAAAGCTTAGCCCTAAGAAAAATACATAAATAAAACACTGTATCTAAATATAAGTGTGAAAAGGAGAAAGAATGGGATTTCTGTCCCAATATGGAAGACAGCAGTGATGGGAAGCCACACCAAGTCTTAACTGGGTAAAACAAAAACAAAACCATTTCCATCCAGGGAGGAAGCCAAGGAAGTCCTGCCCAGAGCAGTACCAGAAAGATTACTAGGAGGGACAAGGCAAAGACAAGAAGGGAGCAAAGGAAATACATTCCCTTGCTTCCATATATGAACTCATATATACATTTACATACAAACATTCACACATGTGTATGTAAATACACACTCCTACACCACTTTGAAGTGGTGCATGAAAAATGTGTGTGCATATATATATATATACACGCGCGCGTATTCTCTCCATCTCCCCTATCACTTTCCATGAAAGACAACAGAGACTGGGAACTTGCACAAAGTTAACTGCATATTGAGACATGTGAATATATTTTCTCTGAATGATAAGGTTACCACCTGAAGCCCTACTAACCTCCAGGACAGACTTCTATCCTTCTGCTGTTCAATTTCCAGCTTTGCATTTATCAAACAATTTCTAAATGGATGTATAAACATTCATTCCCTAAAAAATGGGAAGAGATTCCCTTCTGGAATTAGTTCCTCAGATTCCCTGCTCAAGCACACTAAATCATCCTTGCATTTCTCCTTGTCATTTGCACATGCCTGAACAAACAGTTTAGCCTTATGCCATGGCTTGAAAAATCAGGAGATTCAAACTACCATCAGTCAGGGAAAGAAAGTCCAAGTACGTAGGACCTTCTGCAGATGACATCTACAATTTTCAAAGACCTCTCTGTTCAAACTGAATTAATTTGCACCCTCCGGTTCCAGGCTGCTGAACTTTGCACTTTCTTTAGACAGTGTGCGTTGTATTATGAAACATCTCTCTGTTTCAGAATATAAAGGGGAAAAAAACAGAGTCACCAAGAGCCACTAGCTTCTGCAAAGTTGAGCCCGGAGACTGTTACAATGAGTTGAAAAAGAGACAGTAAAGAATGCACAATGAGTGCCTTCAGGACTAGATTAATAATCACTTTTGACTGGATGACTGAGTGAAAAACTGGTGGAAAACTGCTTCTAATAAAGCCGTTCATTTAATTTTTTCATGAGCTTCCCCCCAGAAACATACTTCTGAAGTCTTTTAAAATACAAACTGATTTTAAAAATAACTATTTTGAACAAAGAGCGCAAGCCCTCTGTTTTCAAAGTGCCACTCCGCAGCTTTTTTAATTTTTGAAAAGAACTTGCATCCTCTTTTTGCAAAACATTTTCAAACTATTTGAAAGGTCAAAATTATTTCCTTAACTTGCCTTGAATTTATCTACGAGTAAGACGAGTTACCTGAAACTGCCCGAACTGTTTGTCTAAAGATCTCTGACCGAATTCTACTACCATTGATCTTCCAGGTAGGCCTTGATAGCACTTATTCAGAATAAAGGCTTTACCATAACTTTAAGATCACTTGTGTATCACATCAGGCATTGTCCCAAAAGTATTTTATTGAATAGCTTTTATGGGAAACAACCTCTGTTCACTGTTCCCATACCCTGCTAGGAATTAGGTGGGGGGGATGGAGAGGGAGAAGTCTTACTTCTGCTATTAGCACGCTTACTCATATACCTTAAAAATCAAAGTACTAAAATTAATTTATAAGTAATAATTTGAAGTGAAATTGACTTTCTTTAATTACATTTAGTGTTATATACTGCGATGCATTACTAAATAAAAAAATACTATCAAAAATGACAAAAATCCATGCTTAATTTAAGTAGGCCAATTACTTTAAGTGCTGCTACAGTCAGAAAAGTGATTCAAGGATAAATATGGAAACACACAATGCCATTTCTTCAATAGCTTCCAGATCAAATTCAATGTAAAAGTGAAAAGGTCAGGTTTTTTTTCCTCGCATCACAAACTCCCTATTGGACTTGGAGAACTTGGCTGAATTCTTTCTTTCCTGGCATTCTCTGCAGCAGCAATGATGATTATGCATTACGTTACAAGACACACTCTTTTCACAGGAAAGCCTTCATTTTTTCCAGGTAGACATTGAAGATTTTACATTTGTCTGGAGTCTAGACATCTAGTATCCCTGGTTATCCATTAATAACTAGATGATGCAGAATTCGTGTAGAATAAACGCTCAGAGGATTCTGTTCCTTGTTGGATGAAAAGGTGCTGAGGCTCAATCTATTCCTCCCTTTATCATCTTAGACAGCAGCACCAGCAGAGACATCCAAGGATTCCCTCCCCAAGTCATTGCTGTTGCAGATTGATGACCACAAAGAAGTTGTGTTTCTCTGTGGGTGGCTGGCTGCTTAAAAGTCTATACATTTTACTATTCAAACACAGCAATCCCAATTCAAACTTCTGTGCAACTGTTCCAGCCGGGATGCTCCGACCAACTGAAAAAAACATGTAAAGTGAACCACACAGCACATGGAGAAAAAGTGTAACACTTTCTGGTAGTGCCAGATTTGCTGAAGTGGCACATACCACACATGTGCAGTTGGTTTAACACTTCTCAAATGCCAGATTCCCTGTATTTGCATTAAACAAGGCACACTCAGTGGAAAAGCCTGTAGAGAAATATGGCAGCACTAGTGATGTCAAAGTCTGGCAGCTGAGATTTCCTGCTTCCTGCATCTTTGTAACTTTTGCTGTAACTGACAAGAATAAAAGAAATCTTAAGGACAAAGTAAAGCAGGTTAAGATGAAAGTAGCTTATGTGCAAATGCTCGACTGCTTTTGTTGCGACAGCCAAAACTTCACATCGCAACTGATTTGCAGTGTTACACGTGGATTGTGTGAAAGCATGCATTTCTTGATTTTCATTACTATATTCCTTTGCAAATTAAATAATTGCAAGAGTAGTGGCCTGCACAAAGGGACCTCTACAAAGGAGAGACCGTTCTAGGATCAATAGCTAGTTGTAAAACTATTGATAGCATAATTCTTGTAAATTCCAATCAAGGGTGAGGCCATTGGCAGGTAGGACTCAAATAAAACTACTGTGTAATTGCTGTGGGAAACAAAGCTTCCCAGGAAGCTCACCACACTGAAAAACAAGTTCTTTCTACATAGCAAGATTCATCAGGAAGCATTCAAAAGTAATGTGGCATCAGTGATCATAACGAAACAAAATAATCTCTAATCTTTAAAAAAAATAATTTGAAAATCATTTATAAACTAATAAATTGTGAGTTTGGGTTTTTTTTCCCCTGTAGGAACACAGCTCCATAGATGGATTTGAAAGGTTCAAAATTCTTCAAAAGTTTCTTCTGTAAAACTTTTGTACAGCACTTTTCTTAACCAGACTACACTCACTTATTAACACCAAATATTAAGAATAAAATATTACAGCTCCCTTTTGCTGGTCTAATACCCTTGTCTTTGACAAAATTGAGTCATTAAAAAAAATGTTTTGTCTTACATTTTGTAATACGGGTATGTGCGCATGCATGTAGGAAAGCAGAGAGACTTAATATAACCACAACGACAAAGTGTTTTTCAACAGTAAGATTAATCTAGTGAAACATAGCTATTACTCACATTTCTCTTCAGAAATATGGCTTGGTATTCCTCATTGTTTTCATTTTCACATCCAGCTTCCAAAATCCTTCTCAAATCCTTCCTTTACCCATACATCTTTTTATTTGCTCACTCTGGAAGCACACTTTCAACCGTTTATTACCCAACCTCATCTGACTGTGGACAGCACCCACTGCTTTTAACCTATAGTCATTTTAGAGCTTGGAAAGATTCCTTATGAAACTTGCCACAGTACCAACTTGTATGTCAGAAAATTTGATTACTGACACTTCTACATCCAGGAGGTCTGCAAAATAAAATATTAAACTTCCCAGCAGGCCTTTACACATTCATGCAATGTATGCAGAAGTATTAAGGTTTTCCTGTAGAGAGAAAAAAATTCAAAACACATCAGCGCAGCTGAAGCTTTCTAGGATAACACAACAAATCTGACTTCTTTTCCAGGTTATTTAACAAGTGGGTAGACCTAGTTCCACAGAGCACCGTCTGACAGCCACTGACAAACTTAGGGTCAAAATATTTGTTTCCCCTAGAAAATTAATGTAAAATACCGTGATGCAGCATAGGATTTTCACAAATACATTTAAAGTAAAATAATGCATTTAACATGACCTTGGTCCCTTGAGAACTTAGTGGAATTACCTTATTCCTGAATGTGCCACTTAATTCTGTTGCCTAAAGAATTTCTGAAGATGTTTCAAAAACCAGTTCAGTCATACTGGGAAGAGTTTTTCTTTCTGTTTCACAGATGAAAAAGGAAAGAAATACAGGGGCTAGAAAGCCTTCTCAAGCTGACATGCCAAAGAATAGCAGGGACAGAGAGGGGGCCCAGACTGTCTCATTCTGGCCTTAAGCTCCAACAGTTCTTCCACACAGCAGCAAGAGAGGAGACTTGTCACCTTAGCTATGGTTTACTAGAATCGCTATAGTGCCTAGCCATCATTTTCATGTCAAGCAGGAGTCTCATCAGTAGAAAGCTCCCATTATGATCAACGGGGAGCAGATTTCCATCACCTTCTGAAATGATGCACAAACCATACATGAGAGAAGAGGAAAAAGAAGGGCTGAGTCGTGACAATGCAGAGTCTATATGAACCCTTACCTTTTCTTATACAAATACAGGAGAACTGCAGGGATGTGTATCAACTGACCTTTCCCCCATTGGTACTGCTCAGTAGGAGAACATGTATCATCAAGAGTTTGAATGCTGCAACTGTAAAGTCTGAGGTCTTTGAAAGGTCACTTCTCCAGAACCAAGCTATTACCCATTTCTTGCTATTATCCATTCCTTCACCACAAGTGACAAAATCTAAGAGCTGCCTTCAGGTTAGGTGGAACGACACAGTTTGTGCCTTGCTTTTACCGTTTCCATTTAGCAATCTTTTTCTTTAAAACTTCCACACCTTCCTGTCAAATGTCTTGATTTCTTATTATGGAATTTAAGGCATTTTACTGGAAACGACCGTATTATGTCACAGATTTTTATCCATAGCTTCAGTGTAAAACAAGGCATGTTTTATCATAAGCACAACAATATTAAGGGGCCTGTTAGGCTGTTCAGTGAACACTCTGTATTTCTAATTGCCAAGTCTGTTACTTTTCCTTAACTTAGCCAGTGCAGAAATTATAACCCAAAATGTACATCTGATAAAGGACAAGTAATTCATGAGGTAAATAATTTTTGTCTCCAATATAGCACAGCATTACTATAAACATGGGACTTCTTTAAATTGTGTAATGTTATTTTGTCTTTAGAAAACCTGCTCGTTTCCACAAGGAAGACACCAAGGGATTGGCTGGTTTTTAGACATCAGCAGATGGACAAATTAAAACATTACTCAAGGGGATAGTATAACTTCTAGAGAGCAGGTAGAGAAAGACCACTGATTACAGTAAACCACAAAAGCCCGGTGCGTGAAACTCTCCGTAATCATACACACATGTTCTTCAAGTGACCTCCCTCCTCATGGTCATCAGTCAACTCCTGCACGTTGAGTGGGGAAGTGTTGCCGGAGATGCCTAAGCACGGCTCTGCTGAAGCTAACTAACGAGGGCAAAGGGCATGCCCTGGGAGCCAGGCTGCTGTTCTTGAGCTCAGCATGCAATAGCCTGGGAACTGGGTTATTTATCCCCCATTCACCAGTGCCTGTCCAGAGCTGGCAAGGGCCAGTTGGCTTCTTTACGGAAACGCCTCCCACAAAATTCTTATTAAAAAAAATCCTTCTAGTGGAATTAATATAAGATGGTTGTCGCATCCAAGAGGAAGAGGAGAGGAAACAGCACATGGGCAGCTGCAGTACGCAACACACTTTCCACTGGAAGAAACAGAAAGCCTGTGGCAATTTTCCACCCCTTTTTAGTGTCTGTCTTACCGGTACAGACTGAAGGTCAGTTTGTGATAAATGGAAAAGATAAATTTGATCATAACTGAATTTACAGAGCTTGTGAATTAAGGGTTTCAGGATTTGGTACTGAGATCTTAACCCTTTGCAGAAAGAAGCAAGGAAACACAGATATACTACTGGAGTAAGTGATACCACAGTTCAGTAACCAGGTTTGCTACCAGGGAAAACAGATGACTGCAGTTTGTACGTAGAGCATCTGGGGTGTTACCAGAGCCAGGATTCACAGAGGTTGAAATACCCGACTCAAGCAGTTTTGGAAGGTTAAAGCTACAAGTCAGCAGAAGAAAAACATGAGTGACTATAAAAGGATGTTTGTAAGATATCCTTTTAAGATACTTTTTTTTTACCAATATTTGAAATAACTGCTAGAATAATTCTAAGTTTTTAAGCCCAATCCTCTGCTACATAGCAACTTTCTCATCACTACCAGAAGGCCACCAAAAGAACACCTGCCACATACATTGTGGGTTTTGCTTTCAAAGCACCCACTGGTCAAGCATTACATAGGACAGTAATTACATGGCAGTTTATTTGCTGGGTTGCTAGATTTTTGAGTCTACGGATTAACTCTACAAACAGCATGGCAGCCTTCTCATATTTAAAATAACTCTATACAATTAAAAGGATGTTACAGCCTCAGTTGATCTCCCACTTAAAACCACCCTCATCATCTTTAATCTGCCTGTTGAAGAAACACCAAGTGGCACCTCTGACAACTCAGAACAGAAAGCTGCACACAAGACTTGCAGAACTCCTTCAAAATCAGGATGCGTACATTAGCCTTTTTGGTTGGGTTTTTTTTTTGGTTGTTGTTTTGGTTGGTTGGTTTGGTTTTTTTTTAAACAAAGAGTAGCCCAGCTTCAAAACCAAAGATGTAATTTCTCTCTGATTCACCATTGAAAATCTGTCATTATATAGAGATAATGCAAGTAAAGATCTGTTTTGCAATTATGGAAGACTGTATAAAATCTAAACTATATGCACAGATACACACAAGATTATTTTTCGATTATTTTTCCAACAGCAATTTAACCTTGATTCTTTCTTTGTATTCTGTTCATAGTACATCACCACAAGAAAAGCATACGTATCACATTTTAAACCAAGAAGTGTTTGCAGAGTTTTAAAACATACTATAGAAGCTTTATTTTCTCCATTACAGTTCCTATATCCATTACAGATCCTATATCCTGAGAGTGATGAAAATACTACAAGTTCAACATATAGAAAAGCACTGTTATCAGTTGAGCGGGGGGGGGGGGGGAATTATGCACACAGTTCCCTTTCACTCAGAGCTTGGCACAGTAAGAGATTTATTTTTTCATTGCTTCTTTACACCCATCATAAGGTACTAAATTTGCCTGGGCAGAGACTCATTTTCCTCAAGTTTCAGCCCAAAGTAAAAATTTTGCTGAAGGAAATGCATCAGATGTAGTGAAAATGCTAACTCAACCTTTCAGGTTAATGCCAGGAAGTATATCACTGTGAAATTTAGTCCAAATAGAGAATAGTGTGAGGAAGCATGTGAAAAAAGAAACGGTAATAGTTATTGTGAAAATCAATTTTTAAAGAGAACAGTACTCAGCTTTGATAGAAAGTGTTTTCTGGGAATGGGTAGAGGCCGTGTTGAACTTCCTTGCACAGCTACATGACCCCTGCCAATCAATGTCAACACTTTATTAATATTTTACTGAAAAAGTGTGAGATGATTCAAACTTTGGCTGTCTTGGTAGGTGTTGCTAAGCAACTTTACTGCTTGTCTGAGAACTAGTTTTCACAGCAACCTTTCCTTCAAACCAAAGACCTGCATCCACTCAAAACACTTTCCCCTTTGTCAATGAAGAACCTGGCAAGTTATATTCCATCCCTCCCTTTATATTTTCCTCTCCATTTCCCACTGAAAAGAAATAAGTTTAATAACGTCTGAAATCTTCCATTTTACTTACCATAATCACTGTCATAAAACACTATGAATTTCTGCCACCGCAGCTCAGTGACCAGTTTCAGCATAACATCATTGAGGCGGACTGGCGGCCGGGCAGCCAGCGTGTACTCCTCCTCCTCCAGGCTGGGGTTCAGGTGGCAGGCTGTGCGTGGGGAGCCTCCCGTGTTGCGCTGGACAAAAAGGTGTGGGATGTGCATGGCATCCGTCAGGGACTGCAGGGCGTTGGCCGAGGCACAACCCGTGGACGTCACTAAGGCTAAGATCCCCAGGGTCATCAGGTCACAGGCTGGAGAAGACAAGAAATAAAGCAGGGTTAGAACAAGCTCAACAATTCCTTTGACCAGTCTGTATGCTAAGAAGGAAATGAGACAGGCTTTGCCCTTGCCATTAACAGAGCTGAAATGATTTCTATCATGGTATCAGCCGAAGCCTTTCAGAGACAGGTCCCGTACCTTTACAGCAGGAGACAGTATCCGCAATCTGTACAGACAAGACAAAGTTGAAGACAGATAACATTACTACTGTCATTTCTTCAAACAGGAGGGGATGCGGATGGAGATTATGACCCTTGCGTCAGGTCATTCCTGGTGGAAACAGGAACTTAACTCCTGCCTTGTAAAACCCACTTCATTTCTTTTACCTCTTAATGTTTGTTGTACGCATTGGATGAAGACTGGACAAGAGTGAGCAATTGCAGTTTCAAGGATGTGTCTTACACAATGGTTTAGAAGGATTTTTAAATTGATGAAAAACATTCACTGTGTGTCTCAGAGCAATGAAGAAACAACAAAGGCACTCATTAGAACAAAGGCAACTCGTGAATAACTAAACAATTATTAATAACACTGTAGCTGCCTTTTAAAAGATCTGGAAAAGCACATACCATTTAAAAACACAGTGTATACATTTGAGCCCATCTGCTTTTGCGAATGAAGCGTTAGGTGAGTTTGAAACACAGGCCATGCAGGCTGGAGAGCCCTGGGCAGCCTTGCTCCGCTGCTCACGCCATCGGGCAGCCTCTCGCATGGCTCCCCTTCCCAGGACTCCCCCAGGTAAGAACCCGATATTCTGCCAGGGCTGGAAAACCTTTCCAGCCAAAGCCCCCCAGCTGTCACTCAGCAGCTATTTCATCAGTGGTGGTGGTAAGACCACGTAAGACTAAGGCAGCCACTGATGCCTGCTTTTACTAGCCCCCTTGAACAAGCAGCAGCAAAGTCTGCCCCGGGAGGCTCTGCACAGCCAGTCCTCATAGGGAAGGTGCTGCACCAGCCCTCAGGGTCCCCCAGGGGTGCTTGGCACTTCCTACCCTTCTCCTCCTTTGAGGAGGGCTGGGGACAAACTCATGAGTTCAGTAACTGTTCCAGTCCCCAAGCAACCACCCGCACAAGCAGAGCCTGCCCAAAGGAAACCAGCCACTCCGCTTCCCCAAGGACAGAGGCCCACCATCGTAAAGCCAGACAGGAGGCAACCAGAGATGCTCCACAGCCCAGCTGCAGCCCACGTAAGCTTGCTAACGGTGGACAAACGACAGACCCCTTTTTTCCTTCTCTAAACACTTTTAAGTATTTCTCCACTTTCAGAGGCCAAAAAGTCAAAGGGACTGGACAGGTTATGAATAATTAAGAGCAATTAACAGTTAATTATCAATTAATATTAATTACATAAAGCCACAGTAATTAAATACACAAAACTGTTTCTAATGCAACCAGAAAACCGCTTCACCAAATATCTTCTCAGACCAGACAAAATAAATATATTTCACTTTGATATGAGACAACAGAAAGAAAATGTTTGATACTCTATATGCACAGAATATTCACCATGTATCCTAATCCAACAGAAAAAGATGAAGTGCTTTTAAAATGATTTCCTTGATGGTCTTTACAATAAACATATGTCAGCTGCATTATCTAAATTTACTCTGTGTTGATTATAGTTATATGAAATTGTTCTTTGTTTTTCCTGAGAGCTGACCTGATTTAACAGCAGGGAGGCATTACATTTGCCAAATGGGAGACCCAGGTTCGGGAACAGATTTGATTTCCCAGGCTTCTTGCCAGAGAAAACTGAACATGTCATACAGGTAATTTATTTAGTCACAGTAGGGGAGGGAACAGAGAAGTGGGAACAGAGGGAGAGAACAGCAGAACTGAGCTATAAACCCCTGCAGAGATCACCAACCAGCGAGCTTTGCTGTCACCGAGGGTGAGAGAAGCAAGCCACACGGGTCTGTAGAAGGAACAATTTACTTGCAAAGCAGACAGAAGGAGAGGAAAAACAAAGCCCTTTCTGATGGGAGGCTGCATTTAGAGAGTCGCTTATTTGTGGAATATAGAGCTGATCACGAGTTGTGTAACAAGAGAGAACTTCATTCAGTGGTTGACACCAATCAAAAGCTGCTCACTTATTAGCAGCGAAGCGCCCAGAGATACAACAGACCACAGCAAACGCGCCCCCTTATCTCCCAGCACAGCCCACCGAACACAGCTGAAATATCTCAAAGACTGTTTTGGTTCAGGCAGTTTTGCAGTTTTGGTCAATGGGCTAAAATGAAGAATTACTCAATACGCTTCTACATTCTGATATTTTGTCAATTGATTATGTTCTGCCTGAAAGCATATGCTACACAGTAAGTGTTATCTCCTCTTGCCTCTCTGTTTTGCGATAGTACAGCAGGCAATGAAAAACTGGAATGACTAAGGAAAAAAGGTTTCATATTTTCTGAATTGCTTTCTTTAGTCAAATTACAGAATGTGAAACAGAACGTATCATATTTCTATTAGAAGACTTTCACTATATAAAAATACAATGGATTCCAAGAAGTTCAAACTCTCCACACTTTTTACACTGAAGGGCAAGAATAAGCTTTTAGCACGTAAATAAAAAAAGTATTACTTTATATACGAGTAGCACAATGGGGAACAACTGCATAACAGACTCCAATTCATTAAAAAAAAAAAAACTCATTAACTCTTAAGATATCTCGAAATTACTTAGCAAGTGTTCAAGGATTACACAATACCAGTAGAACTCCGGTGACATTTTTTTAGGATTTCCCCCCATATGCCTGTACTTTCTTGCATACAAAACTTTGTGACATGAGAACAGATGTGTAATTTTCTGTTTTACTTCATACCAGCTATGGATTTTCAACAACAATGAAGCATTCCTGACTACGCGACTAAGTAAACCACTAATTCTGTATGTCAGTTGCAACTTCATGAGCACTCAAAAAGAACCTGCAATTTTTGCACATGAATTTCATAACCCTTATCTTGATTTTCCTTAAAGCTGAAATACAGAGATTTGAAGTGCCTTGGTTCATGACAACCTATTAACATAAGGGGAAGGGGAATGAAAACATCCTGAGACCTTTAGTGACCTTTACTTACTACAGTTGTAGGTATAACAGGTTCATATTGTTATGATACTTTCATATTTATCATGTAGAAATATTTACATAGATGAGTTTCAAGAAATAATACTTTTAAAGTATTTGTTCCACAGATAAAAAGACACAAAAAACACAACATTTAGCAATCCTGCCTCCAGATTTCACTGCTATATGAATAGCAATAGTTATTAGTTTACCGTACTGAACGCCTTCATCGCCATCAGGCTTCATTTCAAGAAGATACCAACATCCTAAAAACCACAGAGTATGTAATGTGCACTTTAACATAATGAAAACATGAACACCACCACGCCTAAAGAATAAATTTGCATTCACCTATTTCAGTAGATTAAATTACATCATGATACCTGTTCATCAGTGTTGGCCTCCATCAATGGACCATCTCTCAAGCTTATTTCCCAAACTATTGATTAATCCAGTTTTTAGTTGTTTCAGTAAAGCATCTCTCCTAACCTATTCTTTTGAAGTCTGTTTTCAGAATCTTCCCTTTCCATATCTGCTTGGCGTTTTACATCTTGAACTGTCATTTCCATTACAGAGTTTCACAAGACACTCTCTACTCTCTTCTCTTTTTATTCCCTTGTTGTTTTCCATTTAGCTTCTCTGTGTCATCTCTGTCAGGAAGTCGGCAGAAGTAACATAGGTTAATATATTTTGGGCATCTTCTAACATCCATTTGTCTAACTTGAATCTTACATCATAGCAATACACACTGAAAATTTCTCTCATTTGTAACCTACATCTCTAACTTCAGTCATATCCCAATTAAGACCATGCTTAAGCCTGGAAGAGCAGCTATTATTTTTCAGACTGCACCTTATCCATATGACCTTTTTAATCAGAGGGACTACTCACAGCACCTGAGATGATGCAAGGATTCTGCTTTGCTACAGTCATGTTTAAGGTCTTGTTGTTCCGCCATTGCCTTGTGTATTGCCATCCTATTTCTGAAGACAGGTGCAGATGGCAAAGTCCTGATTTGGCACAATCTTCATAGGGATATTTGCATTAAGAGCTTTAGCTCAGATCTCTCTGTAATTAAATCCCTCTCTCTCCAAACTGCAGGGAATCAAAATACTCCAAGAGAAACTGTTATCTTGCTCCTGGCAACATGACAATATGACCATCTTCCAGTCTCCCTTTCAGTGGTTTTCTATTATTCAGAAAAGGGTAGAAACTTGTTCCTTTGTTTCCACAATTATCAATAGACCAGCTGCCACTGTAATTTCTGATCTAACAATATATCCACCTACTGGCATTCACACTGCCTCTTCAAACTTCAATGCCTTTCTGTCTCTCACTTCTGTGTATCACTGTAGCTGGTCCTACCCACTTTGGACACCATCTGATCATATTTGATAAATCCTCTCTGAATTGTTTTTTAGTTTTACTTGATTTTTTTTATTCTTTTTCAGTTTGACTAACCCTTAGGAGCTCGTTACTGCACTGCAAATGGAGAATCATCCTAATCACAAATTATTTGCATTTTAAAAAATTTCACTGTTTGAAAATTGAGAGGTTGCTGCTTTTTTTCCTCAGAAAGATTTTCAAATGAAGGAACAGAACTTCAGATGTGGCAAGAGAATGGAAAACCAGCTACACTGCATATACCTGATATTTCTAGTATAGTACTCTGCAATGAAATGATTAACAAAGTTGGCACTTAAGTGTTTGTAATTAGGTTTCAAAGCTACTATCCTGCTGAGACGAGATGAGGGAGTTCATGCTTGCCTTCATACTATTGTTTCAGTCAATCTGGCAGAAAACTAATTTTTCACATTGTTTATCTTTGAAACCAGTAGGGAAAAAAAATCATTTTATCATTAGAACATCAGATTCCAGAGAACATAGCAAATTGGGGGTGAGGGGTGGTGTCGATTTCAGGAACCCAAATCCTAATATTCCATGAGATTATCAAGGCCTGTAATTTATTCTGCTGAAAGTGCATAGTTAGGAAATCTACCAACTGGTCTAGCAAACAGATACAGAATATCATGTGCTATATACAAATAAGCACACAAGGAACTAGCTATTGTATTATTCATGTGTACAAAATTTAATCAGCAATTTGGTTCATTAGCCAATTTATATATAAACAGATACACATAACAAAAGTTTTTGGGTGAAACACTAGAAGAGCGAAGAATTAGGAGCTAAAAATATATCAGTTCAGAAAGCTGATAAGCTGTATATTTAATCAAGGTGTAAAGTCTGTGGGAAACGCATCCACAGTGGTATTCTTTAATTAAATGGAAAAAGTCCTTCCGGGAGGTTTGTCTGGAGCACTGAGATGAGGTAGAAAGGATGATGATAGAAGGAAAAGGACGGCAGCCCACCAAGCAATAATTCAAACTCAAGAAGGTGACGATACAATTCCTTCAGCTAAAACCAACACAATACAAACCAGAGAAGGGAGCATTTTCACATATATCTAAACAAAACCCAAATGCTTCTGGCTGTAATAAGTGAGAAACTTCTATGAAGTTGAGGCACGAACCTACAGCTAATTCAGCCACACAGAAAAATGGCAAAAGACTATTCGCTAACTACATTTCAATTCTCTTTAGGATCAAAAGGCCTTTAAAATTTAAATGCTTTTGTGCAAAACCAGTCCATCAGGCAGACGAAATAATCTTATTAGTATCACTGAAAATGTTTCTATTAAAAATATTGTCTATACAAAGATTCACTCCTACTACTGGTGAATTAAGGACAACATCAAAATTAGTCATCTAAGCACTCACTCAACCCCAAAGAACACTTTTTTCCTTACTTTACATTTTATGATGTTTGCTTACTCTTCAGCTTCTTTCATTAACTGAGGAAGGCAATTCATAATGAATTTGCATCACTGGCACCTAATGTCATGCTATGCAGTTGTTCCTTTGGATACTTAGCAATAAATATATTTTTCTTCGTTCCATTTCTGTGAGCTTTTACTTACCTTTATGTTCTATACTTACACTATGTTTCTTCAAATAAGTAAGAATTTATTATTTTTATTTTGAAAACCCTACACAAAGCTATAGTTACTTGTCATAGAATAACTGTTAATACAGAGAAAAGATAACAAATGTAGACAGCAAAAATCTTTTATGTTGTGCTTTTATTGCTGTATCACCCTATATGTAGCAGAGATGAGTATTTCTTACACCATTACACAGACCTTCAATCAAAATAAAATGCACCTTAAAACAAGAAAGCGATTTCACAATTAGTCCATTGTGGCTTGATGCAAAAATCAAACCAACCAGAACTCCTAACTACCCCAACTTAGAGGTGTATGTATTTTGCATATAACATTGGAGAACAATAACTATTTCCTCCCTTTTCATTTAAACAGCTCTTCTTCTGCATCTGGGACCAGGACACAGGCATTCTTACGTCCCGCAGTCCTTGATGTGACTATTTTGGAACTCACAGGGAATTCTGACATAGCCTCACCATAGCTCCTGACAGCAATTGTGTTCCCCCACTTGTTAGCATTCAGAGCCCAAATGTGATGCCAAGTCTTCCACCAGAGATAAGAAAGTCAAATCACAAAAATATTCCCCATGTATACTAATGCATTGTGAGAAGGGCCTTGGAGAGCATCTCGAACTAGCCTGGCCTTCAAAAAACAAATACAACTACAGATGAATACTGCAGAGACTCTTGCAATAAATAATTAAATAACCAGTCTGAGAACTAAAGAGGACAGATCATGCCTGGAGTTTGTCAGATAGATAACATTCTTGCTGGACTGCACAGAAACACAATAAAAACTTAAAACAAAAGAACCATGTGCCTAATACAAAGACAAAGCAACCTCTAATGTTTGCCTCCTCAAAACTGCTCTTTTCTGGAGTTTCACATCAAACAAACTTCCCTTTATCTCTCCTTTTTTTGAAGCAATGAAACCCACATTGGGAAGAATTCACAATAAATCGGTGCAGGGCTCTCTCTGTTTCCAGGAAGCCAAGCACACCTGCTGCCAGCTCACAAGCTCAGAAAGAGCTTCAAAAATCTCACACGCACCATATTGCCAGCGCATCTCTGGACAAGATGCCAATGCTTTCCATTGTGTAAATATGTATGATGTAAGGTCTTTAATAAGTGATTAACAACAGCAATAAAACCTGGGGTCATGGTCCCTAAAATCAGACTTACAGCGCCAAAGCTAACAAATGCATAAGCCAACCTGTAGCAGGATCATTAGCAGCTAAACATGGATGACACACTGCCAGTGAGGCACAGACTACCAGTAACTCCATGAAAATGAGAGCAGCTCATTGTTGACCTGTGGCAGGCTTGAATTTTTCCATTTAGTGCAACTATGAAGGAAAATTGGCATTTGCCAGCAGTGGAATTACTGTGAGCCCTCCATGGTGGTTTAGGTTGGATTTTTTTGCTACTTAGTCTCCTAGTAACTACCAAACAAAACCATTACGCTAGATAATATATTCAAAAAACTGAATAATTACCATTTAGCCTTTTGCTGAATTTTCTCCATCCTTCACTACCTCTTTTTTTCTTAAAAAACACAAGATAAGGGAATCTTAGGTGTTTTTTCTTAGCAACTGAATCTTAGCAACAGAAATAAGACTGGCCAGTCAGTTGATAAGCATTTTCTTTTTTTCTTTTAGAAAAACTTAAGTTGTATGGCTAAAGTCCTATAGCTGGACACTTCAGTCTCCAACTTAGGTAAAATTCTCAGCAGGCCAGCTCAAAGCACTTCATGATCCAAAAATTAGGTACGCATCATCGCTTACATTTTCTAATATAATGATGATTATTTCAGAAGGCCACAACTTATGAGGAAAAGATTCCAGAAAGCCAGTACGTACATTCAAGAACATCAGTACGTACATACATTAGTGGGTATACTTGAGTGGACATGTAGTCAGTACATCAGAATATCCTTAACAAAGCAGCATCTAAAACCGCCTCAAAAAGCTAAGGAAAGCATGAGATCTTGAAACATTTACCGAAAAAAGTTCAGGAAAAGATCCTCCGCCCATTCTTGGGCTGCCTTTTTATTGTTTTGTCAGCATTCAGCAGCCTAAGCTGAACAAGGAGGAGAAATAGGGGATGGGGGAAAAAAGGAATGGGGTTTTATATGTATTTTTTCTATTTTTTTTCCTCCAGAAACATTACTCGCAGAACAGAGGCATGCTGGTGATACCGCTGTCCTTGTGCTGCTTTGCCCACACTGCCTGTTTACTCCTTCTGGGGTCAGAAGCTGGATCCATCTCCTTTCGCGTCACTGCTCAGAGTGCTAGCGGGGTGCCTCGTTGCTGCTCGTTGACACTGGCTGCATAGGAGAAGCAGTATTTAGATCTTCAACTTAGTTTCAACTGTATACTTTACAGCCTGATGTCTTGTGGGCCAATTCTCAGCATGCAGAAACTGTCAGAGCTCCCCTGACATTACCAGAACTGTTCTTTACCTCTAAATAATAGTCACTGTGCCTTGTTTTCTCCATTACCCCCTTGGCTCAGCACTTTCAGTAAACTGCTATTGTTGCCTTGCGCACACACAGACAGGTGACCGAGTGTTGGTATGAAGGCTGCAAAACACTTATTTTATAGGACCTCCAGTTAGCGCACAAAAGTGCATAAGCCCTTTTCCTAGAATGCACGTTGACTGCAACAATTGGAGGTTTTAAGCAATTTCCCTGGAAAAGCAAATCAAAAAGGCTTTTCAGTGCATGACAACATTCATTGTGTCAGAATCAACCCACTAAACCGCTAGCTGCCATCCTTGAAAAGTTAACCAGAAGCAGGAAGAGGAACAGTCTAGACCACTCTTCTGTTCGTGGTTATGCAGATAAAGAAGTTATTTCAAAACAGTAAGTAATATAGCATAGAGAAGGAAAACAGTTATCACAATTGGACTCGTGGCTTCCGTTTAATTTATGGGAGCATAATTATAGCTCTCTTCAGTCTTTAATAGTCTAAAATAAACCACAAAGGTCCTCTTACACCAAGCACACAAGTAAAACTGCTCTACTGGCAAAGCGGTTTTGTTTCCATACAACTGAGTGATGCCATCAAGTGGTCAACAAATACACCAGTTGTTTTCTAAGTAAGGTTTTTGGGTTGATCTTCATTGAACAAGCTTCATTTTGCATGGCAAAGCTCCCACCATGAAATCAGTACAAGACACACTCCACTGATAAAAGTGCATTAATTGAGAGCACTGGTGACAGATAAAAGATGGCCTTGTTTTCACAAAGACAGATCTGATACTGCTCTCTAGCTCCTCCAAAGAAGGTAAGAGTCTCTGGGAGCAGAAATAGCTGTATAGCTAATCATCTGCTTTACAGCGAGTTTTGCTATTGGCTTTGCACTTACGTGGATTTGGAAGACCAAACCAGGAAAGATTGCATAATGTACGTATATTAAAAAAAGAATCTAAAAAATTAGATAGCAGTTTAGCAATGTGAGTAGTTAAGGATGTGAAACATTATAGAATTTAAGCATTTTCTAATTTTTCCTGAATTAATAACAATAATTAAAAAAAAAAATCCTTAAAGCAGCTACGTAGTACCTTGACAGTACAGAAATTCTCCAGAATAACTGTACTTCTGTTTTCTCCACAAATTTAATTCCATTAGTAATGGTTTTCTCCCAGAATCATAGCTTGGCATGATGTTTAAAAATGTGAATAAGCATTTCTGGTAATTTTGAACAGAGCATGGTTTTACAGAGCTACGCATTAATCACAATGGCAATTGTAAGGCACTAGGTAGAACTGAACCAGCTTTGAATTATTTTTTTTCTCCCTTCAACACTAGTTCTGAGGTAGAATTAACTGCAAACCATCTCAATAATTCAAGGGACATAAACAACAGCTTTTCTGAATTTGATTTCCATTCTTTGCAAGTTCTTCCATAATTATGTTTTCTTTTGCCCTTCAGCACAGAATAAACTGCACTTTCTCGCCCTCTGCTTCTTTCACCTGCCTTTCATTACAAGTCATAATGACAAAAGTATTTTATTTTTTTTTACACCTTCATTAGCATTCTGCAGGGATGCTTGACTTTGCCGCCTCCTTTGGGACTATTTTACATGTACACGCTGAGTACTATTTTAACGTCAGCGTGGCTCAGGCTCAGTTCTGGCATGCACAAAAGGAAAACATTCTCCTGCCATTTACAAAAAGCAGTCAAACGTAGCAACTCTAGACAAGCTGATAAAACCTCCCAGTTCTTCGGTACCAAAAAACTCATTTGAATTCTGAGCAGTATTGACAAGCAAGGAACATGTTAGCCCTACTTGCCTGACTAATTAGCAGCAATGATACATATGCACAAAAAGTGCCAATAGAAACTTCAATTTTGGGGGGCCTTCCCCTCCCTTAAATTGTTCTCCTTCATATCATGCCTTATGCTGAAAGGAGGGATGAACACCAGTCTAAGCATCACGACATGGCTTCCAAAGTACAAAAGATTTCTCTATTCTGTTGTTTCCCCAGCACATCAGCAGCACGTGCCGCTCACTGCACACTCCTACTCACCTAGAAGTTTTAAGCAAACCAAAACACCGTCGACACACAATCTCTTTTCCGCAACCAATCTGCCACCGTGCCTCCGTAAAACGCCTGCTTGAAAACAACAAAATCAAACAACTGCAAACATCACTCCAAAGCAGCATTCTATGTCCTCCGACCTAAACATTAAGCAGGAGACTTCGAAGGGAGCCTCTAGGTATATATAATACCATCAAGGGCTGCTGCATTATGAGAAGGCTAAATGTTACGAGACTCAAGGTAAATTCACACCGTTGCCTTACGCAGGGAAACCAAGTTCCATACTCCAACAACCAGCTCAAGAAATGCATAGCCCTCAAACTTACCCTTATCATCCTCTCTGGGATGTTACTTCTGTTACTTCCACCAGCGAAGTGGACAGCAATATTACATGAGGCAGACGAGACACCAGAAATCAATTCACATAGCCGGGGAAGCACGCTCATGATGAAGGAGCTAACTTATCCAAACAACGTTCATTTATTTATGCCAAATGCTGAAAGTCTTGTAGTGTTTAAGAATCTAGCTGTGACTCAGTACATATTTATAGCATATATTTATTGACAAGTTTTAGGGGTTGATCTATTGAAAGTTCTCTGCAATGTATCACATACTTACAATTGCATTCAAGGATTATGCAAATACCCCAAGCCTAGCAACAGTCTAAAGCTGCTATTTCATTTTCTAAAATCAACTTTAAAAGGAACACTTTCTTCTCTCCTCAGCCATGAAACACATAATGAATGCCAAAATTATTTTTGCTCAGTACTAAGGAAAAAGATCCTGTCCTCACTCAGCACCAGTATTCCTTACACGGAAACCACTTTGCTTACAGATCTCAAATCCCCAGGACCATCCAGTCCCACAAAAGAGGTGGCATTAAAATACTGCAAATCCGCATTCTCCAGTTTTCCTTTTAACAGTTGCCTTAGAGTAACTTCAGACACCACACAACTTTTTAAACACCTAATAAAGCTACTCTAAATTATTGGAGTATTACTCTGAATTTTTCTCTCCCCTTCAGCTCTGCGTGAATCAAATCAGGGAAAAACATCAAACCCCACAAATTTTCAAGAGTTCTCCTCTGAATATATGAAATTAGCCGGTTGTTCAAACGTGTTTAACACCTGATAGTTCCCACTGTGAACCTGAGGCCAGATTTTCGAAAAGCCTCAACATTTATGCACCTCTTACCCAGAGGCTGCTTGAAGACCAGGCTGCTTCTTTTGATGCTTAAATGGGACCTGACCTCTTGACAGTTGCTCCCATTTTGGATGCACATTTAATTTTTTTTTTTTTTTAACTGTCTCAACCTCCATCTCTGTGGATAATCAGATATTAACACTATGCATAACCAGGCTTACCTCATACCAGCACAGATGCAGAATATTTCTTTAATCTTATATTATTCAAAGTTGTTTAAAAATTGGCGTAATTATAT
>NW_009650250.1:1289561-1301533 GCF_000708025.1 Charadrius vociferus
ACACATGAAAGTCACTTTAGGGAAGAGTGACGCTAATTTGAAAACTAACAAGGTATCTGGGAGTTTGATAGATGTGAGTGCCTTTTCAGCTACATCTACTGTAAAGGTGGAATATTCAAAGTCACACCGAAAGGCAAATCAAGAGTCATTCAGAGGACTGGTGCAGTCACAGGGCCATAATCCCACAGAGATGCAGTGGGGATCTCTCTCAGGACTGCAGTGACTGCAATTTTTTATTTTATTTTTTTTTAATAGAAGAGTTTTATTTCTCCATTGTTCAGCTAGTGACCAGATTCTGGGGACTCACAGAATTATTGTTTTCTCAAAGCACCTGAATCATAGCTATGAAGGAGTCTGTTAATGTAATTC
The DNA here is from genome assembly GCF_000708025.1 of Charadrius vociferus. Lineage (NCBI taxonomy): Eukaryota > Metazoa > Chordata > Aves > Charadriiformes > Charadriidae > Charadrius > Charadrius vociferus. The sequence goes on from NW_009650250.1 coordinate 1,289,931, forward strand.
AAGTTTCAGTGAGCTATTCAGAGCAATTTTTTTTTTTTTTTTTTTAATAAGCCTTGAAATTACTTGCTAAAAGTGACCCAGAAGTAGGAGACAGGTATACTAAGTTCATATGGAAAGAGTAATCACCTTTATACAGTAGTTCACTGAACAAAAATAAATAAGTATTCAAATTTTATTTCATTAGTATTCTGTCTTAAGTGGTGTCCGTCACTGATTAGCCCATCTGACCTTTGCTTTGAGCTTTCTATGCTCTAAATTTCTTCCTTCACCTTCACTACAGTTACTGAGTACTATTATAATCAGGTTTCTACGGATAAAACACTGTGCTGACAATTAAAATGTTTTATTAGTAATAAGACAATTGATGCCACTACTAAATTATTCTAAAGCGTCATATTTTCAAAGAGCTGTAATTAATTGCAATGTTTACACATTTTATTGAGTAATTTGAGACAAATAAGATACCAAGTCATATACATGAAATTAATCATTAAATTAGATTATAAAAAAAAGACTACAGACCGCACGATGGAAGAGATATCCAAAACCCAAGTATTTCACCAGTAAGTAAGCCTAAACTGACTAATCCAGAAGGAACCACAAAAGGATCTGCTATTAAAATACCTCAACTTCCACTGAAAGAGATTGTTTCAGCTTAAAGGCTCCAATCTCAGTTACACATTTCCTTCAACTTCATCTGATTTCAGGAACTGCATAACAGAAAATTGTCAAAGTGGATAACAGAGGATAACTTGAGCCCCATGACATTATCTACACATAAATATGTTACTACACTTCTAATTAGGTGCTACTTAGGCTATGTTACTAATGCAGCTTAACTGGCTGTTATGTTATGTTCATAAAATCTCATTATATAATATCTCCAGGTAACTTTCTTTGTCCCAGACTAAAACCAAAATAATGTTGCCCTGTTCTCCTACCACAGGATTCAAATGAATCCTATGGCAGACCAAGGGAGCAACTAGTGTGCTATGGTCAGAAACTGATCCGAAGGAACAAACCGTTTTAAGACATTATCACATGTGATGGGACAAGTAACACTCGATGCAGAATTCCAATATCGCATCTTCCCTACTGTGTTTCTACAGGGCACTGTAACACCAGTAACCACTGCTTGTGTGGAGAGTTAAACACAGAGGGAAGGAAAATACTCAAACTGACAAGACAGACATCATACCAAAGAAGCCAGCACCAAATTCCAACTCCCTACCTGGGGCACACAGAGGGATTGGTTTAAGAAAACAAAAAGATGCACCTCAAATACAGAGGCAGAACAAGTAGGTTAGAGAAGGATTCTGCTTTCAAATATCAATTATTTTTCTACCAGTTACAAAAGAATGACTTATTAGAAAAGGGAATTTCCAATCAGAAGTACCACTACAAATGAGGAGTTTTGTTTGTTTATTCATAGGTCACCAGCTTCTCACTAAAGGCTTTTACTACATGTCTAGGAGTGTATTAATTATTGGGTCATACAGATTTTTTCAGAATATGTATTATAGTCACATGCTCAAATCATAAGCCAAGTAAAATAAATAAATAAATAAATCTGCAGTGAAATGTTAGAAAGCCACGGCAGCTACAGCCTTCTTACAATTCCCACACTGTCCCAAACACTAGGGAATTTTACTGTGAGAGCAGCACTCAAATGCCAGAGCTGCTAAAAATCAAGTTACAGCCAGGGACAACAAAATGTCAGCTTTTGAGCCTGGACACACTGACAATAACTATGTTAGATTCCCTGCATGGCTAAGGTGTTTTTTTCCTCTTTACCCTTGTATGATTGTTATACTTGCTCAGATTTTTTTTTCTTTTGTTGTACATCTTTATAAAATCATTGACCCATTCGGAACATATGCTATATACACCAGCTAAACTGTCACATTCTTTATACCTTTTATTCTTTTCTCATAATCACCGAGTTGTAACTTGACTATACGGGTGGGAGGGGAAATCAATACCCAGGCCTGGTGGCACTTTCCCCTCCAGAGCGTCACTTGTCCGATTTTTAATAACCTACACCATTGGCATTGTGCACTTTTAAAGTTTCCCAAATCTCTCCAGAAGTGAGGCATTGCCTTCTGAGGTTAGCTCTGCAGACACATTGTGAAGGTGCGGTTTCTGAGAGCTCAGACATCGTAGTCTGGTTCTGCAGACTCAGTGGCTACTATTCACTCTCCAAGCTTCCCAATTTACTTAGCCTTTCCCAAAGATCCATTTTCATGAGCGCTAGACTAGGCTATAATTTTTCATTCAAGGATCTCCGAGAGTCACAATACGTACCATAGTTTTTGAAGTAGCTGCTAACACAAGAAACAGTGTAAAGAATACTAACACCCCATTTCCAGTCTCCTCAACACATCAGTCTCATCTGGATGACTCATCCAGATTTATGTGATGTCTTCAGACTGAAGACTTGTCTGTCCCCTTTTCTTCCCCTGTGTTTCTTGCCTGGACCAGAGAGTCTCCTCCCACATGTAATCTTTTATCTCTTCTTCTTTAAAATGAGCAGTGCAAGACCTTGCAACTTTTATAATCTATTATGATGTCTCTATAACTTTATAATACAGTCAAATTTATGAAGGACTCTTTGGTCATCAGCTGACTGAAGTCCCCACTAGTAATTTAGTTTCCTGCCTTAGAGTTTGGTCTTTATAAACTGACTTTTTCCTAAACAGTAACAAATCCTTGCTTCAAAGGCCTTCCACAATCACAGGTGGTTTGTGGATTTTTCTATTGCTACTTATATACTACCACTAAAAAATTCTATCAAAAATAAGAGACAAAAGGAAGGGAGAATATCCATTTTTGAAGGGGACTTTCAGCTACTCTGTATCTTCGTATAGAGTTCCCGATCTTGGGAAGAAATCATGCATTGTAAATAAGCCAATTCTGAAGGAAGTTTCAAAATAAAATGATTCACACATCACAAAACATTTTTTTATATGAACTTAATAGCACAGCAGATGCATTTTCCCCAAAACGTAAATCATTCATCACTACAGAGCTCCATCATCTTCAGGAAAGAGCTATGCTCTGTTCTTCCCCTTTCTTTTTTCTCTCTTATCAGGTATATTAAGGCTTTACATTGGTTAACGCAGCCAAAAAACTCTTTTTCTCTCATACCAGAAATGGACTTTCAGACTCTTCTTGTCACAGATCTGAATCACAAAGATAGGCTCGTACATTAGCAGTCTATCTAAATGCCTTCCTATTATTGTTGTCCCTTTCAACCTTTGTCACAGCTCACTTATCTTCTCTCAAATTACGTTTTAAAGCTAGGACCAGGACAACTGAATTTTTAGCTACGTCTGTCTAGTGCCTTGGCTTAGAAAGTTCCTAAAATCTTGATAGACAGACAGGTTCTTCAGCAATGCAAGTGCACAGCTGTGCTAAAACACGCTTTAGAAAGCATATACTTACACACACACTCCCTTCATCCCCTAAAGTGGGTTCTATAGCGATCTTGAGCAATTTCTAGAGTATTTATTATATATAAAGTCCTATGAACCACTGGTGCTTTGGACCCGATTCATCTGAATAAGCAACTTCTCTGAAATCAAATGGTATTTATTCCCTCACCAGGCTGAAACTATTTTGTGCAACCAGGAAAACAGGTCCTGGATAAGACATGTCAGCTGATTTCTCAGAGGAGATTTTGTCAGAGATTCTCTCCATCTTTATATGATAAGAGTATTTTGATATAGTCCAAATCTACATCTTGACACCGTCTGTCTGGCAGACAATGACCTTGCACATTTATTACTCTTTGAAATTCCGTGGAGATGAATCTTATTTTATATATATATTTAGACTGACAAGTATTTCTCAGTTCTACAAGAGAAAAGTGATTTTTTCCACTGATAACAGGGTTCCTAAGCTGTACAGCCCAAGGCATAATATATTATCCTCAGCCGCAGCACCAGTGGAGGGTGTTAATAAAGCCCCGGCCCCAAGCAAGCTTAAAGTTTGAGAGAAATTTAGCTCCCTCTTATGCTTTTTACACATTACATCTAGGTGTAACGGAGACACACATGGATGCTGCTTCCTCACAGCCCTCTCCTAGTGCAGGGTGGCTGCCACGTAGCAGACACAGCATGGACACCCTGGGGACAAGGCCAACATCTCCCATGAAGACACACTTTCTCTGTTCCTTGGCCTGGTGACTATAACCATGCATGGCAAGATGTTACAGGTCAGCTGCGCGACTGGATCCTATCAGCAGAAAGCAGGAAGAGGATCATCAAGTGCATTTGAACCTATTTTGTGACAGGGAACCTGGACAACTAGGGAAAAACATTTTTTCTCCCTTCCACTCAAAATCCTTTCCAGTCTAAGAGACATTTCTGTGCAATGTAACAAATGCAACGTTTTCTTTTCTTGCTTAAGATTTTTCCATCTCTTCTGTGCATGCAGGAGACTGTTGTGGTACACTTAGAATAGAATCGTAGAATTGTCTAGGTTGGAAGAGACCCTTGGGATCATTGAGTCCAACCATCTACCCTACTCTACAAAGTTCTCCCCTACACCATATCCCCCAACACCATGTCTAAACGGCTCTTAAACACATCCAGGGATAGTGACTCAACCACCTCCCTGGGCAGCCTATTCCAATGCCCAAGTGCTCCTTCTGTGAAAAATTCTTTCCTAATGTTCAGTCTAAATCTACCCTGTTGGAGCTTGAAGCTATTCCCTCTCGTTCTGTCACTAATTACCTGTGAGAAGAGACCAGCACCAACCTCTCTACAGTGTCCTTTCAAATAGTTGTAGAGAGTGATGAGGTCTCCCCTCAGCCTCCCTCGATATCTCTCATGTATTGAGGTGCCCAAAACTGGACACAGTACTCGAGGTGTGGCCTCACCAGTGCTGAGTACAGGAGCACAATCACCTCCCTACTTCTGCTGGCCACGCTACTTCTAATACAAGCCAGGATGCCGTTGGCTTTCTTGGCCACCTGGGCACACTGCCAGCTCATATTCAGCCGCTTGTCAACTAGAACCCCCAGGTCTCTTTCTGCCAGGCAGCTTTCCAGCCACACTTCCCCAAGCCTGTAGCACTGCATGGGGTTATTGTGGCCCAACTTGTTTAAGCAGGGGGGTAAAGGGGGTTCCGAATTGGAGGAGTGCCTATCTTTGTAGTTGATCTGGAAAAAAAAATAATAAAAAAACCTTGAGTAGCTGCATTGACCACAACTTTCCAGGTAAGTCTTAGAAGCTAAGCTTCTTTGAACATTAAAACTGGATGAAAAGGTTTTTGTAAGCAATGACCAAAGAGCAGCTAAACTATCAGAAAGACTGCAAACCAGAAAGATTATACAAATTAGATAAAATGACGTATAGAGTCCTAATACATACTCTTCGTTAGCTCCCCTCTTAAGAATAACAACTACATCATACTTCGGGAAAAATATTTTTCAACATCTGTTGGTCATTTATTTATGCTTGGGTTGGCAGCAGAGCAGGAAGTTGGTAGCAGCAGAATTAGACTCTCAAAAAAAAAAAAAAATCTTTTCTTCAACAAGTCTGAGGATTTCAAACTGACCAACCAGGTCACTTGTGACAGAGAAAAAAAATCACATGCAACTTGCATCATATCCACCTTTTCCCTGAGAAGATGCATTCTGAATAAAGAAGATTTATTAACATAACATTAGAATTCAGATACATGGACAACTGATGAGTTATGTGATTGATTTTAGAACATAGAAAAATGCATAGTGGAAATGAAAGGCAATACTTTCTCTGCCAGTGCTCTCAGCTACCCTTGTCTCTGTTTTGCGTTAATTAGAAAGCAACTTTAACACTGTGTGAAGATACCCTTTTCAATATGTGGGACTCAATGCTCAGAGCCCAACCAGCTGGACTGTACCAAGCCCCAGGAGCCAACACAGACTTCTGGTGCCAACAGGTTCCTGGGGTGTACACAGAGCCCCATATGAGATAAGCAGATAAATGGTCTCTTTGTGCCCCACAATGTGCTAATACACTGGAAAGCAAATATGACCCCAAAATAATAATTTTGAAGTGACAAGTTTCTTGCCCACTGACCCTTGCTGAAGTCATTTAAATATAAAGCTCTACAAAACAAAAAGATCAACCACAAGAAATTTCATATAAAGAATATATGAAAATTTTTTTAAACAGAGTTTTAAAAAAAGATTTTAAATCTAACCTTTAAATTTCAATACAGGTAACACTTTTTTTTCTTTATTGATTTTACAACCTAAATACTTGCAAAAAGCAAACATAAATGCATAATTTTGTTTTGATTCTGAAACTGAGAACCAGCAAGACTCAGCTTAAATGTACTGTACCACACCAGCCGGAACTTGCACTTCTCAGCTGACAGTATTATGCTACAGCTGAAATCTCTTTAGTACCTGTCCATCCCAGCAGTCCCCTCCCATGGATCACCACCGGGCAGCACAAACGAAAAAGAAGTAACTGTGCTTCAGTGGCTCGTGTTCTATCTGAAGCCCTCAAGCAAAAGAGTTTGTGTAAACGTGATGTTGATTTGCAGTGATGCCTGTATACGGATACATCCACAACACACTTCCCATCTTTCCAGAGCAAATCAGTATCACCAAACACCTCTCTTGCACTCCCACCTACAAGCTTTCTTATAGGTGTATTTGGGACAACACTAACTTACAAGCACATGTACAGTGTTTTTTCTAACATATGTATATAGGATCTGTTGATACAGTAAGAGGTGAATTCCTTGTGGGCCAATTTTTATCATGCCTGTACGGTAGACAAACTCTGTCTTAAATCCCAGAACAGGTCCACTTCTCACAGAGCACTTCATACTCTTTGTGGGGTGATGTGCAGGTTGTCCTGCCATGGACAGGGGTGCAGGTGCTCGGCATGTCGGCCAGGGGCCATCACAGGCTCTGACAGTCCTTGCCAAGCTGCTAGGTGAGTCCACCAGGCCAGAAGACTTTTGGTCCCTTTCCTATCACCACCAAGCTTTCCCATTCCTCCCTCCCCACTTCACGAATCAGGAAGGACTTGGAGGTTGAGCCGTCTAGTTACTGACCCACACTTGACATCAGCCCTGAGCAGCCAGGAGATCCTGTGGGTCTCAGCAGCAGTTAAATAACCAGTACTCACACCTGAACTTCATACAGCCCATGTGCTACTTCAGCCCACAAGAGAGTCACTTTCCTCAAGGGCCTGCAAGCTAAAAAATTTTGGCCTCTATAAATTCTGTTTGGGGTGAGCATCAGCTGGCAACCACTTGCTTCAATTCTTCACTATGAAGAGCCTGAGATCTCAAGGGCAAGTTATACAAAGCCTCCAGCATAAAGCATTGCCTGGCTCCCTTCTTCGCTTTGGGTACATGCCAGCTAAAATGGTGACTGAATCTGTCAAACACAATTCCCAGTCTCTGTCGCTCAAACTCTATCCAAAAATGACAGGCTTTCTACTTCACCAAGAATGCCAATGTTTGTTTAGAGCACAGTAAGTGCCACAACAAGTACAGCGCTTTAAGCCACTTACACAAATGAGGACAGACGAAACTTTTGTTACCTACAGGGTCAATTGGATTTAGCTAGGAAAATTTATTTCCGATCTCTGCACGCAGACAGAAAGAAGGGAGTCATGTGGCTAATTTATACAGATGAATGATAGCAATGTCTAATTTCCTTTGTGTAGCCATTTCTGGTTTGTTGGGTTGTTTTTTTTCCTTCATGTTTTCCTGGAGTACTTGCATGAAGCATGCAACAGCATTCTGTTTGAGGGGTTAATACAGCATGAAAAGAAATCCATACTTGTCATGACGTTTCAGGCCCTGCAATGCAGAACCACATGTAATATTGGTTTTGGCTACTGGATGCAAAACAGTACGGATGCTATAAAAAGCGAGTGACCAGAAATCTGAATTCCTATAAGGTATTTTTAATGTAAATAACTATCCATTTATTTCTCATGCAGTCCAGGATCTGCTCTTTTCTGTTACAAAATATGATACAGTATGTTTTTGCAGTCATCTGTCACAGTTCTACTGAAAGATAGGTTAAGGATAAAGTTTCTTTTGAGGGAAAACTTTTGGGGACCTTTTGTGGATTTTTTGTTATCCTCTAATTGTTTAGGGTTCAATTTTGCCCTCCTTGTATAAGAAACATCTTCTCTGAAAGGAAATACAATATTGAATCTATCATATTAGCTAGCTAGGCTTGTCTAGGCCAGTGTCTTCATATCTGTCATGAATACCACGAGTCTCGCTAAAGCTTGCAAAATCTTTTGCAGACATATATGAAGCCAAACTCCCATAAAAGAATATTCTTCAGAATATTGTCACATTCACTGGCTTTTGTGCTGAAGCATGAGGATTTAAATTCTTTATAATTTCTTAATCCCATCAAATATAGTTGTGCATTTTCTAATTATCTGTATAGAGTCTAACCCTTAAAAAAAAATTAAAAATCCTACTAAGATCTTAAGCATTCAGTATGTTAACGTTATGAGTTCAGAAAATTCTTGCTGTTTTTAAGCCTTGACTCTGCTTCCTATAGAGTTAAAATAACAAAATCCCACTTGCTTTCTCTTTCCATCACCATTTTCCCTCCTTCAATTACAGATCCTCTTCTTTTGCATAACAGCTCCAAGATTCTGGTCTGCTCCACATCTTTAATCAGCTTTCATTTCCCTCTGAATACTTAAGCCTGTGTTGCATATATCTTCACAAAACACAATCGCCAGAAAGGAAAGAAGAGAAACATGACATTCCTAACACGCTTACACTGATCTATCTCCAGGGATGCTCAGGTCATTTTTTCCCCATAAACTGCAATAAAACTGTGAAATTTGTTATTTTTCCATAAGCACAACTTCGCAAGTCTTGGCAGCAAGTTTCACCTGCCATTACACTACCCATTCACCTACCCTTGTTAGGAATCACTAAAGTTACTGCTGCCTCTAGTCTGAATGTGTCACCCACACATAATTGTTCTTCCTAATCCCACATTAGGGATGAGAATATGACACACTTTTATAGTATAGAACTTGTGGGGGTTCTCAGCATTAGGTTTTAGCTGCACTGATCATTCGAATTTCACATACTTCCATAGACAGCTCCCTAATTATGACTGCTTCTCACCTCCATTGTCCCTTTCTCCAGAACTGCTTAGATTCGCTGCTGGCTCCTTCTGAGAGCATTTGTCAGAGTATGATTTTTCCATATGGTAACCCATTGACCTACAATAGTATTGTCTGAACATTCTGAAAAAAATATCTATGCCTTAGAGCCAACGTTTCTCCTTTCGGTGAAGATCACATTGTTTTATAACCATGCGTTTAATTGGGTAGTGCTTTGGGAAATTATGTTGCGGCTTCAGCAAAAGCCACAAGCTTTCTTGTAAGATCTGTCAGGCATTGCAGCAGTCCTATTTTAATGAAGTTGCATTTGCAGTGCTGCAGCAAAACATCTCATACACATTCTGTGAAAAGACAGCGAACAAACCCAAAAGGATAGCGAGCTGATTAAAAAAAGTAGAAGTAGCTTTATAAAGATTTAGTAGTGTCAAATCTCACTTAAAGCTACTTCTACTTTTTTTAAAGATTTAGTAGTGTCAAATCTCACTGTCTCTAGAAAGACGTGAAAAGCAGAACCGATATAAACCTGTAAAAGGACTTTACATTTTGTCTATACTGTGGCGCTTACAGCTGCATCAGCTTCTGGTATGTGAGCTAGGTCATTCTGAAGTCACTTGGGTTTTTACAGTGCGCTGAGAAGTGCAGCCACGGCTCATAAGTGGCACATATCTCACAAATGCAAAGTAGGGCAGGAGATATCACGTTCTGGTTAAGTCTCACAGGTTTCTGACACAGAGTCAATGCAGTAGTTATACTGCATTGGTTTCCTCCATCAACAAATCTTGCAAAATATGATGGAATTCTAGATTCAACAGACACACAGAATCCACTTTAGAAACCTACATAATTTCCTGGGAAAATGCTATCACAAAAAAAGGAATGCTTCAGTATTGAATTGGATCTAGTTTGCTGTTAGCCTTCCTCTGGAATTCACGGGCTGAACACAAGGGCTAAAAATGCCTTAGAAATGTCACAATTCTGTACAGAACTATTCAACAAGGTTTTCACCCTATTATTCAGCTGAGATTGAAGGGGATGTTATTCCTCCCAGTACAAATCTCTCTTTATGCAAGTCATATATAGGATTTACCACTTCAAACTGGAAATGAGGGTTCCTTCTCATGGCTGAGAGATGCAAGAAATCACTACATACTGCTTATTGTCAGCATCAGACTCTTTATGACTCATTTCTTTTACCCTCATAAGACACTTCAAATGGAAACGCAATTTCAGGACATGCAGATAACCCTTTTAACATGGTGAATGATTTATTATACCATCATGAACTTTTACAGTGCTGCTACTGGTTTTAGCGGAAGTTTTATCTCTTATTACACTTGGATTGTGACTGCACCAAATTTTCTATTCAGAATATTTGTTGTAGTTCAGTAAAGTGTGTGCAGATATATGCACGTCACATACCTTACTATTTTATCCCAATACATTACTGAAGAATACTAACTACTTAAACTGCACTTTTAAGAATGAACCTTGAGGAGATTAAAAACAAAAAAAATCAAAGGTGTTTTTCTGAACTAAAGAGCAGAATCATGGTCAGAGTTCTGCTTTTACTGGCTCAATAACCACCAATTAAAATCACTGGCCTGACATACACCATCAGATAAAGCAATAAGCAAATAATGGAAATAGACTCTTGCCACAGCATCAAGAATCCCTGGCTTTGAAGAGGAGCACCTCAGAGTTTGCAGTGCTGATTTTGCTCTGTTTGATCTACCAATTATATCTTGCACAAAAGTATTCGTTTACCCATGACAAAACACTATTTGCATTATCTTTGCTGGACTGTCATAATGGCCCCTCCATTTCAGAAGATCTGACAACACAGGATAGAAATTCAGACCTAATTTACCTTACAGCAGTCCAGACAGGCCTACTAGGCAGAGCTGGAATAAGAGACGTTGGACGGGAATAAAACCAAGACTTTATATTAAAATAGTTTTTTTATATATGTGTGTGTACATGTACATTTTAAAGTCAACTGACTTGCATAATGCTCTTCTGTGACCTTCAGTAATTCACTGGCTCTTTGTGGGCTGTGCACTCTGCCATAATCCAGCTATGAACATCCAGGAGAAACAGTGGCACTGTCAACAATTACAAAGAAACTGAACTACCTGAAAAGAGCCCTGCTATTCCCTTTTTGACACACAAAAATTATCAGGTAGTCCTTTAACGCATGAACAGCAAGTAGCCAAGGGGACAAGAGGCTTTGCAGTCTTTGCTTGGGACAGACCAATGGTTTAAGACAAATTTAGAAAATACATTAGACATTATATTCTTCAGCAAACTGCAGCTTCTATTACCACTTATTTTCTTATGAGTATGCCTAAATAACTATTCGTGACTGCTTCAGATTCTTGTGGTCAGCAGAAGCCCCTACTTCAAAACCTGAGAACACTAAATCTGAAATTCAATCTCTCCTGAAATCACTGAGAAAATTACAGTGTTTGAGTTGGGAAAGAG
>NW_009650250.1:1301544-1313695 GCF_000708025.1 Charadrius vociferus
CTTCAAATCTTTTACCTTTTATCTTCTACACACATAAACAATGGCCTGATTATTTATTTATTTTTAAAGAAGGGAAAAAAACAAACAAACACATCCTTCCCCACCCTTGCTACTTTGTCTTCCTCCCTCAGCTTCCCATAACGGAAATACTTGGTCAAAAACTTGGCTTCACCAAAATGGACAAGTCCCAGATTTAAAAATAACAGCAAAAGAAAAAAAAAAAGGGCTAATGAAATTACCCACTTCTTTATGGCTTAACCATTTGGACCACTTCAGATAACGGTAGACACTTAAATGTAAAGTACTTTCTTCTTATTATAGAAGAACCTGAATGAAAATACAGGTTCTAGAAATTCATGCAGTGATTCAGAAAAACATTTAGAATAGCACTTGGCTGCATAATAAAATTCATCCCCTGTTCAACCTTCAAAAGTTCCCTGAAACCTAAAGCAAGTATTTAAAGTCAATTGATTACATTCAGTTTTGGTTAAATCAGGAAAAAGCATGATTCTGAGATACTTTGAGACAGTAGCAACACCTAACAACACCTAATTTTAGATACTATGTTTAAAATATCTGACTACAGTATAGAAATGAGAAAACAGACCTAGTATGCCATTCATAGTAAATATGCCTTGTGTATACTGCTTTGTATCACTAAGTAAAAAAATTGAGACTACCCAGTAAATATTTTTTCCAGTGTTGACAGTTGCTTTTCTGTGCATTAGGTATCCTGCCATTGCTTTGAAAACCCCGTTTTCGAGCAGAGGTACAAAAAAAAGTAAATTCACATCATAGGAAACCTTCTGCTCTCCTAGCCTGTAACTTTACAGCAAAGATTTGAAAGAAAAACTGTATGTATTGGACAGTAGTTTAGAAAGTGATTAAATGGCGCCACTTTTACACTACTTTTTAAATTGGAAAAACAAAGTAATACCTACTCCTTGGGTCTTATAACAACTGAAGATTAAAAGCCAAGCGCCACAGAAGAGCCACACTTGGTGAACACAGAAATTGTTATATTGAAAGGGAATAAGGAGCCACCTAGCCCAATACTACCTTTTTTTTTTTCCTTTGTAAATAATGCACAGCAGCTGACACAGAAAGGTTCTATGAAGCAGAGCGTGTATTGTGTGACCCTCCTGTCTGTATACTGACAATGGTTACAGCAGCTCCGCGGAGTTAACCTGAGTTAGAGCTGGCTTCCAACCCACTTTTTCTGTAGCCTACAAAATAAACTATTCTTGATAAAAATTGATGAATTTTAAATCCTTTATAATTTGACTTCCTGAATACTGTGTGGTAATGAGCTCTGCAATTTAAGTGTGCTTTACATGAAAAAAATACTCCCTTTTGTTCATTTTAAATCTTCTATTTTTGTTGGGCACCCCCTTAGTTCCCATGATATAAAATGCAGGTAATTCTCATTCCCTAATCATATTTCTTTGCCATCCATACTTTTATATCCTACTATTACACTATCATTATATCTTCTCACACAGCAATCCTAATCTATTGTGTTTCTCCTCACTTACAGGCAGCTCTACACCTTTAACCATTCTTCTTTTCCTTCTTCTAGATTTTATCAGTTTTACTGTGACCTTTGAGAGACAGGATCATCAGATCTGCACACAGAATTTGGGATGCAGAAGTACACTTGAAAAATGAGGTTGTTTTGTTCTCCATTCCCTTCCTAAGAATCCTTAAGATTTGTCTTTTCTCACTGCCACCAAGCATTCAACTAGTGTTTTCTGAGAAATACCCACAATAGATGCAAGATCTCTTTCCTGAGTGGTAATAACAGTTTTAGAATTTACTACTGCACACAGAAACGCATATATATTCTGTGCGGAAACACACATGAAACATTTTGCAGCAGGAAATGTTTCTTGACAGCCACACAATGCTAAGAAAACAAAATGCCCAGAAAAAAAAAAAAAACCAACAAACAAACAAACCACACACAATCATCTGTCATACCAGATCAAAATAACAACTGAACTATATGCATCTACCCATCCCTATGTCCACTGCCTCAAAAACAATGATTATTCATAAAAGCACACAGAGGGAACTCCTCCTTGCTTTTGACAGTCTAAAAACAGGAGGACACACATTTGCACATTTGTTGTTTGGTCAGCGCCCAAAAAGTAGTCAGACACAGGCACGTCCCTCGCCAGCTAATAGGCAGGTCACCATCAAACGCTTTTCCCACCACACAGCACGTGTGTTGCAGGTGGTTGTTTGTGTAGCCAGGAGTTTGTGTCACCGCTCTCAGACTGCTCGGACAGAAACAGCACCTCAGCTCAAAGAGGTAAATAAGTTGCTTTGTCAGCTATTATGAAGCCTACAGGGTGGAGGCATTGCAAAGCTGATTTACAGCCTGATGCAGAGTACCCCAGGATCACTGGCAGTCACAGCATGTAGCACACGAGATGTTGAGCTTCAGGCCCTTTCAGGGGAGTATAAGAAAAAGTTGGGTACAGGCTGTCGTACAGAGCTCTTGGCCAGCACACTGCACGTCAATATGTGGGCGCGCGCACATCCGTGCTCTGAGTGGAGGCTTCTGCATCCAGGCTGCAGAATTGTTTTTTCTGATCTTCACATGCATCTGTAATACAGCCATCTAAAACCAGGAGGATAACGGCAGCAGGCATGACAAGAGGGATGAACACTGCTATTAAAAACACTTGATAGATACACCAGAGAGAGCAGGCATGAATGCCTTTCTTAGCAACATGGGAAGATAAAATATATTCTGTAGAAATGCAGCTCAATTAAATTCTTTCAGACTGTAGTAACTGCAAATAACTATGACTACGTTCATTTAAAAAAACGTCTCCGTGCTACATTTAAATTCATATTTTTCAGAAAACACACTGAACATCTTTACCTGTCTCAGTGAAATCAAACAGCATATTATGAGGCACCAGAAGTTATTTCCTTGCTGGGTTTTCCATTTGTGTTTTCTGATTATCTGGGTGTTTTTTCATTTGCACCCAATTGAGCACTGCTACATCACCAGTTCCTTCAGACTGACCTGCTCATCTGCTGCAATAACTTTTTTGTTTTCCAGTTGGTGATTCCATCTCCTAGCATCTATCATCCTGGGTTGCTACTTTATTCAATTTTACAAACTTGCCACTGCAAATTATTTGCACAAATGAAAAGTGATTTCTCTTTACATTAGCTCTCCTCTCCTTAAGACTTGCTCCAGCAACACACTCGGGCAGTGCTGGGGCAAACAGTGGAAAGGAATGGCACAACCACAAACAAGGCTAAAGGAGAACCACACACTGGCAAAAGTAAAACTCAATTTGTAAGGCACAGGAAACCAAGAAAGCTTATGTTACTCCTAACCATCTTGGAAAAATATTTCCTTAACCTACTTTATAATCTGTACTTGCAGCATAAATCCCCCATTATCCACAGTTAAAGGAGAGAAAAGAATAGTGGGACACTTCATGTTGTTTCAAATAAGTGAAAAATTACACTGCAGCAGCAAACAACTACAGAGCTTGTTTTTAACATCAGAAAGATGCACAATCCTAGCAGGATCTAAGGAATGGGCTATATGTAATCTTCTTGCCTTCAATTTCTGCTCATCAGTTGAAGCATTCCTATTAAATGGCCTTTATATACTCCCTAATTCAAAAAATGCCAAGAAGTTAATTTAATCCTCAAAGCAGATACTATCAGAAGAAGTATGTCTTGTGCTGTAAACAGATAATGGAAAAAGTGTTTTAGATTCAAGAACATAAAATTTCAGTTTTTTTCCATAATGTTAACTTCTTACACTTGCTTTGTCTGTTTTGTACATATTACACACTTTCCAAGCAGCACAAAAATTCATACTCTAACAAATGTACTGGAGGTCTGGAAGATACTTATCTCCAGCCAACCTTTTAACCTTACCCACGTAACACCCTTGTTTCAAGAAGCTTAAAATACTTTTTGAAATACCTCTTCAATTGTTTCAGAAGCCTGAATTGCTCCACGTTAAAAGTTCAGGAAAGCCAAATTCTCTCTCTGAGCAGCGTGATCTGTATGTATGTTTGTTTTTCTCTTATTGAAACAGCAGCTCAAGAGCACTCGGTTTAACTTGTACGCTGTCCATCAGGGGTCAGTCTGATTCATATCACGAACAACTGATGATGTCCCTGTGCTCACTTCAACGCTTCTTCAAAAAGGCAAAGACAGCAAGCAGAAAGGAAACAGCCTTTGCCTTTCAGGAGCTTCATTTGTCAGAAACATCCTATCAACAGGCTGAAAAGTTAGTCAGGCTTTATAGCTCTTTTGCTCACAGGTGATACTTGCCTAGAGGGTTACAGATGCAACCGTATGAAAAAGCGCTACCTGGAGGAGCAGGAGGTGGACAGAGACAGGCTGAATGATGGCTCCTACCCAGGGAGGGATGAAGACTATAGGTGATGCCCAAAGGCCACAGGGGTTCACACAGGTTCCAGATGCTGTGCAGTAAAACACAGTCATCCACAGCTGCGTGCGCCTCATTCAAGAAAACCAACAGTGTCAAATTTTTAACTAACTGCGTGCATGTCTTTGGACATTTGTAGCTATCTGTCTCATATCGGTATTTAGAAGGTTCATTCATAAAAATAATTCATTTTTAAGTCTTGATCACATTAATCCTAGTCAGTGGTTTTCCATCTTTGCAAGAAGTTTTTCCAGTGCAGGAATGGGACACTAGAAATTTCACAAATGGTAGCACAGCAGACATGGCTTTCTCTCATTTGATTACCTTTTCTAAAAGGCTGAGCAGTCACCCAGGGCCCCCGAAATGCCTGTGGACAGTTGACTAAAAATTAGTGGTGCAGTTTTTTTTTCTAGTTCAGGGAAATGATACAGAAGCGACAGCACCAACTGTAAGATGAATGCAGTGTTAAGGTGCCCACAATGAACAAGAGTAGAAAAAGAATAAATTGGAATGAAATTAGGAGAAACACTCTGAAATCCAGAAATTTGGCTTGGAAAGTGTCCTGGTTTGAGGTAAAACAGAACCAATTTTGGTCAGTAACTTCACTTCTTAGCTGGGCCTCTCTAACAACTGAAATTAACAGCATATTGTGCAGACAATGTTCACTCTCTCAGGGTGATAAGACCAATGTTTATAGCTGATGCCCAGCCATGGTGTGCAGAGAGGACCTTGCTTATACTTATTGCTATAACACCCGAGGCCAACCAACTTTGTTATTTGCCCTGTTGGAGGGTCAGAAGCGGAAAAGCATAGTGGGGTCCCACCTGTGGGGAGGAGCGGACAGGACAGGTGACCCAAAACTGACCAACGAGGGTATTCCATCCCATCTGCCTCATGCTCAGTATAAAGGCTGAGGGATCAAAGGGTCAGCTCTCTTCCTGCAATGGCCGACGTCTGAGGAGGACTCTGTTCGTCTGCCTGCGATCCCGATCCTGAATGCAGATCCGGAATCCAGTTCCCGTCCGTCACCGAGTCAGCCTGGGACTGCCCCAGTGCCAGCCGGTGTCGTGATTGTCATCTCGGGAGCTTGATATGGTTTTGTATATATTTCATTATTTCTTTTTTCATTTTATTATTAATATTTCATTAAAGTAGTTTAGTTCCTTCTAAACTCTTAAGTCTCTTTTTCTTCCTCTGCCCCTCTCTTTGAGGAGGGGTAGAGGAGAGCATCTGTCGGTCCCATCTGGGGTCCTTCAGGTCCCCAGTAGCCGATTTGGACTAAACCACAACAGAAAGTCTTTCATTTCATAATATTCAAAATTTTGTAAGATTTGGAAAAAGTCTTGCATTAATAGTATTTAAAATATATATTTTAAATTACCTTTTTATGATTACACATCATAAGCAATACTTAACAACACAAATTATAAATTTAAAATTGCCACTTAAAAATAGTTATGATAAAAGTGTGTGCTAGGGTGGTTTTGGTGTTGTTTATTATTTCTCCCCCTATAAAAGTCATTATTCCTTCCGCTACTGAGCACACCAGCATATTTTAAACCAAAAAAGTAAAATGAGGATGTAATAAATCTTGTGGAATCACTGCTTCTTGATTATGAGTAATTTCAGTTGCAACACTCCACTGCCTATAGCAGTTCAAAAATCATCTACTTATCAAAGCAAAAGCAGCAAAATCCATAAATGCAGACCTGTGCAAATAAAAATTTAGAGCAACATTTCCAGAACTCAACCTCTTTCAGAAACTTGTAGCTTTAGGAGTGCAATTAGAGCCATCATAAAAAGCAGCCGATATTCAGGTTATCTGCACATATTTAAAAAGATATTTTTCCACACAAAGTCTGGAAGTGACAGTCTTAAGGGCAGGTGCACTAAAAGCCTCTGGAAAAATTCCCAGCTCACTGCAGCTTGCAAATGTTCCCAGGGGAATACTCTAGGCCGAGGCGGTTATACCCTGGACCCCCACATACAACCCAAGGGCTAGACAGGGCTGTTTATCAGTGCAGAGGTGGCACAATCACGTCCCCGCTTCCTGCGGTCTCCACAGTGACGGCACATTTCTATGCTCTGCCCACCTCTTTTCCAATCAAAGATGCAACTTTTAGCCGTGATAACAGGCAAAAATTCCAGCAGATCTGCAGAAAGAGCAGATGCTTCTGTTCTCAATTTTTAAAATATCAAGTATCTGATAAAAAAATTTTAAAAATTACATTTAGGGGGCACAAGTTTCTGGCTGTTACATGCAGGTGATCAGAGGAGATGGCTAGCAAGACTTTGATGCTATTATAACAAGGAGATTGTGGTATTCCCTTCCAGGTTCCACAATAGGAATCCTGAACTCAGTAATATTTATATATCCCAAAAGGAGCTACATTAAATTTACCACCATGTCAATATGCAGCTGTCACTGATCACTTGGTAAAATCTAAGAGAGACAACAGTAATATAAAACAATAATAATAGTACTCTCCACTTTACAAACCTGACATCTTCATTTCCGTAGCTAGAAATGACTACAATAAATATAAAGATCCATATTTTTTTAAGGCCAGAAGGATATCGTTATAGGCATCTAGTTTGAGCTGCTGCATCATATTGCTATGAAACGGTATCAAATGACTCTCACATCAAGTCTAGACCTTCAAGGATTCACCACATGCTCAGCTTCACTGATCCAATATTTTATCACTCTTACTACTTCAGAAAGCCTCTTCTGTTCCAGCCTCAAATTTTTCCTAACTTCGGGTTCTTCGTTTTATAAAGGCCTTTTCTACAAGAGCATGGAGGTCCTCACTACCAAAAATATTGTTTCCAAGTCATTACAGAAAGATTGTCAAACTTTTCTCTTCTGAAGCAAATGAACCTTTTTTAATTTCTTAGAACAAGAGAAACAGATGTCAAATCAAGCTTGTAGTTCTTCACTGAACATAGCAACTTGCCCATATCCTTTATAAAGCCCACACAACTGAGCCACACAGTATTTTAAGACTGTTTACAGTAACACAGCAGTACTAATTCTGTTACTCAATATTCTGCTCATGGCTGCTATGAATCTCTAAGAGCTTATATTTAGAAGTCACAGAAGGTAATGACCTATTTTGTTTACTAAATCACAACTCCTCAAAAATATGTTCCTGTTATGCAAGTACACTACACATCCCACATTCCTAGAAACATGAGCTCACATCACTTCATATGATCACAGAACAGAAATGCTCTTTGCAACACCAGTAAGGTACAGCTAAATATCAGCCCAAGTTCCAAAACTTTAGTTAGCATATTTGTAGAAATTCCTCATGTAATTTACCTGAAAAGAACCTCTCTATAGATACTGAAATTTCATGTGTAGTATAGAATGATAATAGTCAACAGTAAGAAATATACAAATAACATTTAACTAATTCTTGTAAATTTTGAAGTTAAATACCTTTTATCAAATCCTCGTTACTCTTTTAATCTTGTTGATGTCATTCATACAAAGCTATAGAGAACTTGTTATTAGGCACACAGATAACTCACTGATATCAGATGCCACTCCATTTCAGTGAGCAGAGAACAGAAGACTACAGAAAACTCATTTTTTAACCAATCTGTTATCGTTTTACTTCTTAACGATTCCTCCCCTTCTTTACTGATATATTAAAAATTATCCATGTCCAATGAAACTGCAGCTGGTCAGTACTCTCCCAAGACAAAAATTCTAAGCAAGGTGACATGTACAAGTAGGTGTCTGAAAAACAAAACCATAAGTCACTATTTTCCCACTCTGCATCTGGATTGATGCATATCCAGACTTCAAATACTGATTACTTTCATCTTGTGGTAACGCTAGCATCCATCCATCAGAGGGAAACTATGTAAGCGAGATAAATGCCAAACTCACTTTGTCCGTAGGTTCAGAAAGGATGTGACCAGAAATTCTAATCTATAGGATGATCAAAGACCTCCAAAAGCTCAAAGATAAGGCTGCACGTTCCTAGAATCTACAGTCACAACTCAGCAGGTCTGCATATATTAATTAGGATACAACACATGAAAAGGTCAACCTCATAAAATACAAAGATAGTTAGTACACAGTGACCTTGCCATTTTCTTTGATTTGATTACATGCACACTGCCAGAGGAAGACTTCATGTACTGCATTTCATTCATTTCAACTTTGTTGAACATCTCTTGCAGAAAAAGTGTTAAACCCCAAATGCATTTATTCAGACAACACACTTAAAATTGAATTGTATGTTAAAGAAGGCATGGGTGGCTTTTTTCCTGTTAATGTTATTTCATTACTTTCGTTTCCTACTGACTGCATATTTATCAGTGTTGTTCAACCATAATGTTACAAAAACCTCTAAGCAAACAATAGTCCTTGCACTTCTATTCCTCATAACTAACTATACGACAGCCTACTATACAATTCTCTTGGAAAAAAAGCAGGCTTTCCCAAAACTCTTTCAGAGAGGAGACTTTTCACCACCAGCCGATGCCAGGGCCAGGTAGCGATTTAGGGCTGGGCCACCATAGTCCTTGTACTGAAAGGAAAGTTCTCTTTATTAAACACGGACATCAAAACACATATTAATAATGAGATTAGAAGGCCAAATCCAGTCCTCCCTCCCCTTGGGTGCGTTGAGGGTGGTTTTTTGTTGTTTTTGTTTGTTTGGCTTTAATAACAGTTTCCGTGTTTCTTTTTTCACTGTCAAGCTTCATAGTTACGAAACGTTTTAGGGGATTTAAAAAAGTAAGTTTTACAAATAGCATCTCAGTCTTTGAAGTCACACTTTCATGGATAGGGCTCTTCCAAACAGTAGCCTGCTAAGAAATAAATCTTGCAAGAGCTCTTGGGTAAACTCTTTGGAGAGTACAACTACACCTCTCCTTGGCAATGTATTTCAGTGGTGCCGACTATCCCTTTCCTCGCACATGGGAGTACAATTGAGAATGGGAGCATTTTCCTGGAAAAGATCTGCACTCCTAACAATTGTAAAAGTATCAGCAACTACTGAGCTCATTAATAACAGAAAAGAGTATTTTTGAAACGTGTCCTTTTCTATTTTCTCAAGAGAAACGTCAAAATGCTTCTGATATTTCTTAAAGAAAATAAAATGGTTGTAGATTTGGATATACACATATACTTTATCAGTAATACCACAAGGTAGCACCAGCATTAAGGAGGTAATAACTTAGTTTCTTTAAAGCTTTTTTTAAAGGTTTGCTTTTTGTAAGGTTTGGTTTTTGAGTTCATTTGTTGTTTGTTTTTTTAAGCATTTCACTACCTAAATAGCAGGTGACTTGCACTGAAACGGCCATGAATTCAACAAAACCCAAACACACAGCAAGGATTCACATCCTAAATAAGAGGCTCACTTTCAGGACCAGCCACAAGGGGAACATAAACTTCCAGGTAGCCATCAATTTCTGCATTTAGCAATTCAGTACATGCAATGAGTACATTTCAGCTGAAGCACTGGTTGGGTGAGGAGAATGTTCTTTTGGTTTGGTCTTTTAGCTGAGGTTTTGAGATGGGGGAAGTTGTGTGTGTGTTTTTAGGGTTTTGGTGGGTTTGGGTTTTGTTTGTGGATGTTTTTTGTGTGGGTTTTTTTTTAAAAAAAAAAACCACAACACACAGACCATTGACTATCCTTGTACCTAACACAGAGAAGCCCCAAAGAAAAGCTTTTTCAATTTTCAATTAGAGTTAATTAGAAGAGGGAAGAAAAAAACCAAAACAAACTATTTCCTAAGTTTCACTGTGAGCTTGTTCTGAATTTTCTGTTATGCATTATTCTTCCCTTCAGCCATGATTCAATATTATGCTTTTAAACATCCGTCTTCTCTTCCTATTTTTCATCCACATTTCTAATAACTCTCAATGCTGTTTTGTGTTACTTAACTATTTTCCTCTGTATTAGAGCTATCATGGTTCAGTACCTCCACATAATTTAGTTTATATTCATTTTCTGTGCTATTAACAAAGATATTAAACATCAGACCACATATAGCATTATTCCCTGGTTAGGCTTTTCCCAGAGCTCCAGCCTGATCCATTTAGCATTATTCTTTGTTTACAGTTGCCCTGCCAACTCTTAGATAATATGGCAGCACCTCCATCACAGTCATTTTGAATCAATTTTTCAAGTAGGATTTCATGAAGCAGAGTATCAAATGCTTTTATGAAAGTCCAAATATATTACATTTACTGTATTCCCTTCATTCACCCGGTTTGTAATTCTATCAGAAAGGTAATTAAGTTCGATATGCCTTTCACCGCATACTTTTAACTTTCACATTTTCTAGCCAAAACGTATTAATCACACTGTACTTGCACAATGCAGAACCACTGTACATGCAGAGCTGAAAAGAAAGTTTTGTGGTCCCAATGGTGGAGCAAACTTTACTGTATGAGCACAGGCTGAACTTGTTTAAATCTCATCTCCCACATAAGACAGCCGACCTCTCATTGTGATTCAGCATATACACAAGTAAATCTAGGGTGATTAAGCTGCCTTTGATATAATTTGTACAATTGTATATAGCTCCAAAATCCAAATCACAGAGCTGTATGCAATCAACTTCAGAACCCACTTGGCTCTGCAATCTGTTAATTCTAGTCAACAAACGTGTCCTTTAATGAACAAACACACACCAGCTACGTTTTTTTCCTCCCAAAGCCAGACATCATGGCTGCTTCTGAGGTCAAGCTGTGAAAACAGTGGAAGCAAGACACAAATTATGGATGGCTGTTCTCATCTGCTGGCCTCTTTCATTCTTGGCTCCGAAATGCATGTTATGATGGCTAGGGAATAACTCTCTCTCAGCTTGCACCTGGAGGCTCATTCTTTGATTCAAACATAGAGATATACATCTTTATTCTGCAGCATGTATTTTGCACTGCGAAAGCAACAGGCTACAACCACCGGACAAAGGCACAGACTAGCTGCTGCTATGCAGGACCTTCATCAATATGTCCCCCACTCCCCGATGACAGCAGTATAGACCATCTTATTTTAAAAGAATAAAGGGCAGTTGTATAAAGAGTACAAGTCAAAGCTAATTGCTTCTAGAAAGCAACTAACTTTCTGCATAAGCAAAACAAATTGGACTTCAAGTCCCATTAAGCGAGAGGCAGGTCCCCAGGTGGAGTCGTTGGGTAGATTACTGGCTCTTCATGCTATGGTTTTCAATAAAAATAAAAAGGCAAAACTATCTGTGAGAATACAATTCCCTCTAATTCTCTAGAGCACTCTAGGTTCTCTGTCCCACTCTACTCTGGCTGCTTTCTTTGTGATCTCTATGTTCACGTGTCCTTGGTGAGAGGATCACCTCAGAGCCACCAGTAGGACACATCTCCCTTGTGAGAATCACAAATTCATGCTAAGATGTGCAAAAGTACATCATAATATGTCAGGTGCTCCCCGCAGCAGAATTAGAATTACACCAAAAAACATGCAGAAAACCCCAGCAAAACAGAAAACACCACTCACGTGCTTGTTGGCCTTTAATTTAATATAGATTCCTCCTAAAGTCAGCCGTAACACAACCAGGCCACAAGCTCACCAAGATAACAATGTACTATAGCATTTTCATCTGCTTTTACTGCTGGGAATCCTTCAGTGACAGTTTCTCCTACCACACTGCTAGGTGGGAGTCATTTGTCCTCTCTGAAGAGCCACTACCCCACGGACACAGAAAGAGGCAAGC
>NW_009650250.1:1313743-1338985 GCF_000708025.1 Charadrius vociferus
CGCTCTTCCTCGCTCTGATTATGGCTTCCTAGGCAGCACACTCCACTCAGAGCAAGCATTCATGCAATCAGATACTATTCCACTTGAGCACAGGTGGCAGGCTCCAAATCATGATGTCAGGCTTCCTTAGTCCTCACAGCAATAGGCTAAATTTGACATCACCGCTAGCGATTTTCTTTGACAGTGCCAACACAGTACACGTTACCCTCTGTGCCACTCACACGTCAGGGTGCAGCACAAGGTAGCTCGTTCCTGGCATTCAAAAGGGGTTTTAATTGATGACTCCAAAATAAACATACAAAACCGCTTTCAAACCAGAAACACTCTGATCTGTCTCAAGGATATAATTCCATTTCTTCTGCTTTTAAAACACTCACTGGCAATACCTTTAAGTTGTAGAAGTACAAAAGATTAAGACAGAAATCAACAAAATGTATTTCACGTATTTGGCATTGGTACTGGGGTTGTGAAGAGGGGCAAATCTAGGAGTAGAAAATCTTCGTAAGCATACTGCCAGTCACGAAAACAACACATTCACAAAAGATGCACTGGCTGTATGCAGCAGGATTAGTAATATTACAATTAAGGGACTTATAATGAATGCAGTTTAAATCACGATGAGAACCCCTATTACATGTAAACTCAAAACAATTATTATTTTTAAAGGCTTTAGCTCTCTACTGACCAAAAAAAAAAAATCTACTTTTTTAATTCTCTTATTTTTTTGAGATACATCCTTTAATCCTCACATCACTAGAAAATGAACTACAGAAAAATCTTTAAGGTTTTATTTTATGTCTCTTGTTCAGACAAGCCACACAAGATGTAGCAAACATGATCAGCATGGAAATAAAGCATCCTGCCAAAAGCAGACTAGTCGGTAAATACAGATACTCTTTTGTTTAGACATTTATTTTATGTATACAGAAGCTGAAGGATAGCTATGCCACAGAGTCAGGTATAATTTGATTCAGTGCTCCATAAATACTCTTGTATCCTATGCCAATGTCCCTGAAAGTCCTCAGCTGCCCAGCCCTTGTTCCTGGAAGTGTCTTACTCACAACTGCTTCCCAGCCCTTACTGCTACAACATTAAGCCATTTTAGTACCAGCTATTTGAATTCTAACAAGATTTCACTTATAGTCTGTTACTAAGCATGTTATAGACTATTAAAACACTAGTACCCACCACACTAACCCAGACTTCAAAGGAGTAAGTTCTAGGGAGTAAGTCCTATTCCAAAAGGCATAGATGCCACTAAAATTACTGACATTCTAAAGGGGAAAAAAAGTGACCCACACAAACCCAGCCCCCAATTTCACTGGTACCAAAATCTTGGAAGACAGACTGCAAGAAAATCCTCCCGTCTGATATAGACAGCGGCTCCTCAGCTTAATAAGGTAGAGTAGCTACTGGGTCAACACCACTGTTCCCCCATCCCTTCTTAGGGTTTTGCATCTATTCATTGTGTTGTAAATTATGTCACTGGGATATTTTCCTTTGTCAGCTCAGCTCTGATTTCAGCATAGGGGTTATACCGATTGCTTCACTTCTGAATTTAACACTTCTGATTATCTTTCCTGTTCTCCTCTGTAACACCACTTTATAGGACAATGTTTGTACTACATGTATGGGATCTGGGGTGATGGAGTGAACAGAAAGCTGTTATCCACAGGAATAACTTAAAAATTCACTGTGCTAATGCAAACAAATTCCCCAAGCACAGACAGACCATGCAACAACATCTAATTCTACACATGGGAATTTCAGTAGACATATAAACATGAAGAGAAAGAGGAAAGAAAATACACGCACAATGCTGATAGATGGTAAAAAGCAGAAGGCACATCCTGACCAAACAACAAAAAGAAAATGAGGGCATCACTATGCCAGGGCCCAGTGGATGGATTTTTGTTCCCTCAGTGCCTATTCTATCACAAACACATGCTCATGTGCCTGATGTGCAATGCCACAGTTATCATTGCAAGCACAGCCAAAACTATCACAAGAAATAATTCCCCACAGATGAAGAAAGAAATGAGGAATCTATAGCATAAGGTGGACCCAGACAAATAGGTTTGGGAAGTCTTTTAATTTTTGTTTAATTTCGTTTTAAGCAATGGTCCAACATAGGGTAGCCTCACATTGCTGCCCAACACTGAAACAGCACTTGGCCACGCAGTTCTGCCTTGTGATAATTTGGCAGTTTCCAAGCCTTGTTTCTAATGTGGGAAAAAATTTACCTAAGTAGCAGCAGCACTTGGGACCCTAAATAACACTGAAGTGTTTTTCTGCCTTTCTTGTCTGTCTCTTTAGATGTATGGAACTCACAGCATCTCCATCATTAGTTTCCACCGTACAGGAAGTGGTCTCATTTTCATTTCTCCCACTGAAGAAGTCAGCAGAGGGTGACCACTGATGTGTAATTACTGTAGCTCTGTGATCAGTTCTAACAGTACTTGTCTTAGGATGCAACTTGTTATTTCCTACCATACTGTTTTCTGTTATCCTGTTAAATTAAATATAACGGGCATTGAATTCAAGCCAATTATAAGTGTGGCCTAACAAGTAGCTTCTCTTTCCTCTTCCAGTAAAGGATATTCCTCCCCAGTACAACACACACACACACAAAAAAAAAAAAAAAAAAATCACTGCTAGGTTTATTTCTTATACAGAGGCTGTCTCACTTCTACAGGAAGGATGAAATAGCTGCTGCTAAGCCTCACTTTCATCCATATGCTTTTTTTCTTCAAAGTAATACTGGGTTTCCTGGTACTGCACCAATACACTTATCCTAAAGTCAGCAGAAGTCCTATTTACTTCATAAATGTTCCACTCTTTTTTCTATTTTATCCTTTGCTTCTATAAGGAGTACTTTTATGATCACCACCTTGTCATCTGGACGTATTTATTGGTCCTTGCAAATTCGTGTCACATGCTGCAATTTTTCGTCTTTCTCCAAATGCCAGCCTGACGCTTGACCTGACTTTCAGCTCTAAATGCCTTTCTGCTTCAAGTTTTCTTTAAATGTTTACAATTTTCTATTCTATCCCTGGGATAGAATAGAAAGCACTGCCCATCCTTCATTGTAGACTGGGCAGCTGCTTCTGGTTGGTTAAATTTGAACACATTATCAAACATTAATTCTAGGTTTCCCACAAACCCAGTACCATAACATTGCACATTTGAACCACAACCCGGTTTTCTCTTGAGGATGCATTGCTGGAGAATCTCAGAACTCAAAGTTTTACACCATTTTTCGCCTTTAATGCTTATGTCTTATTTTCCAGATTTTTGTAATAGGTTTTGCTCATTAGCTTTCTTTGCCTCAGTTAACCTAAAACCACTAAAAATATGAAGAGTTTCAAAACCTGCTCCTACCCTCTCATTAAAGCTGCCATTCTGCTACCTTGCTGCGCAAGCCACCTGTTGCTTCAGGTGAAAAATAAAGGGCCTTCTACGTGTCCTTCAGTTATTTTATACATTTCCAAAGAGGTTCAATTCCAGTGAGATATTTCTTCTCTCTCTTTTTTTTTTTTTTCTTCTCCCCCACCTCTCCAGTTTACTTACCTTGCAGCTGCAGTCATCGCTCAGACCCATGAATCGGAAAGAGGTCTGTTTAGCCTCCCATCAGAGGTTCTAAGCAATCGGTATAGCCGGCATCAGCCACTGCACAGGGAGATTCATACCAGCTGGCTATTGCCAAGCACTTTTGAAAGATTCAGTACTCAACAGGGGACAAGCTTAAGTCAGAACCATCAGCAGCTACAGAGCTAAATTGAGAGCATATCCAAAAATGAACCATTGTCTAGCTAACTTACACATAAAAGCTGTATTTTTAAAAAATAAACAAAGGAAAACCCAAGGCTTATCCATCGAAGGACTTGCAGAGATACAGCACAGAGTTTAAAAGACAAAACCAACAGGATGCTGAGCAGTGCTATGGTCCCATCAGTGCAATAGCAAAGAAGTACAAACCTCCATCATCTCGGTCTTAAGCAGAGTTTGGTACAAGTTAGAGTGAGCCAGCTGACACCTCCTCACTGGCTCGTAGCCATTTCTTTGAATGGAGCTGTTGATCTCATTACAGTTTGTAGTAAATTATAGCAGACATCAATAGTTATCAGTACTACTGTGACACTCGAAAAAGGAAGTTAAGGGTTGGAAAGCTCTGGCCTTTAAGCAGCCCTTTCTCCCACAGAGGAGTTCCCATCACATCACAGTTGGTAAATACTGCTAGATGTGGCAATAGCGACACAGACACTGACAGATTCAATTCTGTTTTGATGGCAATCCAAAATCTCTATCAGGAAATTAATTCATGCTAAAGAAATAAATCTACTCTCTTTAAGAGGTCACTTTACAATTAATTATACTCCAGCTTTTAAAGCATTTTGCAGAGTGCAGTTCTCTAATATAATTATGTCACAAACTGCATTTTATGGCAAAACTGAATTGAGAAATCTAGTCTGGAATGCCAACAGTGAGACAACTTTAATATGAAGCTTCAGTAGGTGTTTATAACAAGTATTGGCAAAAGCAGGTAATAAAATACTACACAGCCTTGAGACAAAAATTAATGAGACAATAAACAATAAGGAATTAAGAAGCTGGCACGTATTCTGTTCCAGCAGCAGAAAGAAACAATCAGTTGCCTCTTAATGCTAGCTTTCATATTGACTGTAATGCTACAGCCCTTTTTCAGATGTCTGATGTATCACACCTTGTTTCCCACAGCAGAGCTCTTCAGTTGCCATCTGATAGGTCTTTCTAGCCCAAGCACAGCCCAACAGCACCAGGTACATACCATCAGCAGCTCTCCACGCCCGGCACAGCCCCTCATGCCTCTGACACCCTCCCAGCAACTCTAAGTGACACACTCAGCACTGCCATCTTCCCCCAGGACAGTGGAATGCATTGCTCAGCTACTTGGGGGAGTACAGGGGCATTTCCCTTCTCAGACAGCTCTGGGTAAAGCTAATGGACATATTTATCCACACCTAAGCCCTGCTCAGGACCAGGCATACACATGGGAGTCTGGTACCAGCGTACCTGGTAAGGAATTTAAAATCCAAGTACCGGCTCCTTCCACTGCACCTTGGGCAAGCCTTCCCACCAAAAACTTGCCCCTCATCTTCCCATCCCACCCCACTCCTCTTCCCCATCATCCTCTACTGCCTCCACCTCTGCAACCCAGGAGTTTGGTCATCTTTTTTTCACCCACTCTCTCCTTCAATATTTGCTCCCCAAGTCATTCAAGTTGGCCAGATCCTCTCCTCGAAAAAGGTGATTCTGCTCCACCTTCATATGGAGTAATCTGAAATTTTGCTTTTTCTAAGAGAAACACAGCTCAGACAATTAGCAGTCACCTAGGACTTCAATGAGAGTTCAAGTTAAACCTTTAAGAAATTCAGGGCAGGTAGTCTTCCACTGGAATTCCATTCCTTCTCCACCTTACATTAAAAGATCCTCCCCTGTTTTTCAGTTACAAGCAAATTGGAAATAACAAGACTGAAAATGTATTTTTCATTCTATAGGAAATTCTGACATTTCAGATCATTTTTTGTAAATCAGAGCAAGAGACTAAAGCTCTAAGGCTGCTAAATCATATTCATTTCATAGCATTACACAATAGTAGTGTAAAATAGTAAATCAAAATCTCAAACATGAAATACTAGCTAAATTAGTTTCAAAAACACATATTGTAATAAAAATAAGCAAAACAGTGTATTATTAATCAAAAGAATTAGCTATTATCCAAACAAAAATGAAAGCATTTTTTCATCAAAATACAAACATTCCCACAACGGATTTTTACCGAACCTGCATTTATCTTCTACCACTGTTTTGCAGGCGGAAAGCCACTGTACAGTTTCGAAAAGCCTCAAGGTACTGTCCAGATTTCAGGGTACTCTAATCCACCCATAACGTTACAGTCACTATGAACTGGCCAAACTCAACTTTACCATGGTACACCTAACCACCTAAGCTAATGGAGCTCTGATAATTGTTTCTGGTGCTTATGTCTCAGTCCTCCCCATTCAGAGTACTGAGCATGCTATTTACAAATACTCCATAGCAAGAGGTTTTAATCCATAACTTCCCACCTGCATCCCGTATTTCCTGGCTGCTGATTTGAACAACAAGGTATGCTGGAAGTTTGTAGGCACAACTGTCTGCAAGATTGAAACCAAACTAAAATACTTCAATGGGCATTTATTTTATGTGAAAACTAACTCTTGATTTTATGACTTTATTGCAGAATTCAACTTTTATACTGCTTCCTGGCTATAGCAAACTGGTAATTTCTGAGAAAAGCCTCAATGCAAAATAGCATTTTAGGCTCTCTTTAGAAATTTTATTCACTCATGACCACATCAACCATCTTTGAGTCAGAGATCCATCAAAATTAAGTACCCTACTTCAAATTACCAAGAGGCCATGTAACTGCTTCCTATCCGTTTCGCAAACACTCTCAGGCTTGCAGGTACTCTCTCCACGTATTCCAATGATCTTCCTTTACAGAGGAGTCTATAGCTTGGGCTATAAATGACCCTTGAGGGAGAGGAAGAAAAAGCTATCTGGTCACACAAGTTGCTTCATGACTCCCTGAAGCTTTCTGGCTTCCTTCACACAGACCAATGTGTAATAGACCACAGAGAAAATGACCAAACTCAATCTCTAAGCTCTGATAACAAGAAAACAGCCACGTGGATTTCCAGTTAAGGAAAGAAGCCTGAAAGATTTTCAGAGCTTGTCTGTCTCATGGTATTTAAATTAGTTTGCTCTGAACCTCAAGTCAGGCAGCAGGTCTTTGGAGTAAGCTAGTGTACGGCTTTGACCTTTATAGGTACTATCAATAGAATTCAACATCTCTTGAAGATGTGAATGAGTTACTAGCCCAAAATACAGATTTGATAAAAGATTTAAAGAAAATTTCATAAGTTACTTGCAATGATTATGAAAAGTGTGTCAGTGAAGGTAGTAGCCATGTAAACAAGAACATCTTGGTAGTAGCCAACCCAGGAGACATACAAACACCATTTTTTAATAGGGCAATTAATGCAGAGTGTTGTCTGTTCAGTATTACTTCACACTGAACTATTGTCACCTAGATGGCACAATAAAGCATGAAGCATATATCCTATAACCACATACACCATATCTTTGGGATGGCCAGCTGTCCTTGGCCAGGTCAAAGCTCTGATTCCATCAATCCAGCTTACAGCAGTAATGCTTATTCAATGGAGATAGAGTACATATGTTGGCAGTTCATGTCTACAGGATCAGACCCCAGAATTATTTTTGTGAGAACTATTTGACACATACTTACCTAACCATACAAATAAAAATGGCACCCAGATTTTAAATGATGAACCAGAAGTACAAGACTACAGTAGTTAAAACAGGCAGTTTAGAACAACTGGCATTATTATAGAAATTCCACTGATTCTGAAAAAAAAAAAGCTGTAGTACAGAATATATGGTTTCAAAATGTAATTTCAGAAAAATACTAACTACAAACTGAATCTAATTTTATTTTCTATATTCAAATTTGGTTGAATACATGCTATGAGTATTGTCTATTAAAAAGCTCCTACAACAATTTTCTAAATATCTCATTTGCAATTCTACTCTATCGTTGAAAATTTCTAGTACTGCAGCTGCAAAGGCTGTTAAGTCTGCCTGCTTTTCCAACCATTTGCAGTTAACACACAAAAATATTTGAGCTCCTGAATTCTTGCAGTCATATTTGTGTTAGATTACAGATACTTCTGCTCAGTCCATCACCCCATTTCTCATTGTTGGGGCTTTAGGTTACATCATAGGCTGTGATATAACACAGTAATATGCAATATCTCCAGATGCAACACAAAAAATAAGGTCTTAACATAAGCACACAACACTGCAAAGGATATTCTCTGGATGCTGTTTGCTCTGTCATCGTGTGTCCATAGATTACACTATACCTTGGATAAAAATACCAAGAAATTTTTTTCAAGATGCTCCTCTAACACAACTATAATCTCTTCTGCTGTGCTTCTTTAATCCCTGAAGATCTTTTTAATAAGCCTCTCCCACAGAAACTGATTAAAATCCACATCTTTCGATTACAAGAAAGAGCACAAAGAGTACTTCATATAAACTATTAGTAATTATGCTGAAACTGCATTTTAACAGACTGTTTCCTTTGATTTATTTATTTCTAGATATCCATGAACGAGCATACTAGGCCATTACATTACAGTATTTCAGCATCAACAGGAAATCACAGCCCAGTATAAGATTTACTGCATGACAACTCTAGTATAGGAACGAAGTAAGAAATCAGCTATATCAGTATTATTAATTACAAAGGAAATTACCTTGCTACAATCTGAAATTCACTTAAAAGCAAGAGTATTTGCTACTTATGATAGGTAAAATCATGACTCCCCCCATTTCAGAGCTTAGGTAAAAAAATAGACTTCAGAGTTAAACTTAACATGAGTCATCTGTACTTAGGCGTAGAATAAACTTTCCCATGACAATACATCTCAGTTTTCTGTTAAAGGATCTAATTAAACACTATTGTGGCTAATAAGTCATTAGAAATTATTTTTTTTACTACATGCTTCTGCAGTCCCTGCTTCAGTTTAGGAAACTCCTGCAGTCGTTCTGCAGAAACAGCCAGGCAGCAGCACAGCCAGAGGGAGCAGAGCAAAGGCTTCAACCATGCTCTGCTGAGATTTGGGAGGAGACTGCCTATGAATTAAAAGAGTAAGACAGGAATAAGCCCTCACTACAAGGAGTGATAACAAAGAGCCTAGCCCTTTGCTGTATCTATTATTTCCCAAGCCCTTCTGAAATCACAATCTCCAAATAGAAGCTACAAATAGAGGAGAAAGTTACGAAAGCCCAGAGTTTGAAATCCACACAAAGTGCAAAACCACTGTCTTCTTCCAGAGGAAGATGAATACCACAGCCGACACTTAGCCCTGAATGGATGTGCTACTGAAACATCAGGGAGACGTGTCAGACAGAACTGAAAACATTCACTCAAAACGCATCATTTACTGTACAATTCTTCTGTATTAATAGCTATGGAAAAAGTACAAGAGAACAAGTTAACATCAGCAGCCTTTCCCTAGGTGGCCTTCCCCTTTGTTCCTTAAGCAGGTCCAATCTAGCTTCTCCCAGTGCTCCAGAAAAATGTCACCTTAAGTCACATCTTTAAGATGTCTTAGTCCTTGTGCACCAAAACAAGCTTCATCAAATAGGCACAATTTAACATTAAACTGAAAGACTGAACATTATAAACCATAAATATACACAAAGTAGACCAAGACCATAAGACGTACTAGGGATTGTTAACTCTAACTTCCTTGGTTCAACAACTCGGGGATGAATCTCGCTGTGGAATCCACTGCTAATTATCTGAAATCTAACAGGAGCTTAATATGGTTCAGGCTGCTCTAACTTCCAGTATTTCATGTCTTGCCTACGATTGCATGGACTCTAGCATAAATTAGTCTAATCCAAACAGTCTGCAGAGCGGGGACTTGTTTCCATTCTCTGGTTCCAAGGTAAACCCTTCAGCATCGTTAAGTAGGCAGTAGAGAGCAGCATTAACATAATTACACACACAACCCAGGGTTATCTGAAAAAAAAAAAAAAACCAACCACTTGCAAATCAAGTAATGTTTTGGATGTCTGCAGGTAATCACAAGAGAAGTCTATCACACAACCACTTCACTAATAGTTTCCCAGTCTCCAACCCTCATTGGCAGCTCCCTCACCCTCAATAGTGAATCCTGTTGCCTTCTCTTGACTTTGTGCAGGTTATCTGACAATATCAAGAAAGGACTTTTAAAAAGGTACAATCCATGCACATGAAAATGTCACTTCTTACCATGGTTTACAGCTCAATTTTTGATGAAAGAATAGGATTTTGAATAATTCTAACAACTTTGAATCTACACATTAATAACTCATGGACAGGGCTGACTGGCCAACCGTGCCTGCCTCCAAAGAGGAGCTCTGCAGTACACTGCTGAATTGTAGTCATTTCTTATAACACAACTGGGAAAAAGTAGTACACTGCTGAATTGTAGTCAGCCATTTCTTATAACACAACTGGGAAAAAGGCAAAGTGACCCCCATCTTGGTGACCTTGCCTCATAATTAAGAAAAGGGTAAATTCTGTAAGACTCCTGGTAAACCTTTGTACAAACCCAAGTCATTTAAATTTCAGGTGGGCTGACATTTTAAGCATTTGTAAAAATAGTATTACTTTTCATGCTTAATCAAAACTGACAGATACTTTGCACGAATTCATTTGCTAACAGCTGATTTCAAAGTGATTAGTTTGCAATCTAATTCACAAAGTGAGGTGATAAATATTTGTGTCTTGTTACGAATTGCTGACCCACTGCACAAAGTATTTATGCAGTTATACACATGATTCTTCCTATTTAATACTTGACTTCTCTTCTGAGACTACCAATCCAGTTGTCAGGGTCACAAGGTTGGTACAGGTGTCCTGTAAAAAACTAACAAGCAGCATAAAACACCTACCACATTTCTTACAGGCCACCTAACAGCTTATCAAGTGGTTAAAATTTGCTTGATGTGATCAAATTGAAACCTATGACCTAGCGTGGAGGAGGTTCTTTATCTCATTAACAGTCCCCTGGAGCAGCTCCTTAGTAGCACAACGTTTTGCTTTGTGCCCTGTTTCTCAAATAGTTTTGTCACTGAGCAGGGTATTTTCATCAACATTATGCAAGGCTGAAATAACAACTCAGTGAGGGAGAAACCCAAAAGAAAACAAGGCCAAACTCAATGGGCCCTGCAAAACAGGCTGCACACTTATTATGAATAAAATTCTCTACTAATGAGTTTCCAAGTCTCTATAAAATCCCAATATTTGGCAAAGAGCATTCCATTTCACATTTTAACATCCTCTGGCATAAACTGTCATGCTTTAATTAAACACAGAATGCAAATCACATCCCCAGGAGACAATGCCCCTAGCTGCTTCTCTTTCAATAAGCCAGTATGGAAATCAACCACAGCAGTAATGTAGCCCAGAGACCAGGGCAACTGCGCACCTCGTGGGGCTGAGCTTCTCAAACGCCACTGCGAGGGGCAACTCCTGAAGAGTTATTGGAGACGTTGCTTACAGCCAGGCTCCCTGTTGGCAGGCAGGAAGCCGTCCATCTCTGCTGTTGTCTTCCTGATGGGTAGGCTGCATTTGCTGGCAAACGTGAGACAGTTTGATTAGCTAAGCTAGTCTTACACACATTTTATTTGCCTTCAACTCCAGGGAAAAAAATCTGTACTCCGAGGCCTTGTCCACACTACAGTTCCCCATGGGAAAGCCCCCACCAACCTCAAGAAACTATGGGAGCTATCCTACATACCGCAAATAGCGGACAACACTGTTCATCTATCGTTTAAAACTACGCTTAGTAGACAACACCATGTAAGAATTGCACTTCCATGTAAAACCATTTTGTCGGGTGACTGACTACCTATCACAAAGCTAAGAAAAATAGAGACACAATATGGAAACCAAAATCATACTGACAGGGAAAGATTGTGTACTTCCCAGTATGATATCAAGATATTCAATATATCTTCATTTTATCCCCCCCCTCAAATATACCAGGTCAGGGGAGTCAGATGTGTTTTCACAATAAATGAAACCTGAGAATGGGAATGGAACCAAAATTGTATTTAGTTTATCGTACATGGAAGCAACCAGAATTCTTCCAAGGCTGCTTAAAAAAAAAAAACCACAAACATACATAGATACAGCTTCCACATCGGCAAGATTCGTCACATACATCTTGGAAAAGTATCTGACAATAGCTAATCCAAATATCAAGATGCAAGTGTGTAACATACTACCCACAGTACTTGGAATCCACTCTTGGAGAGTCCCCCCCTTTGACTTCAAAAGTGATTTCCGAGACTTAGGAACTCTGTGCAGCAGCAGGAAAAATCCTCAGGAGTCTTTCATACAAAAAGAGTTTGTCCAAGATGACTGACAGAAGTGTGAAAGGCACAGCTCATCCCACAGCCCACACCACGGAAAACAGACAGGCAAACAGAGGGTATGCATACATTTTAAAATATCTGAAGCACTGTATTCGTGTGCATTTACTCATTGTATTAAAAAAATGAAGCAAGGAAAATCCACTCCGCATCCACATGCATCTTTGTAGACAGACTGCTGCTCAGAATCAGTATTCTGTGCTGTAGAGCTACAACATACCTAACTCCCCCTGTCACCATCAGGAATTACTTTTTTCCTCAAATTATTTTTTAAACCAAGATTCTGTATTTAGAGTCCTGCCTGAAGTACCTGAATGCGGAAAACCTCATCTTTTTGCAACATGCCTTTGCATCTTTCAGGGGGGTCGGTGCCATGAGGTAATTCAGCATATAACTCCCTGCAGCCATTCTTCAGACCTAGTTAAAGCTGCTGGATGACTTGTTCTTTACACTGAAACATTTCACTGATGCTGTCAGCATCTCCTTGGCTAAGAGAGACATGCAGTACTGTAGCTAGTAAATAGAGAGTGAGGGAAAGACAAGCTCTGGAGGAAGTATCTGTTTCACAGGGAAAATAAACTAATTCCTCTAACCAAAATAAATAGCTGTGTCTTTGTTTCCTCCACCCAAGATGAAAGACATTTTCAATTAGACATCGCACAGGGTTCAAAAGTTGAGGGAATCACATATCACAAGTTCACCCTTCAATAAAAAAATCATGAACATTTATTATTAATTATCCTTAGTGGCAAATATCTTCATCTAAAATTCTTAACTGATAGGGAGTTGTCTGAATTTTTTCACAGGGCAGCAAGAGGAATATTTCACTCGGGCATCTGTGGCTGTGTGCGCCTTCCTTCTCACTGGGGAAAAGATTATACAGTTTAAATAAAATACAGAAGAAAGACTCTATGTTTAGTCAAGCATGTCTGTGAATGTTAAATAAGGGGGGATGCTCTGAAGCTGGTGAAGTCTTGGAATTTCTACACTGGCCATACAGCATATACACCATCAGCCCAATATTAATGAGCCAGAATAAGGAGACTGAAGTGCGTGCGTGTCAGAGCTTTCTTTAATGACTAGGCAATAGAACTATTCTTCAAGTCAAGATTCTTCTTATGCAGAATCAGCAAAAATGGAATCTCTAAAGGTATTAATTAAATTTGTTTTATAGCCCAATTGATGTACTCCAAGTGACATATTCAGGCTCTGAACTGCTGTGATACTAAGCAAAATATTACATTTTATATCATAGAGCAGTTGGCAATACTGGAAAATACACAAAGTTACTTTTCTGAATTAGAGTCCTCATCACTGATGCAATTTTAAGTAATGCTGAGCCTAAAGCTGTTGTAGATTTCAGCAAAATTGCAGATACTCAGGGTAGGGAGCTGGAGGACAACAGGGCAGGACACAACAACAGCAACCTCATCTACAGACAATAAATTTCAGATCCTCTCTGTGAGACCTTTGGCCTTATATAATAAGAATGAAAAATCACTTCACGCCTTTTTAGATTTCTTTTTTCTTTCACCTTCATTGAGGTCTTATTTTCCTGGAAAGCAAGAGAACCACAAATTGCCAGCAAACAAAAATATTTGCAAATGCTAAGGTTCAGGCACTCCAGTAGTAGAAACAAGCATGTATCTTCTCCAAGCGTATCCAAAAATCTCTTTTGGGTGATTATCAACACAACTCCACTCTAGTGAGTCATCAAAAGAGACTGGTTTCATTTGCAAAGTGCAAATGCCGATTCCAAACAATACAACTGTACTGACATTGGTACATGCATGCAAAACTTAGGGCAAATAATTGCTCTTTCAATATTTAACTGGAAGATTACATGCTTGTTCTAACAGGTTCTGATCTACCTTAGAATTTTCCTAGCCAAACCAAAGGATATCCTACACATGCATGCACTTTTTACTCAAATGTAGTTTTTTTTCTTATTTTATCATTATTCTACTGAAATAAAATATCCCACCTTATTCAGTTTAAATACTTAACACCACTTAGCATTAATGCACTTTCTAGTTTTCTCTAAGTCAGTTCCTTGGGCTTTGGTTTATGCAATCCCTAGCTAAAATCCAAAAGAAAAAGCTAGCACGCTGCTTATTAAAGCCACCTACAGTTTAGTTCATTTTCTCCAGGTGATGTATGCATTTATTCACATTGCGGTGTCACCTTATGGAGGCCTTTCTAGGTAATCACTTAAATTTATCTCAGAACAAAAGAAAGAAATTCACATTTTACTTTTATTTTATGAATTTACACACATCCCAAAGCAAGAAAAAGTCATATTTTGAAGGGAAAAAAAATTCTTCCCATCCAGTTTGCCTTTTCTCCTACATGCTTGCTATTGCAAAATACTTAGCTTCTAATCAAAATAATGAAAGCAGGGCTTCTGTGCTCAGAGGTTTTCATTTGACTAAGCAAGGCAATTTCCATTTCAAATGTATGTTCTGTCATGCTTCCGTGAAACAGTAGTGTCGTTTCTCATTCAATGCAGATGCCAAGTTATTCGGGTTCTTATACCCCTCCAGAAAAACACAAAACATTCTCAGCTTGCTCACTGCTCAGCACAGCTAGCTTCCTTGTCCAGCCTGAGGTCTGACTGCAAAGTTTAAATGCAAAGTCTGCCCAACTCCTGGTTTCTGTTCTTAAATCTGACTCAGCATACAGATTTTCTGAGGTTACTACATCTCAGTTTCTCACCTCACATTACTTTCCTTGCACGGGGGGGGTATTTATGACCCTGAAGTTTTGTAAAGGCTTTGATATACTCAGATAAAAGTATTGGTCTTATGAAATCAAGCCATGAACAGCCAGCTTTGTGCAATCTACTAGTTGTGCAATGTCTTCTCCACCAACTCATCTTGTTGGAAGAAATAATGTAGACACTGAAGGGAAACTACAGATCAAAATTTTATGCTGAAATTCATTTTTAAGAAGTCTTCTTAGAAAATCTCTTCTTTAACCAGCAACTCAGCAGAGAGTGATAGATAAGTCGGTTTGTTTCATGGTGTAAATCTTTAATTTCATTTGCTGCCCTTGTTACTCTGATCTTAGCAATAGTCCATAGATATTTAGGTAGCTTTCCACCAGCAAGCTTTCAGCTTTTGAATACTAATGCTAGCTGTAGTGAAGAAGAAAAAGAAATGGCTGTAATGGACCACGGAACTAGCTGTGAATATCTAACCTGCTGTTTGTAAGGCATTCTGTTTGCTGGAATTAAAGCAGTCATTCCTAGCACACAGGAACCCATCACATTCTTAATGAATTGTGAGGCTGTGTTGGGAAAATAACAAATATCTTTACCTGAATAAGCATTAATGTTGTAACAACCAGAGGGAGGAAAAAAAAAAAAGAAAAAAAAAAATCAATAGCTGTATAAAGCCCAAGGCTAAGGACAGAAAAACAAGACTGGCATGCATACAGATAACCTTACCAGTGAAGAAATCGAAGAGATTCCAGTTTACTCTGCATCTCATCATGGTGCCTGACAGATTATCAACAACTTTAAAAGTATCCTTTGATATAAGCCCAGTCAAGGCCCAGGGACATGACCTTTTACCACTTGTATTCCCGCATTCTGCAACACCCCAAGCTCATTAGACTTCAAAGAAGGGATTTTACAAGACTGCTCTTGGCAAAGCAGTAGCACGCAATAGCATGGTGAGCCTTCCCACTGCTCCAGCCAGGAGAAATGCAAGCTTGAGAGGAGAGTCACAGAATGCCCCTTGTTCCCTTGGTCAGCAGATGCAGCATCCACATTCAGCCTCCAAGGGGACAGGGTCATTCAATCCATGAGGAGGTGTTTCCCTGCCAGCTGGCCAGATCCATCAGACACACCAGATGTAGAAGCTATCATTTGCCATTCCCAGCAAGGAGAGGTGCTAAACATAAGTAACCATTACTACTGAAAGAGCAGCAGTGGAAAAGTTGCCAAAATTCATCTCTACCTTCTTCCCCCACTTCTGCTAGAAGCCTTATCTAGGCTTTAATTCCTTCTTGCCCCCACTACTGAAATTGCCTTAAAAGTTATCTTGCTACATTGCTATGCTTTCAGAACTACAGAAGGGAGTCAAGAACACTGCAGCACAGCTTCCCTTGCTCCAGAAAACTCATAGCACTTCATCTTGAACGTAAAAATTGCCCTCCTAGTTTTAGACGCCATCCTTTTACTTTTCCTGTACATCCAGACCTAGCTCCTTCTATTCTCCCTTCCTATGCTCTGCTTCTTTCCAGTGGAGAATCAAGTACCAAGGACTTGTCTGTTTTTAACATCCTCTAGAATTCAGTGATAGTAAAACCTCACCTTTTCTCTTTTGGTAATTCTTCTGAAAATACACTGTAAGGTTAAATCGAGCAAGGAATTGGGCTCCACCTTTTACAAAAGCAGAAGGGTAGCAAAGTCTAAAATTTGCCTTAAGAGTCACTGGAGCAAAATATGTTGGCGCATGTCCTCCCAAATCCTCCATTTGTTTTTTCCCTGGACTGAAAACTGAAGTCTCCGGCTGCTAAAAATGGATGAGCAAGGACAAAGCATCAAGTCTAAAAACATTAAATCAACAAGTAAAATGAAACTATTTTCTTCACGTCACGTTAAGAAGCATTTGCACATGTAGAAATTACTTTTCTCTGCAAGTAACAATTACACTGAGCTCATAGTCTGGCCTCTGCTACAAGGCTCAAAACTGGTTTCGCTTGACTAACCTACAGCCCCTCTCGCCTCCCTCCCCCCCCCAGCACATTTCTTCTTTCCTCAAAAGCAGAATGTATTTATTTGCAGCTTAAAAAGGTGCACAAAAATCTGCACATTCACTTTCTTATTCCTCTTCCAAATTGAGTTAAAAGGTTTCTGCAACGTGTGACGTAGGACTGTAGTTACTAGCAAGAAAAGGGTTCCCTGAATCCTTTTGACAATTAATGCTATTTCTCACTTTACACAACCATTTCCTGTTTTGACTGTATTTTAAGCGACTCTCTCAAGCCCACCACAAGCTGCCAGGTGTGCTGTAGTGGGCTACCATTTTATTCTTGGAGTTGTGCTGTACTGAAGCACGCAGTAGAGCTCACAAACAGTATGGCTCACAATAAAGAAAAGTAGTCTACCATAAATTTCAGTCACCACTGTGATAACAAGTGCCCACTGAGCGGGGCAAAGAGCATTAGTAGGCTAGAAGCTTCAGTTTCTTATCCGAGTAAAGGAGCTCTGTTGTTACTGCTGCGGGATTGCAAGTTCTCTTTTGTAGACAGAATTTAACCGTAAAACACGAACAGCTGTTATTTGCTATATAGCTGTTACTAAGAGGATTTTCATTAAAAGATTTTTTCTTGTAAAATGAAAAAGCACTTAGGCACTTTTTCTCAGAATACATTGATCCAGATGAAAAGCACAGCTCCAAAACAGACCAGAGCTTCAGAATCCTAACACGTATTTTCAGAACGCAAGCCAAAAGTCACCTTCCCATGATTTATCTTCCTTTCAGTATTTACACCTAAAATCAGGGTCTGACACCCACTGCTGTCTGAAGAAAAATTCTTTTCAATATTAACACTGATCCAAGGCTTCAGGGTCTCTTTAAGCTGCAAATTATCTACTCAGAGTAACATGCTTATACACACAACCACTAAAAAATGGATAAAGTGATCAGTAATAACTGAACCACAAGTCATTTTCTTCGAATACTACCCGTTTAACCAGTTTTCTAGATTTAATGACACGTTGGGAAGAGTTAATAGTGAGAATTTTTTCACCTTGAAAGGCCTGAGAAGATAGTAGACATTAATAATAGTGTCAAATCACTGTATTTTCATAATGATGTATCATTCAAAAGCACTGCCCAATTGTTTTCCTTCTTTGCTTTGAGAAGTAACCCTGCTGTTATCAGGCCCATGCAAAGTTCCTAGCAAAGTATCTTTAATATAAAACAACATATCTCCATTCAAAGCAATGCAACTTTACCAAGTTAGATGCCTCAACCCCCTCCCCAAAAATCACAACCTTCTTAAAACCCCCAAGCAAATACCTAACAAGCGCGTGTGTGCATGCACACACACACACCCATCAGATGTGGCATTTTCCAAAAGCACAATCTGGTCACTCAGCAAGTCTTCAACCCTTTGTATTCTGAACACAGACAACATCTCTACCTTCAGCTTTCTTTGTGCAAAACCAACAGAGTTTAAAACCCCACAATACACTGTCATTTCTCTCAGATAAATATTTTGGCAGTTTTGCCTTCGCTAACACCGACTGAATGTCCCTTCGTATCGTATTCTGAGCATTGCATTGGCAGAATGACCTGTGTGTAAGTGAAGCCTGCAAGTTCTGTTATTCCAAAAAACTCTATGTACGCTACAAAGTAGTTTGTCAGAGAAAGAACGTCTTTCAAGCCAGTTTCCTTTTACCCACACTTCTTCAAGATTAGGAATCCAGCAGCACCGGCAGTGCGGCTACAGAATGTATTAAGCACTTCATCAACAACATCAGCTCAGAGGTGTCAGCAGTCTGGCTGAACTAGAAGGGAATCCTATGTGGAAATCCTCACAAAAACCTGCACTTAAAGTCCTCCTGCTGGTGCACTACACAGCATGGGGAAGTTGCACAGCTTCTGCTGTGCTGATAGAAGTACTGGCTTTCAGGTAAGTACTTAAAACAAGGTCTCTTTTGCTTATGCCTAGTGACTTTTAAAGAGAAATTAAGAACCCCATGATTCTTTTCAAAATGTGGAGAGGGAATTAATCATTACGTACTGGCCAACACAGCCTCTCTCAAATGATACTGCTAGCCATAGCTTTAGCTATTGCCAACCATTTAATAGCTGCTGGGATCTGCTATGACCAGTGCACTGCTACTACTTAGCTTTTTATTTCAGACAGGGCTTTAGAATGCTTTAAGGACCTAAAACAACACACAACCACCTCCTACCATTGTCCCATGGAGTGCTTACCAGGTTAGCACCTGTATACTAGAAGGAAAAAATGCCGAGCCTGGCAGCGAGCACCACATAAACCAGGCTGGCAACTGTGGCTACCTGACAGATAATCACACTGCGTACAGCTTCCCTGTCCTTAAGGCTGAATTCCATAGGGTAACTACTACTACTTGACACTGCTTCCCAGCACACAGTAACACTTGTACCTTTGTTGTTCACACCTAGATGCAAATAAACTCACTCCATGGGAGCAGACATTTTTTCAGAGACCTTCTGAGCAAGTCCTGGGAACACTTCCAAATTTGCCCATTGTTGGTAGCAAGGCACAACTAATCTGTCTGTGATAGACACTGTCTTGTGTCAGTTTGCTCTGCCAGACCATGCTGGAGCTGGAGTTAAATAACTAATTCACCAAAAAGGAATCTCAATCCATGTAATTCTCACAAAAATGAGGAGTATGTTTATGGCACTGGCCCTCTTTGCACCAGCCTGATCAGACAACTACATTCATGAAGGCAGTCTTCAGTGATTTTCTCTCCTATAGCTTGGAAAAGAAGCTGTTTCAATCTTTTCCCATGCCACCATGAACTTTTAATGAAGCTAAATCAAATTTCCCTCAGCCCTCTAAGTATCTGAGCTGCCAATGATAGTCTAAAAAGGCTCAGTTCCTCTACCAATTTTCTTAAAAAGAGGAGTTGCTTTCCCTCCTTTCATTCCTATTCTATACTCCACTGCAAAATTGCCCTGAAAGACCCAAGTTTACTTTGTCTTTATATTCATCAGCTGAATCTCCAAACTCTCTTTAGCCGCTTTGTTACGCTGGCACAGCTACAGATGGAAGCATCTTCTTTTTTCGCTAGCAGCCTGTACTCCTCTACCGCTCAGGGATTTGATCACTGGTCTGCAGCCAACTATGACTCTTAACAAGGCAAAGAGGTTTTAGATTTATAGACCACTACATATCAGCAGTTGCGACCAGCGGGCAGATTCTCTATCAAATACCTCTTTCAAAGAGAACAATACAACTGCACGCCCAGCAGATTTGTCCCATGCTTATATCAGGTTAGGCAGACTAACCCCAAGTGCATAATCCCCCAAGTGTGGGATTAGGGTCACTACCAATTCTGTAAACCGCTGTCTTCTAAATTCAGAGACTCAAGTTTACTCTACCATACTATTTTTTTCCCCCCAGAAGACCTGTAAAACCTTGGACATCAAATACAGTTTCAGCATCAGAGTCAAAAGTACTGTAAAAGCACACTTGTGTCAGTAAAGTGACACTGCAATACAAAGTCAATAGAGTACTTGCTAGCTTGTTTTCAGACTCCTCTTATGCCTTTTTTTGCCAGAAGCTCCCTGAAACCACACAGAAAATAGCACAAGTCAGAGACATACACAACATTCATAAACCAGACGCCTTCCAGCTAATTTACATTGATATCATAATCCTGAAATGGTGTAGCACTTTACCTTCTCTGTTACCTTCTGCATCTGATTTTGTTCATGAGTGTGTACCATACAGCTGATCTAGTCCCTCAAAGGTGCTTTTTCTGGCTGTGTTTGTCCTTTGTGGTTTTGTACAGGTATATCACATTGAACAGTTACTATGATCTGTATCTACAATTCTGTTATGAGACAAGCGGAGCCACGATTCTCAAACTGATTTTTTTATCTAAGAGTTTCAAAATACACGATGCTAGAAGATCGCATTAAATTCAGCGCTTAAATTCCTTAACCAAGCATTTAAATTCTTGGAAGTGTGAATGAGGTGTTAACTCTATTGCTGAATTGTTCCATATGATAGGAACACATTTTTGTTGAAGTAATTGAGTTTCATAATGGTCTAATAAGAAATAAGAATTCATTTAGCCTGAAATACATTTGAACTAGTAGATTACAAA
Organism: Charadrius vociferus; assembly: GCF_000708025.1. Lineage (NCBI taxonomy): Eukaryota > Metazoa > Chordata > Aves > Charadriiformes > Charadriidae > Charadrius > Charadrius vociferus. Next base: position 1,334,628 of record NW_009650250.1, read on the forward strand.
GCACCTGAACCTAAATACCAAACAAGGGCAAGCCGATGGTGGGAGTTCTGTTAGACAAGCACAATAAGTTTTAGACATGATACACAGAGTAACAGAAAAGCATATTGTCAAAGTATTTTACTGATTAAAAGATGTAAAATATAGATTAAGTAACTAGCTAAAGACTCTGCAGAAGCATGTAACACAACCAAAATTTGAACTGGTATCTTCAGCATACAGGCTTGTTTTCAAGTTGCAAAACAAATTAAAACTGACGAATAACTATTTTCTTTAAGTATTTGTGTTATAGCAGGCATGATTTAGGCTGACTTCAAAGCTTTTATTGTTTTTTTCCCCCCCCTTTGGAAGATTATTCTTACTAATATATCTCCATTGTTTTTGTTTGATTTGTTCTATTATGGATTGAATTCACCCCTGAAAAACAAGTTTAATTATTTTGTGCCTGCTTCAATCACAGGTTGAAATCTCATATCATAAATATAATAGAATATATACACACCCATCACCTGCCTTTACTAAGTGACTGCACATGCAGCAGAAGTGCCCACCTATGGATATACACTGTAGGTACCAAACCCGATCTAGCCACAGGTGCATAAGCAGAAAGGCAGCCATAATCTGCTCTCATCTACACAAGCATAAATCAGTAACAATCTCATAGTGTTAAACAGAATTACACTCACGTTTCAAAATACATATATAACTATAACAAACACACACGCATACTGTGAGAGTGGTTTTAAAGCATTATGTCCTCAGGTTTCATCACCAGCTGGGGCAACTAGCACTGCTGGCCTCCAAGCTGGAGGAGATCAGGGCTGGAATGCTCTACAGTTCTTGCTGCAGCTGCAAGGACATCCCACTACCAGAGGGCTATCCGTGACATCTGCCTGCACACACAGCCACTTATTGGAGAGGGAGAGCATGGGCAAGGAGGGGGCCAAGCATCAGCATGTTTCATCCCAGTACGTGTGAAGCCAACCCGAGGCTCTGACCTTCCACCTCCCTGCAGACTGCTTGTTCACCTAGTTCATCCAACAGCACAGTAACAGCTAACAATTCAAAGGGTGCATGCTTTACATCCCTCTGCCTTTTACTAATGTAAAAATTGGACAAGGCTCAGTACAAGCCTTTAATGAAAGGCACATCATGTGGCATATCTTTATGTTGAGTTTGAACTCTCCTGCTAAAAATTTCAAATATTAAAAGAGTAATTTACTTTCCAGCTTTCAGATGTTTCTATTCTGCTATGTAGCCTCTTTTACACTGTCTTTATTTCTAACTTATCTGTATGAGCGCAGCTTTCTTGCAATTCCTGCATATGAATTTCTGAAGAGAAAGAAGTTGACAGTGATGTTTTCAGATCATGAAAATATTCAAATCAACATGCAGCTACGTTTTTCAAAAAAGACCTGTAGCTGTACCAATGCAAATCACTTCCGTACCAAATCGGTCTATTATCATATTCATACAAGTTATTTGTTTTACAGCCTTGAAATCCCTCTGTGGTGAATTTCATTATTTGTTCTTTGTTACATTAGCACTGTTGTGCCCTTGGAAATACCCATGACACTAGTTTCTGAATCTTTTTCCTGTTATCTATTTCAACAAGAGACAACACAACGTTATTCCTGTAGCTCTTGAAAACAACAGTAATATGGATACAAGAAAGTTGTTGGTGTATACAGAAGATTTATACAAAACAAGGTGAAGGGGGAGATGGAATAACTGAACACTCAGGGTAAGGAGGTTCAGATAAACGATCAAAATTTATGGTTTTAATAAGCATGTAAAGGAAGTCAGGAACTTGGATTTAGAATCAGCTTCAATGGGCAATAAATGTAGTGTGCTGTGTTCTGCCATGACATTTACCTCTCCAATAATTTAAACCAAGTTACATTTTAGTGGTTTTGCAGTGAATAGCTGGTAGAGAATATGTACATAGATCACCCTGATAGAGACACGTATTTCAATCGGGCCATAAGTAATACAATTTAAGACATAATGAATCCTCTTATTTCCATGTGAAAACGGGGAAATTTTAAAATTCACTATAAGCTCACAAACAAAGGCTCCATTTTTTTAAAAAATGTTGATCAATTCTTTGGGATAAAGACTACTACAATAAAGGGCTGTTAAACAATCTTGATAATATCACTTAAAGGTCCCTTATGGCACTTAATGTTCAATGACAAAACCAAACCATCTGAAATTTTTAAAACGTAAAAATGCTTTTTCCTTAATTATGAGAATATTTACAAGTTTTTCTAGCTATATTGCTGTAACCTTCTCTTCAACAATCTACTAGAAATTTTCACATTATGAAGACTGACATAATTGCCACAGAAAGCATTTTCTAGAAACCTTAAATCATACAGACAAATTACCGATTATTCAGCTAACAACTACGTGAGTTTTGGTTTTTATGGGCAGTTTTATCCTCCAAGCATAATGAAAATCAGCATTAAAGAAGTTGTGCTGTTCATTTCAGGGTTCCCTGGTACCTCCAGGGACTCCTGTAGCAAGGACTCCTGTAACGCTAATTCCAAAGCACAGAAGCAGATAACGGGCACCTCTATTCAATTCATATTGTTAATCAAAGGACAAATTTGACTCCACGAAATTTCGTGGCCACCCTAAACAAAAAGGCAGCTCAATTTACCTCTTTGATCTGTAAAAGGAGATCATGGGTAAAATCCAATCCTGTCAAGTTAGCTCTTAGGGCAAAGTCCAGTTAATTCCAGAGAGTGACAGAATGGCTGAGGCTGGAAGGTGAAATCACCAAGTCCACCCCCCACTGCCCTGTTCAAGCAGGGTCAGCAGTAGCAGGTTGCCCAGGATCATTAGAGTAGAACTTTTCCACAGAATTCAGCAATCACCATGAAAATCACTCTTCAGGATCAAGTGCCTCAATTTATGACAAAGAAATAATCACTTGATTTAATTCTACAGACTCTTCAGAGAAAATTCTTTGTTATGTTGCTGCTTTCATCCCCATCAAATTGTTTGGCTTTCCTTGTTAGATATGGTGCAACATAAACACTACATATTTTTATTAAAAAACACATTTCTCAATAGCTGTTCACTCACACCAATTGTTACACAATTTATTGCCAAAATCCAGATAGATTACATTTTTCTAATCAGCGGGGTTCCCCAACAGACTGTCATTTAGCATACATGGTATAATTCCATTTTCAAAACAAACCAGACCTAGTTAATCTTTACATACCTCATGTTTTACACTACAGAAAGGTCAGAATAAATTGAACAAAAGCTAGACTCTGCACTAATTTTATCTCTTTTGGTGGAACATAAATGGAAATGATGTTGAAGTCTCAAACTGTGAGGCATATGCCGATTAAATTCCCTCTCAGTTCAGTTATGATAGACAGGATTATATCTAATAATTTTATGCATGTTCCCAAGTATCCAAATGATAATACATAGAATCAAATGACCAACTAAGCATACCAAAAAAGAAAAAACATTTAAGATTAAACTGAAAAAGCTATTTCATCAAACTACTATTTAGTCCCTATTTAGTGACTACTAACATTCAGAACTGTTGTTGGGTAAGATTTAATTCTTGGAAATATAGCTCAGTATTTCTCAGTATGCAGTAAGAAAATTGGTTTATTGTAATAACCATATCCCCCAAACCAATTTGGATCCGTAATAAGTTTAAAAATTAAATCCATTCATATTTTTAGGGAGTCACTGACAGACATTAAAAGGAAAGAAACTAGGACATGCAAGCCAAAATAAGTAATGGGAGACACTGACAAAAAAAGTCAATTGCATGAATACAAGCTACAATTGAAAGTCCACACACTTCTAATGGGACGTGTGGCTATTTAAGAGTCTGGAAGTGGCTTAAAAAGCAACAAACCATATGTCAGGGGACATGAGTCAGTAGAAGAGTAATTGTCTGGTAAGGGCAATAGTGATTGAGACGTTATATCCATGACTTCTCTGAGATGCTGTGAACAAGAAATTATACTTCTGTAGCTTAAAATTCACTTAGATACTTTGCTGTTATACTAACCAAGACAATATTGCCATGGTTTAGCCTAACTTGATCATAAATCTGTCTCCAGCAGAACTTAAAACCACAGATTAGACTTAACATGCATGTCCTTAGCTAGAGTACAAGGAGTTTTTTTCAAGGGCATTTCCCAAAATGAATCATCTGCAGAAGTGGAAAAGTACTTTTCACTTATTGCACCAATAAAGATATTTGGAATGCGAACATACTGCCTTTTAGAAGATTGTTAGGTAACTGATTGAGATAGTACTTATCACCGCTATAAGTTAGATGGGCTGAGCTAATGACATCTATGTATGTACATTTTATG
>NW_009650250.1:1339037-1358242 GCF_000708025.1 Charadrius vociferus
CTTCTCATTTGCAGAGACGCTCCACATCCAGTTCAGGAACATATTTAAGTTTATAGATTTCAAAGGAGTGGTAGTGCTGAAAATTGCAAGTTTGATCCCTTGGAAAACAATTTGAGTTTGTTTAATCAGGTCCATCTCATTGATTCAGTTCAATTTTTAAACTGCATGTCTGTACATGCTCCTATATATCACATCACAGAAACAAAAACTGCTCTGAACTTTTTCATCTCCTTAACCCATTTCATACATATGTTTGAATAATTACACAAATATAATAAAAAGCATATTTAGAAAAAAACAATTTTACATGTGTTTTACTGCAACAAACAGCTTTTTTAATGATGAAAGGTGTGTACAATACAGCACCAAAGTTACTGCTGTTACTTGTGGTAATTTCAATACCACATGACAGGGTACTCTGTGCTACTGGTTTTGCTACTATTACTGTTTCTAAGGTAACCCACATTCTGCTCAAGACCATACAGCGCAGATAGTGTCTTTAGAGACCTCATGCCTGTACCTCAAACAGATGAATATTTAATGTGCTATGGACTATCTCCAACTCATGCAGAAGTGTAAAAAAAAAAAAAAAAACAAACAAAAAACAAACAAAAACACACACAAAAAAAATATCAGCCTCTACAACAACAGTCTCATCCCACAGGCTGAGTCGTGCCAGAATTTCACAAGAAAAAGTCAAGAACAAAACTTGGCACTTACATTATTCCCCCTCTCCCCCCCCCCCCCCAAAAAAAAAAAAACCCCAAAACCAAACAAGGTGAATGCTTTCCTTGATGAGATATCTGGACACTATATCTCACTAGGCGAGAAACAGATGAGTTTTAATGCAAAGAATTGAAGGTAAACAATCAATTCTACAAACTTGGGTTTATCTTGGGTTGATGATCCGAGGGCTGGATCACCTCTCCTATGAGGAGAGGCTGAGAGAGTTGGGGCTGTTCACTCTGGAGAAGAGAAGGCTCCGGGGGGGATCTTACTGCGGCCTTCCAGTACCTAAAGGGGGCCTACAGGAGAGCTGGGGAAGGACTTTTTACTGGGGCATGTAGTGACAGGATGAGGTTTTGGGTCACCTGTCCTGTCTGCTCCTCCCTGCAGGTGCAACCCCTCTATGTTTTTCTGCTTCCCACACTCCAACAGGGCAACAAACAAAGTTAGCTGGTCTTTGGTGTTATAGCAATAAGTATAAGCAAGAGCCTCTCTGCATACCATATCATTCTATGATTCTATGATCTGTACCTCACCTCAATTAATTGTTGTGAGCACAGGTACACAGATGAATTAATTTACTGGCTTCAGAAGTCTGGTCCTAAATGGTTCCATGGCCTCTTTAACATGAGTAACAGCTCTCTGACACAGATGACCCTAGAAATCTGAGATAATTTGGTTGCCAGCTCTTTGAAGCACCAAGCTGCATTCGCTGCTAGAGCAAATATTCCCAAAAAAAAATACAAGATGAAACTGAGCTCAGCCAGAAGCACAAAGACTTGTGTCATTATTTGACCCAAATGCAATGCTTTGCAAGACCATGTTTGAGGTATGGCTGATTCACTAGATCTCTTCAGACTGAGCCAGTTAAGCACATTTTAAGAATTAAGAAAATATTACACAGAGGAAACCCTGCGAAGTTGTTTATCTCACTCCTAAGCATAGGATGACAGGCTAAGCAGATTCCTCCCAAAAGAATAAGGTTACAAACAGAATATGCCCACACAACAATATTTCTGGGGAATAAAACAATGGAGAAGCACTCCACTTTCCCCATAGGAAGCCACAGACTCTGTAAAACACTCCAGCCTTCTCCAGAATGCTCCTGAAGCAAATGTGGAGGTGACTGTACACGAGAAGACTTCAGAAATGGTCATCAGCAATTGAAAAAGTGAATGAAGATGCTGAAACTCCTTGGTCTGCAGCTGGCTTCTCTGCTCATTGTTCACACAAATTATAGCCTGCAGGACCATAAATTCTCCAAACCAAGTTTGTACATGTGTTTTGCTTAATACAGTAAAAAAAAAAAAAAAAATCAAACCAAAAAAACTACACAGCAGGTGAAATGCACCACCGATCTGCTGCCAAGTAAGGGACTGCCCAAATGCTGCTGCTGGAGTGGGAGGGGCCAGCCGAGGCAAGGAATTACACTCCACTATTTGAAGTGACTGTGTATTAAATACAAATCTGATTTCTTTCAAGAAATTGCTTTGGCTTTTGGGAAAAACATTTGCTTTTTCCTAATGTCTGGCTTTCCATGATAGCAACATCTTCCTGTAACCTTAAAACTGCCTTTATTAAAACTGTTCTGCACTGTTCTGTCATTTGTAAGAAAACAACAGCCACAGACACCCAGGAGCCAGAAGTCATCCTGCAAGAGTTGGGATCCTATATGGTGAGTTCTTTGGCTTACCTTCCAAATCCAGTGTCCAAACATATATATATAGACACAATTCTTTTCGATCTAAGACTACAGTCAAGGGTAGACATGTTACACAAGTTAGAAGAATAGAAAAAAAAAAAGAACAAATCTGTTGGTAATTATTTAGCAGAGACTTAGTTACTATGGTGATGGGTTTCCTATAAGTACCATAGTCAGAAACACAGCAACACACATTTCCGGCAATGTATCTTTATTTTTCCAATTACGTTCAGAACCGTCCTCTTGTAATGAACTACAGAACTATCTTTATCCTCCTCTAATGCTTTTAAAACAGACCAAAATACCAAAAGCATTCAAAGACAGATTTGACAGGTGGGAAGTGCTAAGTAGAAAGGGGTTGCAAACACAAAGATTCTCTGTGATTTTTCTTACACTTTAACATGCAAATATTAAGCAAATACATTATTGAATTAAACATCAACACTAACGTATTTATTAGAAGTTAATATCAACTGAAATAAAACAAAGGCAAGAGACAGTAAATTTTAATATTGACTAAAATGAATAATTATGTTCTTTATAATTTTATTACAAATACTTATATTGACATAGATAAAATATTGTTTTTAAGGTTAGTTCAAGTTCAATACATGGGCGTGCAATGAAGGTAAGCTTTGGACTAGATCAACACTCCAAATCTTAGGGAAATTTGGAATTATATTTGCAACTGGTAGCTTGAAGGACATACATAATACCATGGGGAGATGATTTCCAGCTGGCCTAAAGGTGGCAGCAATCAGCTCTAGACAGTTCACTTCCTACCAAGCTTACCCAGTTTGCCATTTCAAAGTCAAGACAGGGCTCTGGGCCAGCGTTTTCCTAAGAGATTGGGGTGGGATACAGATACCCACCCTGCTGTTATGCTTCTGAAAAACTCCCTTCCTAATAACAAAGCAAGCTAGAGCCCGAGAAGTAACACTTCTCAGCTACGTACCCACCTATCCCCCAACTCTTTGCCACTGCTACTTCCGCATAAAACATCGCTTTCAGAAGTCCTTGACCTTTGCATTCAATTCCAGATAAGGACAAAAGTTAAAACTGGGGGTTTTGAGGGGGTTTGGGTTGGGGTTTTTTGTTCGTTTCTTTTTTATGGTATTACTTTTGTCACTTGCAAACTCAGTTTCTAGATAGGATGACTATGGATAGGCTTGTCCATCAAGCTAGAGCTGCATTATTATAAATAGAAATATAACACGGTGCTTTTCCACTTCCACTAGACCATATTTTCCACTGCAATGATATCTTGTGAGGGACTAGATGTCCTTTACTCATACTTCTTAGAAGGAGAAAATAATTAGAAGCAGTGAATGCTGTTTGCACAGTGCATCAAGGTCCTGAGCACCCTCAGCTGCAGTTGCAAGCACTGGGCTGTTCAGGGCAGGCCAGCTCACAGGATCCGGCCCCACGTTCTAATATTAGAACGGATTACACTCACTGCATCAACACTCTGCTTCTACTCATCTCATTGAGAGAGACATTTGGCATCAAAAGCAACATACTAGCTCAAGCATGTGCACATCACCATAACAAACTGGCATATGGCTATTTTCGGATAATCTGCATTTGGCATCTGAGGTGAATAATTTTTCCGAATTCTAGCATCTGACCCTTCTGACACCGGAATGAGGGAACTTTGTCCGAATCCTGCAACAACGGCTTTTCAGAGGACTCACTGTAACCATCTGGGAACAGTTAAAGGTTTCAAATATTGCAACAAATTAGGTTGATCCCCCCCACTCTCCCCCAGCATTTTGCTAAATTCAAAAGCAGTGTGTAAAAAGACATGGTCCTGTTCTCACTGCTTGCAATAAGCTATTCACTGCATCGTCCTTAGAAAAGGAAGCAGTCCTTACAATATGTATTTTTCTAAACAAAGATGAGCAATTATCTACTGTTACTAATTGCTCGTGTGTGTGCATGTTAATATCTTTTTAATTTGAGATTACTCTGTTATAATGTAAAAGGCAAAACTACATATAGATAGTATCAAATATGGTTTAGTGGGAGGGGAGAAGGGGATGGGTAGAAAAAGGGCAGCCTCAGTGCTCCCACGTTACTTGCCAGCAGGGAAGGAGTTGTCCCACGGCTCTAGATGTGCATGGGGTCACTCACAGCCGTAGGGAAAACAGCACACCTAGGTTCACTCCAGAGAAATTCTAGCCCCTAAACTTTTCTTTCACTAACCCCCCCTTGCATTCAAATACTGGTAACCCCAATAGATTCACTCTAATAACAAGGTGAACACAACAGACACAGCAAAGACCTTAACTTAATTAGAGAATAAGTAGCCACAGCAAGCATGCAGTTTTGCTTTCTCTCCTCATCTCCCAGCTGTGTGGGGCTGAAGGCACGAAATGCAGCTGATCGATTTAATATCATCTCCTTACAACCCTCTGAACCTTTACCCTTTACAAAATGGGTGCAAAGGTTACTATCAAGTGTCATCACTGGTGGTTTACTGAAGATTCTCAAATCCACGCCTGCTGAGATGATACTAATTAGTACCCTCTTCATATCATTTTTAGAAAAGCCAAGAACTCAGCCGATCCAGCTTAGCTCCTATTAGAGCTGGCTTTTCCAGACAAGCTTGATGTCGCCTGGTATTTGAAGAAGATTCGAACCATTTCTGGCTCCTTGGTATGTGGAGGGCTGTATTTGCCAGGATTCGTTTCACCATTAATTAGAGAAGATGATATCACATCCCACATACTGACGTAACTCAGAGCAGGAAAGGAAGATTTTAAATCAAAGCTCTGAAGATACCCAAAGTGACAAAAGCGTTGTGAACTTTCCACTTTCTCTTTCCCCCAAACCACAGTCACATGGGGTTTGATATTAACACAGAAGCAGTGTTAGTTGGAATTTACTCTCTTCTCAAGCTGAGAAAGCAAAGTAGATCCTCTCACTCAAGATGGGCTTTCAGGTTAGCAGCCAAGTCATTGAGCTGCGCTACTGAGCACTGGAATCGGGACCCTCCAGACACGGGCCTGAAGGGAGAGAGGAACAGCTCATCCTTTTTCTCATCTAATTAAGTACAGGAAGTGCAGCTCCCAGGAGAAGGGCCAGCAATAACAGGGAGCACAGCTTGATGGAAGCATTATTGAGCAGCCAGCTCAGGAAATAGCTATGATTTGGAAACTCAACAGCCCAACACTCATTCCAAAGAAATGCATGACCTAGCTTGATATCAGGATGTATCTTTTATCATTTCACATAGCTAGTTTTCCTATTAGCCACACATTTTTTTCCAGATATGCTATGGCCAGTTTTTTTTGACCTGTCCTATACTTTGCATTTCAAATGAATTCCCATCACTAGGCAGGTTATCGGTCACAGAAAATGCTGCCATCCCTTCCGAAACCATAACCTCAGTGTACACTGGCATTTTCTAAACTACTTTTCTTGCTTATTAAATGCCTCTACAGTTAATAACTCTACAAAGGCACTTCCTAATCACTGGTTGTCATTTGTCATTCCTACAACACAAAAAAGACACCTTCAATATAAAACAGTCTTTTGCCTGTCTCAGAAATCTGAAAGAACTTTTGCCATGATGAGTTTGCCCAAGATTTATCCTTTTGAGTCAAACAGCATTGTTTTAAGGGTTGTTTGTCAGTTGAAAGGTTATTTTTCAGAAGTTCAACCAGATCCTCTAATTGCAATCTAACTACACTGCATTGCTCTGATCAGTCTTCAAGAAAGTTCTAGTGATTCAACTTTGTTAAAAAACACAACAAATCAAAAACAGGCTCTTTCAGGTTGCACAGAAATATTTTTCAGTTCTGAAAAACTGGAGAGAAAACCATTCCACTGTGGCCAGCCAGTTTTTGGCTGCTACAACATTACCAAGCGATGCTGACACCAGGTAACAGCCCTGGCTCTGACATTGTTTGTTGGCTGCACAATCACCACAGTTTTAGTGATCTTTATCTATATAACTTCCAGAAGAGCGCTAATTAGTGGCACTAAGTGGGAGAGAGGTAGACAGATAGATAGAAAGAAATCAGGAAGAGAGAAGACAGAAGAGAACCCAGCAGGCAGGAAAGGCATGGCTGGCAGCTAAGTTAAAATGGGAAGCAAAGCGTAGAAGGTAAAAGTGAACAAGTGTGTCTGGTTCAACTTTGTTGAAACAGAACTGAAATTGCAAGAGGTGGCACATTTATTCCTGGAAACAGAAAGACCCAGAAAGACTTAAGACTACCACACACACTTCCCTATGCTGATAAAAACCTTCACTACTTTTACTTAACCCGATTACCACATCCATGTAATGCAAAATAGTATGAGCACGATATTGATTCTCACTGGACTGAGAAGGGAGAAAAAGTTGTTCTAAGTTTTGTATGATTATCAATTCATCGTTCAATCCACCCTTTATAATCTTCTTTATTTAGTGTTGTCAAGGAGTAATGCAAATTGAGAAAAAGATGACTGAAAGTGCTAAGCTGATTCATTTGAAATCACTGAAGAAGCCATCATAAAATATTGTAATACCTTCTTTTCTTTCACTCAGTCTACAATTCACACAGGACAAGCAGTTAAGTTTGAAACAGAAGTACAGGTGACACCCAAAGATTTTACAATCTGCTACGCAAGTGTGATACTGTTAACCTTAGACTTCACGTAGGCTTTTAAAATACTTCCCTCAATTACAACTATACACACTTCTTGCATTACATCTTAATATTGAACTTGAAAATTTGAACTGGGTGTTTGCTTTAGTCAGGATTTGTTGTGAAGAAATAAAGACACGCTAAGCAACCATAAGATTAACTATGTGACTATAAGAGAAATTTAGCTTCTCTCTCTTCACATTTTATTTCATTTAAAAGAATTGTCATTAAAACAATACAAAAGACCCAAATAGTACAGTTTAAGCATTCAATAAAGCCTGAAGACAGATCTTCATCACCCTGTAAGGGCAATATTGAGTGTCCTGATGAAAAATGAAAGAATCTCCTAAGCATACAATTAATATCCAAATATTTTCAGCTCATTGTTCTGCTTTTCTAATTTTTTTCTAAACTATCTACATTGTAATCAACAATAAAACCCCAGCTAGTACAGCTGCAATATAGATGCCACGTGTACACACATCACTATTGCTAGCATGTAAAATGCATACATGCAGCTGAGCGAGCCACAGCAAGACACTTTGTTCCCCACTCAGCTTTGTCTTCCTTTTATTCACCCCCAGTAGGCTTTCAGTCCCCCAGTGCCAAGTACCTACAGTAAGAAGTAATAATTGCCAGTCCTGAAGAATAACTTCCTCCTCCGGCCCTTAGGTCCCCTCTCCCAGCCGCCATGTCGGCCCCATCCACCTCCCTGCTCGACCCACCAAACACAAGATGGCAAGGAGGGCTGCTGGAGAAAGGCTGAGCACGGGAACAAGATGCCCCAATGCTTCCATCTTACCCAACTGCTGTCCTGTCAAAAGGAACAGGCTCTTTCTTGTCTACATCAGGCATTCCCACAGAACGTATAAATTTCCATGTGCATGGGCACACATGCAGACAAGTCTGTTTTCCTGTCAAATCATTTTTTAAATTGTGCACTCGCTAAGCAAACCTGTGTAAACAATCAAATCCCCGAGTGCCAGAAGAGGAAACACCACCCATGTACCAAATGGAGGGAACTGGGATCCTGCCTGGAATAAGGCCAAACCTCCTCCTTCCTTTTCTATTTTTATAACGGGTGCGATGTGCAAGAAAAGAAATTAACAATCTGTCAACTTGGTTCTATGCCTCTTGATGCCCAAAGAACTGCAGGCAAGCAACCCCTGCCCGCTGAATGCTTCAACCCTGTAATTTCCTTGTTTTTTCTTACCATGCAATGCAAGATGGTCAAGCACTAGCTCTTATTTATGCAAGGGCAAATCACACTATCAGTGGCAGGACTTTCCCAGCATAGCTGCTTTCTGGTTAGTCAGCTATCGGCTACGGGGGAAAAAGCAAACTGACAGGGAACTGCTAAGCCACATTCACTTGTAACTCCATCCTGAAAGTCTGGAGGAACCAGTCAGGTTCTGCCTGTCAAACTCTCCTGAAACGCTCCTGCCTTCCAGCTTTACAAGGTGTCTGATTCATGTCTTGTGACTTGGCCGCAATACAATTTAGCACCTGGCTAGGAAAGGCAGCCACGGTCAGGCCACGCAATTCATCACCATTGTCACTCCACTCATTTTAAATAGTTTAGCCCACGCTCCGTACTGGCCCAGTTGGGCTTAGTAATTTCACAAGTGAGGCTTCCAACTCTGTCAAACAATAAATGGCAAATATCTGGCAAGTATAAATACTGCCATGGACAAAAATGGTAGTGGAATAAAATTTCAACTACCAAGCCAATCACCTTGTGTCTTTATATGCAGTTTAATGCCTAAGAGAAACTCCATTAACTGACTTAATAAAAATGAAGACCAGTAAGTCTATTCAAGATAGTCATCAAGGATAGGTCTGTACTAGAATCAAATATAGTTTCCTCTGTTTTAAGGTACAAGTACTAAATATATATACACCTCCAAATGCATATACACATACAGCTACATATAAAGAGGTTTTTTAAATATTTTTATATACACACACACAAAACAAAAACATTTGGAGATGCATTTCATGAATGCAGGAAAGAGACAGCAAAGCAAGCTGGTTCTTCTGGAGGGACAAAATGGCAGCTTGTGCAGAGTTTTTACTCTCTGAGCTTTTGTCATCCCAAAAAAAACTTAAAAAAAAGAAAAACACTTTGCTAGTCCATAGAAAAAGTTTGTTATATTATTTTCAAATTCAACACGCTGCACAATGTAAGAGGTGAACAAAGTCAAGAAATTTCGGTCAGATAAAAGGAACATCCTTAAACAGGTTAATTTTGCTTCTAGTGTTTGTTTCAGTCCAGTAAATTGAAATCTTAAGTTACCCATTACCTTGAAAATCTCTGACCTGATGACAGTCTAGTCATGGACAAACAAGAAAAATTAGTTCCTTGATTTTAATATAATTAAAATATACTAGAGCTCTTATGAGCAAACAGAGGCTATGCAATTTTCCAGGCTAGTTTTCACATTTCTACGATAAATTCAGATACATATTTTCTGCTACTGCGCCCTTCACGGATTCAGAACAAACTCCCCTCATATGCATATCCCTTAAATGTCTCATATTCCACAATTTAAAGTTTGTTCAGCCTGAATTGTGCTTCAGTGAATTTATCATTTTTCATCAAGAACCTCTCCTGGAAAAGAAAAAAAAAGTCTCCTTCCTCCCACAGAATAATTAGGAGGCATTTAGCTGAAAAACTAGTTCTCACGGACAAAAGAAAATCGAACATCCTTTACCTGGTTTCTTTTCTGTTGTTAAGAAAATTACACGGTCTAACATAACCCTGCATGACAAGTCTATATTTACATAGTTTGTATTCCCAGAGATAATGTTATGGTCTCTAAGGTGCCTCTGGTTTAATGCAAGATATTGGAGAATAGTATGAATTATCTCTGCAGTGATTTCATGCTGAATTTGCAGTGGTATGTGGCAAACAGTAAAAATGGAAGAGAAGCTTCTCTGGACACACACAGTACTTTATCTTCCTTCCAGAAAATAAGTAGCAATAATATTTGTAATATGCTTACAGACAGAACCCCAGGCTCTGCAGAGATAAGTCTTATGACAAAGTACTTAACTAAGATGGAAAATGGTATTACTTGTGTTAAATTCAAAATGAGCATTTTGCCCTAGAGAGTTAAAAAAAAAAAAAAAAGGTGTCATTAGTTACCTAAAGTTACAATGGAATCTGCAAAAGATACCCTTTAGTAATTACATTTACTGTAGCTATAGAAACAAACAACATTAAATCCTCTGTATGCAACGATTCTGTGCATATACAAAATACTATTGTGTTTGGGTAATATAGGAAAGAAAGTGATAGCCAGTGTTTTAGAAACCTGTTTGTCCCACATTTATAATCAATTTTTCTGAAAAAAAGAGAAAAATATGAATCTTATCTTTTTCCTTTCCTATTTTTTGTCTTATTCCCCTTTCTTTTTATGCTTTCTCTTTTTTTATCCTTTGAGACTTTTGATTTATGAGGTAGAATAGATGACAAGGGAAAAATACACACGCAATGCAATGAGCTGTTGCATTGTTTCCAATATTTCATGTCTAATAGAGTTAGTGCTCTCGAGCTCAGAAATTATTTGCAAAATAACTCAAACTTGCTTTGGCAACTCCCTAAGCAGAGGGAGGAGAAAAAGAAAATTATCTTATTCATTTTTAAAAATTAATTAAAGCTATGCTGGGATCACAGACACAGTAGTACCGTTGTAAAAACCTACCACATAATTCCAGGAAGGGCGAAGCTTTAACAGAGTATGACTTCACTTTTAAAAGCTTGGACTTCGTTGAAGTATAGCTTTATCCATCAGTTTTCTGCTTCCGATTATGTTGTACCTACATTGCTTCACTTAAACACTAGTGATCCAAAACCAGGGTTTGATTCCATCTCAATATATTTGTCTTAGTATGATAAAAATACTAGTTAGCAGCTGTATCTTGCTACCATGTGCATAACCTAGAGAGGAAAACTTTTAAGTACCTAGTAACAGTTTCTCTTTATTGCACAATGTTAACAAAAGTTTAGATTATGGCCTGTTTAATGATGGAAAATTCATAACAACCCTCTTTAGGCATTCTCCTCTACAACGTGAAGTAATACAGGTACTGAGCAAGTACAGATGCCCAAGAGAATGGATGTTTTCCTTCTGTTATTTTTTTTTCAGCATAGCAGGTCACTTTCCAACTAAGAAATGATGTTTTGTAAATAAACAAAAGCAGCTCAGGCACAAAAGTTTTTACTTACTCTACCTTGCATTTCTCAGAAATTCACTGAAAACTCACTGATAGGAGCTTTGAATTAAACCTCTCCAGTTACGGCTCACAGGCTGGTTCTTTAATTCATGGATGATATGGAGATTCTCTCATGCAACTAACAGTACTGCAGAGAACACGGTGCCCTGTTAAGGCAAACAAGCATTCCAGCTGAATGGACTACTTAAATACACTCTGCTACCTGGCAAGTCCCTTGCTTCACCCAGTAGTTTAGTTCTGATGATCTGTTTTCCAGCCAGTAACACCTGTCAAAATTGTGCTAATCCAGGAAAATAGAGGATGAACCAGTCAGCTGGCTGATGGAGGAGGTGCCAGAAGATGACATGACACAAGACCAAACGAATATGTTCTCCTTTAGCCTTCCCAGATCAGGGAAGCAGAAGAGGTAACCCACAATAACAGTCTCTAGATATTGACTAAAGCAAGCAGAGGATCTCCGTTACAAGTATAAAAAAAGCTAAACATGAAAAAGCTGTGGGTATTCTGAAAAATAAACACCACACTATATCATTTAATTGCGATTCAAAAAAGTCACAGTAAAGCCCTCCTTCTGTTGCCAGTAATAAGGTTTAGGCTGAAGGATTAGGCAGAGGAGGGCCCAACACCTTAGTTCCCCATACCTGAGTACGTGTCCTACTCTACTATTGCTCCTGCCAGGTAAAATTTTGTCAAATACTTGCATTTCTACAAAGATTTGGTTTTGACAATTCAGAACACATTTTTAAGCCTTCTAACCTCTCCATTTTTAACATTTATCTTGTAAATAGGAAACTGAGGTACGTGTAACCTAAATTACCCAAGATCTTATAAGAAGCTCACGAAGAGATGATCACTTCCAGTCCAGCATGTTAGTCATACTACGTAGCTGTAAATCACAGAATAAATTTAAAACCTGCTTGATGCTGATGAAAAGGTGATCTGTAGCAGGCAAACTTCTATTATCAGCTTATACTAGAACAAATCTCTATTTTAAAATGGAGACTCCTAACCATTTGGCTTACTGTATTATGACTTTAGTCAGACAAGGATTTGTGAAGTGAAATCTAGTTTTCTACTGAGAGAATAAGGCTATGAAATTCTGAGAAGTGGCTAATCAAGTTCTGTAATGCTCAGATCCACCACGTTATGCCATTTTTTAAGAGCACAAAAGTTTGGAGAACAGCTACTATGACAGAACCAACACAATATTACATCGCTTTGAGTTTTCTTGGGTATGTTTTTCCTCTAATGAAATTAAATTTGGACTGCTGAAAACAGAAGCAAATCAAGGCAGACAACCACACAACTCTTCCATTCAGCTTGTGAGGGCAATAAAAATCCTCAGGAGCTGGAATTTTCTGCGTTAATGAAGTACCCGCATACAATTCACAGAAGCTTACCCTGGCAATAAAAATACATGTATAACCTGGAGTACTGCTCGTGAAAATGACAAACAAAATTGTTTTTACTTCCCTCCCATACTCCACCTGCAGCACAAAATGTCACAGGGGAAAAAAAAAAGGGGGGGGGAGGGGGGAGAAATGTTATTAAAAAGGCTTATTGTTATTAAAAATACTTGGAGGCCTTTCCTGATGGTTACATAAGTACTGTAAAAGCGAGATGTTCTTGGCAATCCGTATAGCTTCACTGTGCTTGCTACACTGGTTTCATTAACTATTACATCATGCTTAATTTCCATAATTGGCTTCAACTTCACTTTATAAGCTAGTCTAATTTCGTTTTTATGCATATTTCAATTTCATACAGTTTGTTCTCCACTGTAAACCCTTCATGGGCCACATATTCATCCTGTACTACCTCATTTAGAGCTTTCCCTAAGAGCAAAACTAAAAGGACAAAGACCACAGTGTGTAGGAAGTGACCTTTTTCTTTTAGCTCCGACAGTTAAAACTCCCATCCAGGCCCTCTTCACACAGATTTGACTAGCAAAACCTTCCCATTTTGCACATAAGGCACAAGAACACACTCCCAACAAAATACAGCTGCTAAGAGCCGTATTTCCTTGACTTGATTCTTCACTAATGTAAGTCTCTCTACTAATTCTCTTTTCTTCAAACACAAGAAAGTTTGTTTTTTAGCCTTAACCTCCTTGGCTTCTCTGTATATCTAAGTACATTTTCTCTCTTTCATCCAGATCCATAGTTAAACATGATCAAATATTCAGGGACTTTGGATTTGGCACATCAAATTCCACAGAGCACCCGTTTCTCTCATAAGAACAACTCTGCTTCTTGTTCCCAGTTTCACTCTTCAGCTGCAGCATACCCTCATCATACCCATCTGCTCCGCTCTCCTGATTCACATCTCCTCCAGATCCCCTTTTATGCTGACAACTGTACGGATGAGCTAACAAAGGTCACGCCTCCTTTTATGTATCTTTCTTTCTATGCGCTCCACTTTTACTGAGTAAATTCAGAATGTTTACTGATCTAATACATCCAGTTCTCACCTTTTCCCCCCAGTTTTACTTCTGTGATATCCTGTTTTCAAATGTCTAAAATTAGAGTGATACCTCCTGAGGGAAGAGCACACTGTTATCTGAAGCCTAACAGGTTTTGTAGCACAGGTTTTACAGATACAATATCATATATAACGCTATAACATATAGAACAAGTGAAAACACGACACTAACGTAATACAGAGCCCAGCAGATCGTTTGTACTGATTGCCTTTCAGAAGAGAAGTACACTTTAAAGGAAAAGCACTGACCCAGAAAGTGAGGCATTATTTGGATAGTTTTGTTATCCACTATGCATTAAACCTTACCCGCTTTAAAGACACAGATGCCATCTATGCTGGGGAAACCTTTACATTGCTAACATGATCAAGCTCAATAGTTACTCAGAGTTACAGTCTCAGCATAGCTATGCCTCCAGCTGCTCCTTGCATTAATATAATGGGTACGTGCCCACTTCTCCAATGGCCCACTGAAAGCGGAGTGGAAGGAACTGGGCCATTTTAAGAAGCTATTCCCATGCACCCCTCTTCATCCAGGTGACACAGGATCTGATAACACTCACCAGATAGGGAACAAAAGTCTTTCTTTAGTAGGAATTAAGATTTTCAGGAAGCCTTGGATCTTTGTGATTTTTAAGCTGACAGAAGTTTGCAGAAGCCAATAAGCTACTGACAAGAAGCCAAACACTTTAAAACACACAAACAGGAAGCTTGTGATAATTAAGAATAAAATCACATTATGTATCAACTTTCAGTCTAAGAATAAAAATATTTTTTTCTGAATGTGACCCAGCCACAACAATGTAATGTTCTCCAGTAATCCTCTAAATCTTAGATTTGTACGTCACATAACCCACAGCACTTCCCAAATCGTTCTGAAAATAAATAGGTCAGGAGTCATATGTATCTATTAATATGATATTATAAGGCTCAGATCAGGGCAGGGACCTTGGGATACTGGCCAGAGTCACTCTCAGCCATAAACCAATAACCCATCAGCAATGCCACGCACAGCTGACTGAGCTGGCATCGGAAGCCCAGGAGCAGAGCGGTGGCAGGTCCCAGAGCACCCAGGGACTATCCAGGTCTGTCAGCAGAATCCCATAACGATGGGAAATGCAGGGATGTTTCACTACACACTTCCATGGTCCGGCCATTTTTGGAAGTAACAGCAGGGAAAGTAATACAAAGTGCAATGACTGAGTTCCCGCTTGGGATTTCTACTTTACCAACTTTTGTTCAGATAAAACATGCAAATACTTTTAAAGGGGGAATTTTGAGCAGGCATGGGCCAAATAATGGATCCAGACTTGAGAAACCTTTACTTGCATAAACTTTACCTATCCCCCCAGAACTAATTACACAAAGTATTACTCACGGACATAAATGGCTTTAGTATCAGGGCCCTGAATTAGAAGTGGCCCAGAGAACTGTAAATAGTTCTTGAGCTTTTACAGCCATTCACCTCCAGCTCTAAATGGTTTTCCATGCCAAGAGAATTTCTTCCTTGTTTCCCCCTGCAAGAATACTGATTAACCCAAGTTTTGAAACTGAAGATCATCTACCAAGGAATAGAACCTCAAAGCAGTTCTTTGTCCTTATTTTTTTCTAGCTAAACTTTCATAATGTCTGAAGCCCTTCACAAGTCAGTATATACTCTGTTGTGTTTGCCTCAGAGGCGAGGGTTCCCAGAGGTAATGGCAGACAATTGTGGAGCAAGAAAGGCATCAAACCACAACAAAAACCATCAGAATAGGTTACACTGATGCTACAGGAGTGAACTGAAAGTCCTAGAGAAGTACATCCTATTCCCAATACCAAGCCCACACCAAAGGGGTTTCCCCCCCTCAGAAGCATAAGAACTTTCAAATAATTTATAGGTACAAACACTTTTGCCTTGATCCAGTTCAGCAGAGCAGTAATTCCTCAATCTGAGTTAAGTGGGTTCCTACTTGGCTTTCTCATCACTAGCAACAGACTTTCCTTATTGTGGCTTTTGCCCAGCAGGAGCTTCCTGTCCTAGATCTTAGCAAAGTGAGCTTTATTCTCACAGTATTTATACCACTTTTGTAGGAGTTGACATTCAGCCATTACAGCACATCAGATACCAAACAGAGCCCTTAGACAGGGAACTTAAAGGCTTGAAAGTCTCTTTTGTGCAACAGAGTCAAGTACTATAGGTCTAGTGCACGTTTTACCTTTTTTCTAAACTGTAGCTATCCTCCTGACAACACTGGACACTTTATCCCCGGTCAGTTTTTCAGTGCCTTCAAAAACACAGATATACTTTATGAGCCAGTTATTTCTCGGGCATGGTACATAACTTGTTAGACTTTACAGTATCTTAGGAGATCAGTATCTATCAAAGTTTTTGATTTTCTGAAGAGAGTGAAGCGACACTTCCAAAACACGAGCAAGCAGCAGAGTGCTTTGTGCCAATCTCCTGGACGGGCTCTGAGCCCTCTTTCCCACAGAGCCCTCCCCATGCTGCAGGTCGGCCCCGACCTGCTTATCCTTCTGTTATCTCACTCTCTGCCTCTCTAAAGCTAAGGCAGCCAAGTGAGCCAAACAGTGGATAGAGCTGTGAAGTGGAGTACGGCACAATCTGAAAATAACTTTCATTTTGGAACAGTAAAATCAAGTACAAGCAGCTAAAGGGGAAAGGCTGGCGTGCAGACTTCGGGAGCTGCCAGGGGCCTATCAACCCCAAGACCGTTTTAACAAAGGCAAAAGTAGATTCTTAGGAACCTTTAAGACTCAGCACAGCATTTTATCCTACAATAGCTGCTTACTTCAAGAGGCTACACACATGAGGCTGGATGAAGTCTCTCAGTCCAGGTTTTCCTCTCAACTCAAAACCAAAAGAACATAAGAGTAATATGATGATGTAAGAAGTTTTAACAGATTTATCTTCATAAAATAAGATTTTCCTCACGTTTAAAGTTTTTCTAATATTTTCTGACAAGGCATTTCAATTTTTCATTGGTTTTTAGCCCTTTATACAGTGATTTATCTTTTTTAGCCCTTTCATTGATTTTTTTTTTAGCCGTACATCGTACTGATTTTAAAGCAATAAAAGCTCCACTTGCAATGCATTGCATCTGTTGACATGTATTTAATACATCAATATAACAAAACTATCATTTCGGCCAAACAAAATGTTTCATTCAACCCCACATGCCTTTTCAAATCACTAAATATTTTTATGTTTTGTGAACCCGAAGTGATCTCTTCCCTCATTTTCAGAATTGCTAAAGTTAGCTAATAATAAGAAAAAACATAGCGCAACAATCGTACCTTCTCTATATCACTACATTTTGGTAAAGGAGAGACTTCTACATAAAATTTTCAACTTTAAATGCCCAGTGTAGACCTAAAACACTATTTGTTGGGTTGGTTTTTGTTGCTGTTTTTTAGTTTCCCCTCACATGTAAATACTTCCCATAGTCTTTAATTGTGCTTGATAGAAGTGAGAATCCCGCATGACAGAACCAGGCACCTGGCAAACAGATTCACTTAATGTACTGTGGTATTCCTATAGGACTATAGGCACCCCATCCTATTCTTTATCATCAATGATATCCAGAAGTTAAAATTGCAGTCCTAAAACAAAGTATTTTGAGCTTACACAACACATTCTATTAAATGAAATAAAATTTAAAGTTATATGCATTAAACTATACAAGTTATGCAATAATTTAAATATTTCAATATATTAAATTGATTGCACTGTTATATTATATAGAACTATATAATACAGTGCTCAAAACCCACTACCTAGAAATTACAGGGACACCTAATACAACTTTTCTTGCTTAAAATCATGGAAGACTACTTAGTTACTACTTAGAACTCTCTTGCCGTTATGGCTATGAATCAAGAACTGAGGGATTTTCTCCGTGTGTGACTTATCTTGTGTCACTGGATGCCCTTTGAAAAAAAATAATGTGTAACTGATTCTTAGCTACTGAACAATATTCACTTATAAACACACCACATGGCTTAATTAATGTTTATAAACTACCCTCTGTTATTTGCTTTGCAACAGAATTGCACACACCTCCACAAACACCCCTACAATAAAAGTTAGTTACATGGCACAGGTTGCCTAACCAGAATCAGTTCAGCCTTGTTTGCATTGTTATACAGTCGTTAATTATATGGTCCCTACTTCCCCCCATGCCATCCAATACACTGGAAACTGGAACTCAATAAGTAGATTGAATAACAAAGAAAAATAGCATCCATGCTTACCCTCATATTTTTCTTAGTTTCACCTTTGAACACAAATGTTCACTTGCTATGAGGATTTTTCTATGCTGATAATTTTATTAAGCATCCAAGTGCTAGAAAAAAAACCCGTTTCACTCATTGCATCCATTCTACACGTGGGATGGTGTACATGCAAACAAACAGACAAAACACTGAGTAAACAGTTCAAAACTAATAAAATCAGCCCAGACACAGGTCCTCAGTATTATCTATTCCAAAGTCCAACTCAGGTCTCAGCCATATTTCTGACACCCGATAACAGTCAGGAATTTTGCAGATCAAACTAAGACATCATGACAACCCAGGTAGAATTAGCAATCTACAGAAGGATTAGTTTATGCAGTTTGCTTAGCATTACACTGGAATTTTGCAACAAATGCACTAAAAATGCTTTATACATGCTTTTCTTTTGCCTTTTTGAAACTTCAATACAAAAGATTCTAACTTCAAGTAACTGCACTAATATTTCCCCATTCAAAGGCTCTTAAGAGATCTTTGTGGTTCAGGGTTTTTTGGGAGGGGTTGTGGTTTGGGGTTGATTTTTTTTTTCCCCCCTTCCATTCTGAAGCAGCAGAGAGCTGTTTTAAGTTCTCAAAGAGCAACAAAATGGAGACCTCTTATCTCAGATCTAAGAAGCTTGCAGATACCAGGAACGGGACAGTGTCCGAGGTTATCAGCGAGAACAGCCATGCCTTGGCAGTCAGTACATAGCTTGCAGCGAATCCACTGAATCCAGCCTCTACCTGGTTATTACATATTTGAGTGACTCATTTTGGTTGCTGGCATAATAAGGTCACCAGAAGGTGAATCCTGCTTTCATCCTCTTCCACTCTGCAGGTCTGCAATCCACATTCAGCATGCTGTCACATTCAACTAACCGCCAGCACGCAGATGATGCTCTTTTTGATGAGCAGTCCGAATCTCCCTACAACACATTCCTCCTCACACATGCCTCACAGAAGGAGATAAAGATACACAGGCAGAAGCCAATTACTTCGGATCAAAAAGAGAGATTAACAAAAGAACAAATGGCAGTTAGATGCTGAAAGTCATGAGAACTGGGCACCTAATTCCCATTTGGCATTTGAAAAATCTTCCTGTCTCCGCTCAATCATTTGCCAAAGGTTCTCTTTGAGAAAAATCTGTATTCTGAT
>NW_009650250.1:1358299-1417547 GCF_000708025.1 Charadrius vociferus
TAGATCAAGTGTGCTTTCAAAAGAATTTTTCACTTAAAAAAAAACACAACAAGAAAATTTCTTCCTGAACAGGTTTACTGATTAAATATCATTGGTATTCACTGGAAGTGCTGCTTATGGTGCAAGATTTCCTTCAAAAGAGGAAATTACTTTCCATCTGAGAGAAGACTAACCATATAAATCCATTTTCATTGGTGTTTATTTGGTATTTGTTTCTGAAATTTAAAACAAACTGTTTAGATATGCCCCAAGACTTTCATAATTGGTTACACTTTATGTATCATTCATTGGAATTCATTCAAATGTGCTTAATACTATAGATACACGTTGTTAAACAATTATACTTCATGATACTTTAGTTTTTGAGGATTGCTAATGGGATACAAACTTTTCCCCTCCATAGAGGGAGGGACCAGCTGTCCCTATGTCCCGGCTGAGTCAATGTTCAAGTCCTATCTGCTTCCTGGCCAATGTCAAATGAACAGCACAGGATGAAGGGACCATGTAGAATAAAAGGGATTTCTTTTCCCCCCCCCTTTTAAGAGGGGAAAGCATGCAGCCAGGTCATTTCCCACAGATAAACTGGAAATCAGCACTCTTTCAGTTAATACTGTTTTTCCTTGACACACGAGGAAGTCTTAAACGCCTTCAACTTGGCACTGTATGTTTTTTTAAAAAAGCTAGCACTGAACTACATTTCAACGTTACATTTTCTTAGTCTGTTGAACATGAGTTTTCTTCTTGCTTCAAAAAAGTTCTATTCCCTACGTCAACATCTCATTAAGAGTCATACATAAGTACGCAGTCCCCATAGATTATTCAAAGCACTCACACATGAGCTTCCATTCTGCTTACTCTCCTGCTTGCATCCTCCTACCCCTAGGTTCACGTCTCTGGCCAACAAGATACTTGGCTATAAGAAGAAGGGCACTTTTCATGTGTAACAGGAATAGACCAGGTTCACGAAGCCTTGCCAAAATACACTTCCTCTGAAACTGCCATAAGAAAAAGATCTTGCCTTCCTAAGTCACTGCAAGAGCCGACTGAGAAAATCATGTTTTTCTATTTAAAAAAAAAAAAAAAAAGTGCCTCAGGAAGACATTTCTGTTCATTTGCACCAAATCATTAGCTGCCAAAATTGACCTCTACTTTTAAACCACAGTTCACCCTTCCAAATGGCACTTTCCTTAAGATGAAATGCTGCTTGAAGATTTTGGAGAATTTGCATTTGATAGACACAGCATATTGTCATCAAATTGTATAAAATTAACCTGAAATTAGAATGATCTACAGAAGGGCAATTAAAGCAAACTATCAAAGAAATAAACTTTTTTTAGTAACTCTCCAGTGAATATTTTTTGGAACAAATACTGATGGGCTTGCAACAGGTGTATTCAAGAGAGGTCCAAGACACACCACACAATATGGTGTAAACGTCATTCTAAAAGCTTTCCTTGTAAGTACCTGTCTTACTACGTCAAATTTTGCTCAGGTTTTTCTCTGACGTACTCCTCAGCATCCATCATCAACATTAGAACTAGATTAAACTATTCTTGCCTTATTAAACCTCATTGGTTAGTGTAAAAAGGGACAGAAGCAGCAAACACATTCTCTGGTGTTTCCTCGGCGAGGTGGTTTCTGTCATTGTTATTCTGGTTTTTAACCAATGCAGAGAGCAATGGCGAAAACAACACGGGAAACAAGTCCTCATGCGCCGTCTCATGGAGGACTATCAGAAAAGCATACAGGCTCCTCAGCTCCACAGCTTGATGCAAAGTCCTGAGAACTGGTTGTTAAACAGCATGACAAAGGGAGAAAACACAGGACGATGCCGTGACTTTTGCTTGTATTATGATCATTCTCCCCTTTCTGTGCCTTGCTTCTAAGAGCCAAACAAGCCTCCATACTGCTCTCACATTTTAACACTATGTCCCCTTTTCTGTATTCCAACATCTTTATATTGCCACAGTAGCGGTCCACCTTATTTCTTAAGCTGAGCTGGGAGTTTTCTCGGGGTAAGCAACACTCGCTGGGCACAACGGAGAAGCACTGGAGACCAAAGGGAGAAAGGGAAAAAGGAAAGCTCTATCTCAAAACAATTGGATTGCTGCTGGGTCGTGCGGACAGCAAGAGGGAAGGGAACCAAAACCTGTTGCTTTGCAAAAGTAGTCCAGGCTTAAGATCTGCACGCCTCAGGGTATGGAACAAACTGAGCACAATGGACTGGATCTCTATGGTAACCAAACTGCTTCTATTCTTTCTTTTACCAAAAAGACTGATTTATAATATAGATGCTCAAAATGCAGTTCTGCAGTCTTGTTTTGAAAATGCAAACAGAAATAATAGAGCTTTACTTTGCATTATTTAAGAAAAAAACTTTACAGTATAAGCATCGCTATATCCCTGCCCACCCTCCAAAAACAGCCCCACAATTAAATGTCAACAAGTCACAACAATCGGAGCACCTAACTTTAAGTCATATATTTTAAGGCAATCCTTGGGCAATATTATGCCTGGGAGGATATCCTCCTGAGTTTTTACTAATTCTGCAGCTTTTATAAATAATCCTAAGGTTCAGACCTCAAAGAAGTGTTGGCTATTATTCTTGTGCTGCTAATTAATGAGACATAAATTAGTTTCTTCTCTGTAACCTTTAGCTAGCTTCACAGAACACAACTGAAGTGCTAAGAAAAATTTTAACAGTGGCAGGTAGCATTTTCAAGCTGCCATTATCATAAACAAATACATGCACGAGTTTCAATAGTTTGAGGAAGTGTCTAATACATGGAACTTTGCCACCACATTGCCTTCCTGCAGATCATGTCTACACAGCAGCTGTACACCTTTGAAAATGACATGACCTTATAGCAACTGGACGTTAGACTGCTGCGCTTAGCAAAATGACTTACTGTTCCATAGACTCCTTTTCTTATTTTAACTATTTCTACAGTTCTGGGTTCATACGCAGGACCCTAGCATTTCTAACTGGTGACTCTCTCAGTGTTTAAAAAAGCCTCCAAAACAACTACCGCAATAACAGATTTCAGGTGTAACATGCAATTTTCAAAAGGTTCACCAAGCCAATTACAACACAGGGTGACAACTACAGTGCAGCATTTGTATTTGATTTTCTTTTAAAATAACTTTAAGCAACAGTTTCCAAAGTAAAGGATTCAGCCTGTTCCAACACTGAGACTAATTCACATGACCTCTGTAGCCAGATGGAGCTAAATTACTTCCAAGTCCAACCTGAGGGGGGTTGGCTTGTGGCTTAGAGTGTAGGGGGAGGAGGGGAAATGTCAACGGGTGGGTTGTTTGTTTTTTTTTTTAATTTTATACAGGACAATTTTTTCTATTCATATGGGCAAGGCATTTGGACATTCATGCTAGTCTGAATTCTGCTATTTGTTGCAGCTATAGCTGAACATAGCAACAGCAATGGAAAAACATCATGAGAGCTACACAGACCACAGGAGGCTACTCTAAATTTTAAAAGGTACATAGTCCACCTACATTTTATGATGATGCATTCAGCACACAGTTACTCCAGCAGTGCCCTGTCTCCTAGAGCAAAGAGCAGAAGGAAACCTCATCTACACCAAGCTCAACGAGGATGCTTCAGTTTGAAATTGGAAGGGGAGGGAATGATTGTATAGTGTTCAAGAGGTTTGAACGAATACGTTCTCCCTCTTCCATGGGCAATGAAACCAGAAGCTGAAGGTTCAAACAATAAATGGGGCATTAAAAATATCCACCTCTTTTCATGCAAAATAATGATTTGTAAGGACTTGGCTTATTTCTTCAATAGCTACTCCCCACAACACTCTAATTCCGATTGCCTTATCCAGTCAGATGGTTGGTATCTTAATACTCCTGTTTATGTTGTATCATGTCATTGATTTCTTGAATATCTATGTCTGTAACTAGGTATTAATTTTTATACTTTGACTATAAATCCATGATAGAAGGGGCATAACTGACTACTGCAACTCACAGAGCACCAATAATAAACCAGTAAATTAACACATGTAAACACTGACTTTCTGCCAACAGCTCTCAACCTCTCAAACTATCGAGTGTGAATTACAGTAACAAATAGATGAGGCAGGAAGGAAACCATTTTAATAATTACTGAATTATGTATATTGAGATAAGACTTAGAATTTTGATTAAGAACTGTGGCCTTTCCTTAAGCACTGTATAGACAAGTAAGCAAAAGTGTTAGTCACCCCAGCCAAAATAAAACGGATGAGTATTGATAACTGCAGGCAGTTTTTAAGCAGATTTCTTCCAGGGACTATGCATAAAACTTAAAAATTAATTGAAGCATTTCGTATAAGTGATAGCAAAAGTAACACGCCTATTAAAAAAAATTGCTAGTACTTTGATGCAATAAAGAACAGCATTATATATTTTCAAAGTTTTCATGCATTTTATCTTGTAATTGTGCAGTAATGCTTGTTTATTCGCAGAACCTTTCCTGGGATAGCATACAAATCAAACAAGGAACAATTTTTCTTTCCTAGTTAGCAGTCCAAAATTCTTCCTCAGTACAAGCAACTGGAAGAGGCATGAAATTTCATTTACAAAGTGCTTTCTATGCCACATTTGTTCTGCATATGCAATGCCACAGGTGCCCTTGGTGCTTCACAGACAGAGCAGAAAGTCTATAGAATGCAGACACCGTAGCGTACCTGCTGACTTGTTTCTGAAGTCTGGAAACACACCTGTAAGTCTGGTTTCTATGGTCTATAGAAAATGAAAACTGCAAGATTTACTCATTCCCATAAAGTGCCTCAAAACCAAGGAGCGCACACAATTTTGTGTGAAAGTTTCACATGGAAAAAAACAGAGTCACTAGATATTAGCAGGTCAAAAAAAAAAGGCATTTTTACACTGTACGGCTATGACAGCTGACCATCAGGGAGAAGCCTTTACTGCTCTTGACTCCGCCAGTGAGGATACGAACCGCTGGTGTGCCTAGGTAGGATTGAAGGAAATAGCAGCCACACCTAGAGCCACTCAATGCTGTGTCTTACCACTGTTGCTCAAGCGAGGCTGGGCAAGAGTCTTCCAGCTTCTTGCACTTCTACCATAGCTTAGTGCATAAGGAACTAGTGAGAAACTTCCTAGTAGCAGATATTACTTCTAATCATTCATCCTCCATTTCAATTATAACTTTGAAAAAATAAATACATAGTTTACATTGCTGGTTATAAGACTTCTGTTAAATTAATTTTCAGCAGTTGGTCACAAAACCCACAGACAAAAATGCATAAAATAAAAATAGACTAAGCCACCTAATCAGATCAAACCTCATGGGTGCCAATATAAATCACACAGAGCAAAGCATCAGCCAATCTTCAGCAATATATTTGCAAACACATTTGAGGGGTTTTGTTTTACTCAGTACCCACTGGCATGGGGCCAGTTAAACTGCTTCTGAAAAAAAAAAAAAAAAAAAAAAGGGGGGGGAGGGGGGGAGAAAAGGGGAGAGCAGGAGATGGGAAACAGATACAGAGAAAATATATTTGTCCCTTCCTTTCTAGTGTACTTCTATGTACAAAGCAACAGCTACCACACTTCAGCTTCCTGAGCTCAGAGGACATTGCCAGCCCTTCCTAAGGAAGGCCAGAACCACAGGACAACCATAGGTGTGATCAGTGCATAAAGCCACATCCCCAGTGCACCACAGGCTGACCCAGTAACTGAAAGGTTGAGCTGTGGAAACATTACCCCTTTCCTAAAGGTATAGTCGTTCAGCCTTCCTGCACAAAACAGAGGAAGACGAGACAGAACAGCAGTTGGTCTTTTTCCCTACTTCCACATATATTTCTCAGCAGACACCTTCAGCAAAGATGAATCTTTGTGTACCTACTGCATCCTACATACAAGAATTTTATTATACATCCCCACTGGGAGACTATGTCCATCTCAACAGTAATGAGGATGTTTTACACTCTCACCTGCTGCTCATACAGTACACTTTTTCTGCTCCTTCCCAGCACAGGAAAGAAGAAAGCTCTCTGGAATTTTTATTTGGTCCCAAGTGAAAACAGAACTGAACTTCAACCTCTCGCCGATAGTTCCCACATTATAGGGTACATGAGTCAAGCAACTTAGGAGCATTAGGTCTTGCTGTAATAAGTTAGATCACCCAAGAGGTGGTCCTAAACTACAGGGTCTGGGCTGATTTTTGATGACATTGCATGTCTGTTAAAACTCACAGGGATTAGGAGTGAAAGAAGAATTCTTCTATTCTTACAATTCTGTTCCAGCATTGTTCAAAGTAACTTCACACCGGCAGAGGGGTTTTCATCTTTATGACAAGACCTTACCTTGAAAAGTGACAGGGCTTTTGTTTGTTTTAAATAGAAGTTATCTGCATTGTGGAAATAAAGATATAAGTGGTAAGCTGTTTGCATGTATTGAAAAATAGGACAGAGTGCAACTCCTACCACGAAAACGTCTCTCTCAAATCATTAAGCAGCTTGCCACTTGACAGAGTAACTGGTAGTCCTAAAGCAGATGCACAGCTGGACAAGCACAAATCCCCTATTTTAAATTGGACTTATCCCTTTGCTAGTCAGATAATAATTCCAATTTTGTAATTCCACTGCCCAGGCACTACATGGGTTGCAAATCCTCTCTCACAAAAAGGTGAATTCTCTTCCTCAAGCATAGTTATGAAACAAACATACTGGTCTCTGAGCCCTTTTAAAGCAGGGAACTAACTCCAGCAGAGGAAACTAAAAGCTACATTCACATGAAATAAATTACTCTTTCAAATTTTCAATCAAGTATCACTGTAGCTACTGTAAGCAGACAGGAGAGCACATCAGAGAAAATTAGAGAGAGCACAACTATACCAAACTTAATTGCCTCTGTTCAAAGGAGAGCTCTTCATGGCTGTGGAACCAACTCTACTGCAGTGTGACAGCAACCAGCCATACCTGGAGAGCAAAGGTTTCACCTACAAAGTGCAGGTGTTGTGTGTGTATTTTCCTTGGGATGAAAATTCTTATAGAGCCTGCTGTTTCAAATCATAAACCAAAAAGCAATCGATGGAGATGCGCCTGCAGATTAAGAGCTGCCACTACTTCCCACACTTTTCCATTTTCTTTTAATACATAGCAGATGAAATCAGGCTCTTCATTATTAAAGAACTTATGTTCTAGTTGCTCCTTTTCCATTAAAAATAAATTTCAAAAATCAAAATATCCTATTTATGAGATCACAACCAGCTACAGCTTCACCATCAGTTGTGATATCATGCAGGGCAGATTATGTCTTTATATGGGGAAATAAGCACAAAAAGCATCTGAAAAGCTTGAAGGAAGAAAATCTAAAGCAAGTAGAAAGGTGAAGAGAAGGGAAGCTTAAAACAAGGAAATCACAATTGGAAATATTTGAAGTAGCAGGAGACTTATTCCATAATATATTAACATTTTGTGATTAGAGCCTGAAGGTTTGTAAATATGAATGCTGGTATATGTTCTATGTCTTGGACTCTTCAAATAAAGTATTTCTGATGACCACTTGTGTGTATGCATGTCAAGCGCTGGTTTAGCTAAAACAGCTGAGTTCCATCCTGCATTAGTAGGTTAAAAAGAGTAAGTGTATGTATGTGTTCAATGCATGATAAAAATCTCCATTTTCATCCTGGATGATTTAGAGAAAGGAAGCACACGATGTCAGCAGATCATCCAAACGTGGAACAGACTGCCTGCTAAATAAAATCTGTTGGGGCTGCTGAACGAAACTAAGTTAATTTGGCATGTGGACTCCTAACCCAAGTCACTCTTAATTCACAGATGCTTTTTGCCAGACAAGGGAGTCTTGCTTACAAGGCATTCATGGGGTACTAGGATGGAATGCAGATTGAAATATGTTTCATTCTTCCTCAGGAAAATTCCCAAAAGGGTGCATCACACTGGAAAAAAACAGAGCAACGTGCCATCTGGAAGTTCACAGTAGCATAGATGCAAATAATTAGAGTTCAGAGTTGCAATGAGAATCCCTTCCCTTTTTCCCAGGGGGTCTCCGGAGTTTTGTTCCTTCTAACTAATTCAGTTAGACACCTGAAAGCTTGTGAATGAATGCAACAAGCAAGGCCAACCCTGACAGCCGGCAGTCTGAGGCTTGTAGGGCATCTTTGCCCCTAGAGCTCTCAGTCCAGCCCTCCTGCCGCCCCATTACGAGGCCGCAGCTGATGCATCGTGAGTACAGAGCTTGCACAACTGCATCTAATGGCTTCTTGTCTGCACATCAGCATGGCCTGAAGGTACATGAAACCTCATAACGCACAAGACCAAACTCTTCCACCCTTCTCCCCCTTCAACAGCATCCAGGTACCAAGCTGTGCTCTTCCAGATGAGGATGCAGGCTCAGGTCTTCGGAATTGAAAAGTACAGTAGGTAAACAGGTAAGAGTGCACAGGGTTGGGGTGGTGCTTCATTGAGTAAAGCAGACACGGTAAAAGGATCTCCAACAGAAATGGCATTGCTTCCTCATTTGAGAGCATATTTTCAACCTATACAGTGCTCCTGAAGAGTTTCACATCAATGTCTATATTATTTCCCTTCTGACTCCATTAAAGTAAAATTTGAAAAAAATTAATGTGGCATCATGGTGAATTCAGTGTGCACAGATTCCACAATTTAAGGCCTTCAGCATCCAGAGATCTCAGTGATTAGCATCGTGCCAAGGACTGCATGCATACGTACCTGAGCAGCCTGTTTGACACAGTTCCTTAATGACAGTGCCTGTCTCTCTGCCTTAGCAGTTACGCAATTGTTCCCTTTAGCCTGTGACCCGATGACAAGCTAAGATGATGTGAATGAATGTGACACAGTCCACCCCCTTTTTCCTTAATTCTTCTGGGGATTACCGAGTACAGGCTGGCAGGGTTTCAGAGTAGTGGAACTTAACAATTCAATCTTGGTTTTTCAGACTTACAAATCCTACCATATTGTAGGGAAGGCAGAGAGGAGCAATGGGTCAAGAGAGCTACACTAGAACTAGTTCTTATAAAAAGCAAAACAATTATATTGAAACTTACTTTCATGAGTAACATTTCAAATGTGCAGAAAAATAACTGTGTAATCATTATACTCTGAAAAAAATGTGTAAAACATGTTTCCGATATGCATGACTTTACATTTAATTAAAACTGAATGTGACAATTATTGTGTGTTAAACAGCAATTTAAAAGGTACTGGAGTTGAAGAGCTATATTATAAATATATACTGAATTCTGCATGATAACTCATGCACAATTGTAACAGGCTTAAATGGAAATGTACACATTGTCAACTTTAGGAAGTTTTAATAAACTGTCATTCCTCTTTTTCATAAGCTTGATTTGCAAAAGATTTGATGAAGTTCCTGTTCTTAATTCATTTGGCAAGCCATCTTTACCAGCGAGGCTGATGATACCCTATATCACACGAATGCTCTTGCCACTCCTTTTGCTATTTTGTACAGAAATCATTCACCACTCACCATCAGCTTCATCACATCCAATCTAAATCCTGTCCAGAAAAGACCAGCCCTGTACTTCAAGAACCAGAGGTCTGCAGGAAGAAAGGGTATGACAAGACTTGCTTTTCAAATCTCAACCTCTGGAAAGCAAAAGCAATCAAAAGAGCTGTAAAAACTCCAGCCTTTTTTTTAATAAAGCAACAATACAAAGAGCCATTGGAACTGCAACATAAAGAGGAAATAAATTTTAAAAAAAAAAAAAAAGATCTCATGCAATGAGATTATACAAACAGATCTCAAAGCAGTTCAAAATAGTATTAACAACCCTGCTCTGAAGAGGAAGAAAGTGAGCAATGGCAAAGCAAACTGGACACGCCCCGGAGAGTGAAAGAAGCAGGGACAAAGCTGAAGACATCTCCCACATCCATGTCTGGTATTCTACTTGCTGAGCTACCCCAACCACTTCTCGTGGCCGATAAATGGAATTTATTAATGGAAGGCTTTAACAGACTAAGCTGTCAGAGTGCAATAACAAAGGAGAAATACATCTCAAAGCAAATATTGTAAAAGAATGGTGTAAGCCTCTTTTCCAATTCTCTTGTTACATAGTATACTGCATCACAGCATGAGATGAACAAATGCTTTCCAAAAGTTAGACAAGAAGCAAAACCTAGAAAAAAATGTACGTGGAAATATTACACTTTTTTCCAGGTTATATTATGCTTGAAAGTAAATAGCTTTTAGACCATACATATTTCACAAAAACCTTTCCAGAGCCCCTCACTCACCAGTACACTACTCATTTGAGAACTGCTGAAAACCACCTGTGCCCAATCCAGCCATGCTATCACCACATCCTTTCTCCAGGATAAACATGAAAAAAAACCTACAAAGCATATCCTCCATCTTGTGAGGTCAGTAGCCATACAGTATGTTTCCCAATTTTAAAGATACAGTCTTCCATCTTATCCAAAGAAGAGCACATTTCCCAGATGCTCTCACGTTAGCAATTCAGCGTTGCCTCACATGAAATCACTCCTTCCCAGTAACGAAGTAAATGACGCAATGTCAGCTGGCAGGTTTAGGAACAGATCTATGAAACCAGGGAGCCTTCACTAGAATAATTCAGAGCTTCACAAAACTTCTTTGTAGTAGTTAACCCAAAATGCTTTCTATGAGTAACTAGTTAGTTCTTTGCCAGCCAAGAGGCAACCTTCAGACAGTGGAACTGAACATTGAGCAACTAACACTCCTCTGCGGCAAGGAATTTGTAAAAAAATAAATAAATAAAAAAATAAAAATTGCAGGACGAGTAATTTAGAAAAAAAACGAGATGAAAGATTTTCTTACACTTGCTTTAATAAGTTATTTTTGTTTCTGATGCAGAAGACATGAAATAATAGTTAACAGTGCAGAAGCCATGAAGAATTGCTGTTAGACTTTTTTTGTATCCACATAGCTTCTCAAAGAAAATATTTTGAGATGACAGAAAACCCAAGAGAAGGCAATAAGCATAAAAAACAAACACGTGGCTTGCTTTAGATTTAAGGGCATCACAGGAGAAATTCAGACTGATTTATCCTATTTTTATGGAACTATGAAAATAAACAGTGTGATAGCAGGCAGAGCTCTATCACCTGTTCCATAGAGTCAGGGAAAAGTCAGAGCATGCAGTGACAAACCCACTGCAATGCAAACCATTTAACAAGGGAGAAGCTGGGAAGTACAGACACTGTACTAAGGGAGGTGACTTGGCTTCCTGGTATTGGGTTTCTATTTGAAAGCCTTACCTCTGCATACAACTTGCAGGGAATGAAATGACTCTCCTTTGAAGAAAGAGACCATGGTTCTCTCCAAGCATAATCCACAATCTTCCTGACAGAAGAACTTTCATGCCAAGTTCACTACAAGTTTTAGCTTTAAACAGCCCCTCGAAAAGGCTCCTGAAAGCAAAATGGTTTTCTATTCTTCTTGGTATTCTTCCTCAGTTCAGAACTTTTCACACCTTTATAAAGAACAGGGAGAGACACCACAACCATTCTTTTGGTAGAAGCAGTACATAAGATTAATTGGCCATCTTCAGGCACTGAAAGAGATGAGCATTTGAAATAAACATAAGGGTAAGAAAATGAGAAGTAATTAACCTTTTTGGCTCCTGTGTCTCCCTGTGCTTGCAACCAGGCGTGTAGCTTTGTCACATCAATGAAAAAAAATAATCGATACAGGTACCAGTACTTTCATTAGCTCAATACTCTTTGGTGTTTTCTAGCAGAAGAAAATAAAGAATATTCCTGTTCTGAACCATCACCAGCATGGATGTGAGAATAGAGAGTCTATTTCCAAAAGGCAAAATCCATCAACAAAGATGAATTCTTTATTACACAAAGAGCTTTTGTGTCACATTTGAGCAACTGGTACAGGTGCATATCAATGAAAAGTGTGCCGCAATAGCCATTTTTGGACCAATATGCTTGCAAATGGGGAGCTCAGATTTTTATCCAACCAATTCCCTGAATTTTTTAAATCTGAATCACTGATTCACTGCAGGAAAAGATTAAGTCACCAAAAGCCAAAGGGAGTTTTGGGTGGAAATCTGACAAAGACTGTAATTCAAGAACAGGCTTGCAATGAAAACCAAGTGAGACCACTATTGTTTAAATCATAACAAAAGGAGGAAAAAAACCCCAAAATTCTGCATTTTCTGAGCATAATATGAAGATACATTTCTGTTGTATAGTCCTTTAGATTACTACCCTTGCACTTCATTTTCCCATGATGTCAACAGAAGACTCCTTTCAATAGAAATTTCAATAGAATACCTTTCTTATATATGGCCAACTCTTGCTCTAACTAAAAAAAAAAAAAAATAAAAATGAAGAAAAGCAACAAACTGATCTTGTGTTACAGCAATGTGCTGAGAGTACAATCCATCACACAACCCCAGTTCTAGGTGGTAAGACCAAAACCACAAAGAAAGAATTTCTGGGCTAGTTACTTGAAGTCAGCGTTATTTTCAGTACACGAGCTGGGAAGGCCATCCACAGCTGGACAAGTGATCCCTTGGACATTCAGTCAAAGGAGCAGGACAGCAGAGTTTGCTGGGATAATTAGCAGTTGCGAGTTAAGGCCAAGAACTTGCTAGCACAGAAGCAGTTTTCTTGTTGGAAAAGAAAAAACCGTTTTGTTGTTGGAAAAGAAAGTGGAAAAGAGACCCGTGAATTCCACATAACCCTCCAGTCTTCTAACAAGCAAAGACTAAAAATCTTTTAACAACTCAACTGAAACTCACTTGTCTAAATTATCTTAAACCCTATTCCTATTGTACTGAGAGGGAATTAGAACCTCCTGTGAGTATTTTCAGAGTGCACAACAGAAGAGTCCTTTCTTCTTTAGCATCCCTTTTATCTTAGATAACAATGACATCGTAAGTACACGGTGGCAAGAACCGTAGGACTTCACATACATCCAAGACTCCTTCCTCTTTCGCTCCCACCCATTTTCCCCCACCAGCCCCAAGAGTGACAACCTTTTGCTACTTGCCATATTAAAGCCTGTCAAAATGAAAATTTATTCTCCATCACCATATAATCTCCATTGATTAACGATCAGGAATCCCTACTAATTTACACAGATGCAGACTTCTGAAAAATACAAGATCTTTTCAAACTAACAAAGACTGGCTGATTTGAATTGCCCAGAATCTCTAGTCATCTCAAGCTTTAGTTTTCCTGTCCAAAAAGAGAAAGTGACATTGTCCTGGAGAGCACAGCCACTAACTAAATTTGCATGCCTTCTTCCCCTTCCTGCATCACACACACCAGAGGAAGATCGATGCTGTGCCTGCAGTGCAAAACCAAATAGTGACTGCAGGACTGCCAAGCTTTAAAGAAAAAAGCTTAGCAGTACAAATTCTACAAAAAAAAAAAATATTTTTTTTTTTGCTACAGGTGACTAGTTTGGATTTTGTCCAAGTCAACACCACACAAAGGTTGTTACCATCTGATGCCTGATCTTGTGAGGTGCTAAATGATTTCAATCCCTGACAGTTAGTAGAATGTCACCAACTTCGACCTCTAGAGGCTACTCTGATAAGTCTGGAAGGGGTGTATGATTGCATTTAACTGCTCTGAGCACAAACCCACAGAAAAGCACCCTTATATCTGTCACCTTTCTATCCAGCTCTCCAGAGAGAAGCTAAAGACCAAGTGGCTCCAGTGAGTGACCCCATCTCTCCTGCAGCAATCCCCCCAAGGACTGTGCCAGATCATTGATAAAACTTTGAGAAAAACTTTGAGACTGTGCCAGATCATGATATATATATATATCTTCTCCACAAGTTATCAGATTAGCCTTTGGTTAATCAAGACCTTTTTACAGAAGGCAAAAGTTAATGCAATAAACACTAATAAACCAAAAAATTAACATGTAACAATGTCTAAGGAAGTGGTACTAGTGGACCTAGTAATTGCAAAGAAAACATCAGATTCTATTGTTGCAAGTGAGAGCAGTTTTATTAAATCAACAGAGGAAGGCAAAAGGCAAGAATAAGTCTGATGGAGTTGAAACATTTAAGTTTCTGTAAACACTCATAACACTTATTTCTGCATATATACCATCCACAGGAGGCAATACTCATATTAACATCTAACACTCCTAATCCCCGAAAAGACTAACAGATTTTTACAATGTTTGTTTATCCCAATGTTCAATTCTTGCCCACTGCTCCAGCCCCAGATTTGAAAACAAATACTGTCCTCAGCTCCAAAAAGATCACATTCCGTCTTGCTCCACTTACAGGTTACAGCTTCAGCATCATAAACCCCCACGCAATTAGAAATGGGAACTGCCCAATAAGCAGCAACACTTGCATCTAGCTCTGGAAGGTCCCCAGATACATGATTTACAATCTGTAACATTTTTATAGATCATGAGGCTGGTTTAGATCGCTTTTATAAGATGTTTTAAAATTTATAAGTTTTCATTTTCCCCTCCCTTGGAGTCCAGTTATTAAGGAAGAGAGGCTTTATAGGTAGCAGCGAACAAGAAAATGACTGGACTGAAAACAAACAGAAACTCGTAGAATATTTCATCTCCTTCCTTCTATGAAAGGGGCTGCTTATAAGGAATACATTACAGCGTAGTATGACACTGTTTAATTATTCAAGATACCTTTGGACACTTCTGAATCCATGTAGAGTCTATGTTACATGATATGATGTCAACACTAAAATTCTGAGTATATAGTTCAAATTAGAAACAACATTAGAACAAACATTTTGTTTAACAAATAGGTCTTAATTGGTAAGCAAAAGCTTCTGGAGAATTACAAATTTAATAAAAATGCTGAACCCCTAACGTTATAGATAGGTTTTAAGCTTTTTTAATGCCATAAGTACTGCACATTATTCCTGTCATGCAGAAGAAAATTTGTACTTAGTAATAAAAAAAAAACCACACAAACCCAAAATATCTTTTTTCCACTATTTAGAATGGTTTCTCTCTTATTCTCCTCTTGCATTGGTATTTAAAATACTCAAACTAAGTAGCTAAGGTTATTTATGGGGGAGGGAGAACAAATACCAATGAAGAACTACTGTGCTTCAAATAAATATACTCTATACAGCTTAATAAGAATAAAGTATCACTACTGAGATTCAAATTTGATCAAGCCAGCTCTAAGCTACGCTGATAGATTAGGATCTT
The DNA here is from genome assembly GCF_000708025.1 of Charadrius vociferus. Lineage (NCBI taxonomy): Eukaryota > Metazoa > Chordata > Aves > Charadriiformes > Charadriidae > Charadrius > Charadrius vociferus. The sequence goes on from NW_009650250.1 coordinate 1,373,486, forward strand.
TGACTTAATCATACATTTTCCTCAGAGGGTTTTACAATTTTTTAATAAAAATTTTACTATTAATAACATGTAGTCTCCAGATCAGTTTAAGATACTTACTTTATCTTGAAGAGCGAATCTTTGTAGTTGAAAATGATGCTTTTATCTTATTAACTTCCTTGGTTTTAAATCCTAGCTACCTTATTTTACTATGGTAGCATTTACCTCTATCTTATAAAAGAACAGTTCAACAAGTGTAAAAACGTGCCGTGTTTTTAAATAGGGGAAAATAGCATTTACAGTGCTTATTACCTTAAAAAAAAAAAGCTGTAACTTATGCTTATATTTATCCTTCAAACAAAGAACTTAAGAACCATTTTTCAGTAAGCTGCAGACAATTCTCAGAATCTACATTTTCAAATTAAATTGAATAGCTTAACCCATATCATACGTGTCTAATCAAGCACAGTAGTTTCAAAGGATAGATTTTCCCAATAAAAGAAAACGGACTCAGCATTTGCAAAAAACTACACCATATGTAAACACAGTTGCATTCTATATACCAAAACCAGGCCAATAACATTCACCCGTATCCAACTTTCACAGAAACAAACATAATGCTAGAAGAGCAGTCACTTACTACAAACTATTGAAGAAAGTATTCCCAATTTAGAGAGATATTAAAAAAATAAGTAAAGCAGAATTCAAATCTCTAATAAATATATGTAACATAAGCACTGTTAAAAACAAAAATAAAGCATACAAAGGTCCTAGCATATGCAGTTAAGCAACAAGTATCTTGACAAGAATAATCAGCAAAGTCCAAATATTTGCAAGGTAGTTAAGCACTGCTCTCCACTCACATGGAAACTGGGTGGTAAAGAGAAGATATAGAACAGAGAAGTGGTAGTACCCAAAAAAACCCTTGGCTCCCTCAGACCCGACCACACAGCCAGTATGAGTATTTGGTTGGCTTCTTTCCACAATTACTGTCAGAGACCTATCATAGTTGGAAAACTGTAATTATCTATTTCTCAATATTCACTCCCCTAGAACAGAGGAATTATGCAGAACATTACAATTCAGCTTCCAATATTGTATCCAAGACTTAATGTGTTGCACATAAAGCACTAACCCTAAATATAGCTTACAGGTACTTAGAACATGCCAGTTCACAGCATAACAGCTGCATGTTTTATATTTACAGCTCTGTTAAACTCATGAGTACTTTATCAAAGAATTCGGCATCCAAGACTCTCTAGCACTCTGAAACGTTTGTAATCTGCCTCATGCATTGTTCCATGAAATGATAAGAAGCTCAGTATCTCCCCCACTGCTTTATGAGAAGGTTAGCCTTTCTCAGGCTTGAATAATACATCAGTACTACAGAAATGCTTATTCCTTGAGCGGCTTCCAAGAAGTTTAACTTCATTCTCTTCAACCCAGTCCACTGCAAAATAGTAGTAAATCATCTTTATTATAAATGCAGACTATTTCTCCAGCTATATTTCCCTTCAAAAGAATAAAACTGTTTTGTTTATAGTTTAACTAAATGTCATTCCACGTCAAATACCACAAAAGGCTTCTATCCCCTCCATCTAGTTCCATGACAAACTCACAGTTCAAATACAGAATAACTGTAAGAAGTTGGTATCAACAATGCATGACACTGAAGTATGCTACAAAAACTTTTGAAGTGGAGCAACATTTAGCACATTTGCTTTTATTGCTTCAAGTAATGTTGTCCAATTGTTCTGAAATTAAATAATTTCTCAAGATGATCAACCAAAAAAATTAATTTACCAAAGATACGCTGTCAGTACAAATCAGATGTTGCAGTCCACTTACTACTTTAACAGAACACACTTTCTAATATTTACTTTTCTGAAAGCATGTGTAAGTCACTGCTATTCTATGGTGGTGTGGGGAACTAAAACAAGTAGTTCTTTAAGCAGCAGAACTTGTCAAGTGTCATTTCCCATGGATATGTGTCCTGACAGTAGCCGATTTTTGGAATCTAAAGCATGAACTGTCTCAGCAAATACAACAGCTTCCATGGCTAAGAAGCGTACAAGACTGCCCACCTGTCTAGAATTTCTGTTGTGGTAAAAACAAGGGAGCGCCTCCTCTAGGTGCGGGGGCTCCTTCACAGCAAGAAATGCTAATGGCACCTCCCCAAACCAGCCACCTCTTCTTTGATTTTGCCCTGCTGCCAAGTTCAGCTGAAATTAAACAAGACTAGAAAGTAGAGGGGAAGAGGAAATACACATGCAAGCACAAGTTTCCTTTGGAAAATGAGATCAAATGCTAAATGCAACAGCAAAGGTTTCTCTTAGCCAGTAATTAGGATAGAGCATAGTATAATTATAAAGCAGAGACAGACTATGGCATGTATGCTACAAGTTCTCATCAAAATTCTTAAACTTTACATTTATATAAATAACTTTGTGTGTGTATACACATATAAACATAAATGTCAGATTATATGCACATATAAGAGGTAAAATGAGATATACTATTCCCCCTTTTGACTCTTTAGAATTATTTCACCTCTGAAAAAACAGAAGCCTGAAAACACTTTGAGTTACCCAGTAGTCTCATGCAAGAAAAAAAAATGCTAATCAGAAAAAAAAAAAACCACCACAGAAGGAACCTTTTTAAAGCAAGGAATTGAGATTGAATTAACTTTGCCCAGGAATCATTACTCGATGTTTTACTGCCTTAATAATTGGTAACATCCTATGTTATGATACAAAGAAAAAAAAAAACTGAGTACTGCATCAAAAATGCACCATTCATGAAAATACATTATTGTAACTTCTAGTGAAGATACATAGTTTTATATTTTGATTGACAGTACTTTTACCTAGAAGTCCCTTCACAGTTTTCATGTTACTTTAAGATATGAAAGCTCTTAAAAAACACCGACAAAAAATAGTAGTAGCATGGGTGTATGTGATTTTTAAGCATGCTGGATTCCTGTTTCCGCTAGAGAAAATAGCTTTTTGGCATTGCCAAAGGTATAGTCCAGCCCCATAGTGAAGGGATACCAGGCACATCAAACCATAAAGAGGTTTGGCATGCTCTCAGACTAGAAACAACATACGAAAAATCACAATTCATCTTTGTGGATAAACAGCAGCAGGAAAGGAGAAATGACACACTATCCCCCACAGTCACAATGGCTCTCAAAAAAATATATCACCCAGGAGGCAGATTAAAAAGAATCTATAGAATGTGATGAAGAGGAAAATTGGAACAGTAGAAGAAAAGATGAAAGTGATATATTTGCACAACCTTAATTACTGAGTTTAGGCCTGGCCTGACCTTGCCTCCCTCCCCCCCATCTGCATTTGCTTAATCTTCAAACTATCATTTTCCTTAAATATTCTTATAAACACAGTCCTGAAACTGGCACTCAATTAGATTAATCTTCATTATTAAGAACATGACACATGCAATGCAAATTGCTGAAGCTGCCCCATTTTACATTGTAAGATGAGAGCAGAGCCTGGGACCTGGGGGCTGATTATCAGGGTCTTGAGCCCTTCTCCATCACTTTCTTAGTCTAGCAAACATGTATGCAAAGTGAAACTTCTCCATGGGAAATACTAAAAGCAAAATAAACCCTCCTGTAACCACTTACAAAGCTGGCATTTACCTTGCTCCTGGAAGAGCTGAGATGTCTAAGTCTCATCAAAGGAGAGACTAAAAGATGTTTCTCCCATATCTCAAGCACCCTACATGTTTCACTGGCTACCGTCTGATGGAGCAGTGCTGTCATAATCATCTCTTGTCCTTTGTGAACAGTGGGAAAGGCAAGATTTTCATTTATCCTCATCAAAATAAAAATCCAAGTATAAATAGTTTTATTCAAATGAAGCACTTCTATTCTGATGCTTTCAGTTCACTTCAATAGATACTTCACACTTCTCCATCCCTCAACTTCAGTTCCAAACGACGCTTTCCTTTTCAACTGCACAAAAAAATAAATTTATTCCCATGCTTTATCTATATTAGCAAGTAACTTAACACAATGTGAGGATATCTCACACTATAAGCAGTGAACCAGCTGGTGGTGATGACCAAGCGCTCACAGAATAGGACTACACGGTTTTACTTGGGATTAGCACCAACCCAGTGCTGTGGGCTAACTCTCCCTTACCAGCTTTAGGTGTGCTCCTGGAGCGCATCTTCCAGTTTAATTTTATCTGAAAAGTTCTACTTTGTGCAGCCTGAAGTTGCTTCACAACACAAACCAAAAGGTGGTAAAACTGGTACAAGGACCAGTTTCAAAATTAACTTAGTGATTCAAGCTCACAGACACACTCACACACTTAAGTCCAAGTTGTAATTTCAATTATTTTTTTGTGAAGGTCACCCAAGAAAACATGCATAGTGTTTCCATCTTCGCTTGTATGTGAAAGAAAATACTCTCACAGCTCTCACCTGTGCTAAGTACAAAGGAGAAGCTCAGTCCCAGCTGGTCCAAAGGCAGATAAAACACAGGTGCTGCTTTTACAGCCCCTACACACACTACACCTGCCTCTTCACTGCATGATCCATTTCTCACCTTCTAAAGCATAAAATCACTCCAAGATTAACTTGCAAAAAGCTATTATGTCAAGAGCTTAAACTTCTTATGAGGTAAATTGCTATCAATCTTTGCCTCATAAACATCAGCTTCCACATGTAGGCCTCTGCTTCTAAGTTCTCTACAAAAAAATCAGTAACCAATCTGAACTGAATTTAAACAAAACAAAAAAAAAAATCAGTAAAAACCAACTTTATTTTTTTTTTTTTTAGCTAAAACAAGCTGCAAGGTGGAAACATACTAAGACTGAAATTACTAAGTATACTGAGACCTAAGTGTACTAAGGCTGTTATAGATACATCTTCAAATAAAATTAGTAAGAGCATCTATATACAACATAATGAATTTTTCAGTTAAAACATTTAGATTTCCGATTGTATTTCTACATGCTTTGGAATATAGTGGGTTGACTATTGGTTTTGTTTTTTCAAGAAAGTAAAGGGAGCTCTTCATTACTTTTCCCCTCATACATAATGCAGTTACAAGAAACTGGAGAAATCATAGCTCCATGGTTGAAATCAATCACGTTTTTAGGTATCTGTCAGTTCAGAATAGAGCTCATCTCTAAATACAGCTTTTGACTGACTTGTAAAGTGTCATAAGAAAACACCTGATGAATTTGCATTAAAAATATGATTTAACTTTAAGTTTTAAAAAAAATAATTCATTTTCAAATTTTTGACATAGCACGTAGGAAAAACAAAATACTTGTTTATACAAACATCCAAGCATGTCATGCCACAACTTCTAGACAGGACACGGTTTCTGATAGCTCCAACCTCTTGTGCTGGAGCATATCCATTAATCCACTGTTATTATACTGCCCTTGTTGGACTGTGGTATGCCTCAGCAACAGCTGATGCTTAACCTTCAAATTTTGCATATATCTGCCAGTGAAGATTTAAGCCATTGAATTCAAAAACATAGAGAGAAAGCAGAAATCTCTAACATACCTTATAATAAAGGCATCCTCTCCACATTCGTACTTGAGGGAGTAAGAAGAAACCTCTGGATCAGACTGGTTTTCAACTAATTGAGTTAGTTTCTCCTTATTTCAGGCTGGACGAGGTAGCTCAATATCGTCTCTGGGTCTGAAGCACGAACAGGTTCAGTTTATCAGGAGCTGAAGGCTCGGGTGGAGTTCCCAAGGGCAGCTTATAGACATCACCATTTCATGTAATTATTTCCCCTTTTTCACCTCCCAGATGTATTTTTGAGAGCTAAAGCAACCCATTCTACCACACCAGAGACAGTTAACAATGGTATAAGCATTCGCATTATTAGCAGCACTCCAGATAAGCACTTTCAGTGATGACAGTGATGAAAGTTTATAGTTGATAAAGCAATGTATAAGCAGTACGTACTAATAGCAGGAAATAAAGTAATCAATGGATTACGTTTATGTCTGTACACCATTGAGACATGAATCAGTCATTCAAAGTGTGAGTTAAAATACAAACCTCTCTCTAGATGAGCTAGTGGGATCAACAGTAATCCTTCACAGCTGGAAACGTGCACACTACAGCACTTCAGAAAGCTCAAAGAATACAATCTAAGAGTTCATTTACACACTGGTAGTTTAAGAACACTGAGCTCCCTTCCAGCTGATAGATGTCTCAGTTTTTGCAGCCTCTGCAATAAATCCTTGTAATTCAAAGTGTGCTAGTAGCATTCACAAAAGGTGAAATAGCCTCCTCCTACCCTCCCACCCCCCCCCAAAAAAAAGAGCAAGCTGTACCACATTACAGTTACTCAGCAGCCTTTGCAATAAGTTAATGCAAAAACCTTCTGTTACTAACAGTTAGCAATTAAGGCTGTGGAGCGTACACCTTGTTTGATTTCAAACTCCAGTAATTTGTATGAATATGGTATCTAGGAGAAGAATAAAAATGGAAGTGTCTTTTAAAATGCAAGAGAGGTATATTTAATTAGATACCACAATAGGATTCAGCTGGTGCTTCAAGAAATTTGATCTTAGTGTCCTAGTACTACAGCTTAGCAATTGCATAGTCAAGTTTTTCCAATCACCCTCCCAACTATTCACCCTCTAGTTTTATAAAGTGGGTATTACTACAAAAAGAGAACCGTGTATAACAATGTATTATCTTGCAACTTGCATGATTTCCTACATCCATAGCACCATTAAGAATAAGAATTTGCTGCTTACCTTTTACACACGACTTTTCACAGGTGAAATAGGTTTCATTAAACGAGCAGGAGAGAATCAGTCCATAGAGTACAAGGTGCAACATCTAACACCCAGCATAAAAACAGATAAGCAAATCTAAACTAATTCCTGGTATACATCCATCACAATCTGTACCATTCAGTTGAATTCTATAACCTAACACACAAAAATCTTATTCAAGTTTACTAACAATGAAGAGCCAATGCAACAGCCAAGCTGCACTAAATCAATCAATATGCACATCTAGTGAAATATATCTTAAAATATTATATACAGTTACTGAACACACAATAAAGTTGCCTTTTGCAGGCATAACAATTATATGTCCGTGCCTCCCAGATGCCCAACATACCTAAAAACAGCTAAGTAGCAATCCAATAGCTCCCTGCCTAAAGGGGTTGCTACGTTGGAAACATGGATAGATTTTTCTAAGTTTTCTAGCTTATATTTGACTTTTTGTACCCCCAAGTACACATTGATCTTCTTGCTCTAGTGTAATCCTGGAAAGGATTTATGCCTGACCTAGCTCACAAATATAAAACAGGTTTCCAAACACATACCAATAGGTATAATCACAATAAGCAAAAGGGACTCCAAAAAGCAAACAAATAAGCCTTATTTGGTACCTGTATAGATGAGCAATATCATCAACTTCTAAAACACAGAAATCCTACCTGAGAGCTGTTGATTGGAGCCAGACCTTCAGCAAACCACCACCTCTCTGGAGCACTCCCAGCAAGGCCACCCCCACCCAGGTCTGGCAAATTCCCTTTCAAGGCTCCCTCACAGCTGCCTCCCCTTACTGCTTAACGAGCCCTCACCTGCCCACCGCTCCAATCTCCACCCAGAGTCATCTGCTGGCCCCTAAATGCAATCCATAACTGCCCCGGATATCTATGGCACGTGTAAAGCTGACAGAGATCATAAAACAAAACAATGGTGGATTCAACGTATCTGCTGAAAGGGTTGTGTAACTCTGGGCTTGACCCTGCTCTGTTTGAAGTTGGTGGTAACTCTTCCCATTGATTTCAATGCAACAAGGTCAGTTTTCCTGCCGGGGAGCTGCGATATTCCACAGTGTTCAGAAAGGAGAGCGTCAGGAGAAAAGATGCAGGTTTCTGACCCACAGTGACAGTAGCAATCAGTCTTTTCACCACCAGACAGACAGTTCAAACAGAAGAACTGCTGCAGATGCAAAAATCTCTTCTCAACAGAAGAAATTTTATCTTTCTTTAGCCCAAACAGCTGAGTATCCATGTCTTTGAGAGGCAGAACTGCAGAAATTTTGCTACTGACCTTGCTAAAAGCTGCATCAAGACTATTTTTTCCTTCAAGAAGTCGCATTCTCCCTCTCCACTGAATCAAAATAATGAAAAGAAAGGCAATAACCTCTAGTTTACTCTATAGCATCCCTATAAAATTTCTATAAAATATTTCTGGTGGGTTTCCTAAACATCACTTTTTCCTCAATACTAGTTTTTAAAGATTTAAGAAAGATAATGACACTTTTCACAAAGGGAACTCAACCTATAATCGTCTGCACAAGATGAAAGTCTTGATAAATTGATGATGCCAAACAAATGCAGGCAGTCGTTTGCTCTCCACATCTGAAAGCTCAGTTTCTCGAGTTTGTCAGATTCAATAAACATGATCCATTAGATGATGGAGAAAATGAATCCTGCTACATGCAAGTAATATAAAAAATTCATTTGAGATGCTGGATTTCATCTCAAAAACATGGCCCTTTTCAGGGGGAAGTAGTAAAAAGTAACACCATTTGCTTTAGCACAATAGATACTTCATCTGAATATGTTGTTCTTCATGTGTAGGTAGAGTTCTAAAAATTGAAATCTATACTGTACCGTCTTCACCTCTGCACAAACTAACACACCCGGAAGCATGCATAATTCAATAATTGTGTCAAGAAATTCTGAAAATGATAGCAAGTAAAATAATAAATATTTCATTTAATAAATAATAAATATATGGGTAGATGTGACTTCATGCAGAGTGAGCTTGATAAAGACATGATGCATCGGCTGCATCCATCAGTAATCCAGGGAGACATTACAAGTTCCAGGTATGAAAGGAGTATTAATTTCTTCTTCTCTGGGTGGATATATAAGTCCCAGTTCCCTAGCTCAAGAACTTCTGCATCTTTGAACCAGCCAACACTATTAAACTCCTTGAAGGTTATATAAGGACTGATCACTCCATTTCGCAGAAGAAAAAAAAAACGTGTTAAGATGAAAAAAAAAAGAGACAAAGACAAAAGTACCAATCACTGCCATCAAAATAACAGACATGTTTCGAAGAGGCCTAGCTCCAACGAAAGGGCAAAGGAGAGCAAAGGTGGATAGCGTGAGGAAAGGTTGGTCAGGGCAATGAAGAATGAAATCCAGTTCCTAGCTGTGACTCCACAATAAGCCTGGCAACTCCTTTAGAAACTTCTATTGCAAGCTCCTTATCTATAGGAAAATTATCTGTTATCTGAAGGTATAGGAAGGTCAACTCATTTACATTTGTTAAATGTGCCAGGGCATTTAGATTGCAGTGCCATAAAATGAGAAACTTTATTATAAACTTTGATGCAGTCATGACAATTATGCTGTTTTATTAGTACTAGCCAGCATTTATCCAAAGTAGGGTATAAATTCCTCATGGTATAATTTAAAAACTCTCTAATCTTAAGAGTCCACAGTCTAAAACCTTGATCCAACACACATTCAGAACATGCATTCTACAGCCTGCGCCAACATCCACAAAAAGAAAATGAAAATGTCTCATTTTTCTCCTTTCACTGACCTTTCTCTTTTCTTCACCTGAACTGCAGTAGAATCAATATCTTAAAAAATCAGAAACAATTCTCATAAAGACAGATTTCCTTTGCTCACAGAGAAATAAAATCTTACCATAAATCATTCTAATTGTTAACCACAATAAAAGACTTAAAAGGAATTATTCATCCACATTACTACTTTTTAATACTAGTTTATGTAAACCATATAGTACAGCAGAGAAAAATATATTTAAGACTTGAACTTGTACTGCTTGCATATCAGGTGCCTGGACCCTAGCAACTGGATTATTGCCTATTCTGTCTGACATCCATCAGTTTCTCCATACTTTACGGAGATCCAAGATACTGAATACTTTCCCTCGATTTGAAGCAGTGAGATGAAGGAAGGAGGTAGACAGAAGAAGAAAACTATACTCGAAATTTCTTGGGATATACCAATGCATCAAATACCCTTTACCACTTCCAGGCTCTTCCCTTCATACCTGAACGACTTCTTTCCCGTTTCCCAAGGTGTATACGCAGGAACACTGTCTCCTCAGCTCCTATCATCATAATCTCTCAGTAACATGAAGAGTAACCATCCCAAACACACTATAAAAGTAGGGGGTTTAATTCAGCTGGTGATGAAACATCCTTAAAAGAAAGGTTTGTATTTCAAAAATTGTCTTCTAATAACTAGGAAAAACTACCCAGGTTTTCACTACCTAGGTAATTCAAGATTACTTTGGTACTGGCCCCATTGATGGTGTATTGCACTTAGGGGCCTGAGAAATGAGAATGCAGGATTAAAAGAAATTAAAACACAAGCCATAAACCTCCATTATCATCAATGCCATCAAAACGTCTAAATTCACAGTCTGCTTGAAAATGCACCCTCCTTTTTAGCTGCAAATAGCAAAGTCCTGATGTGGTTGCCAAGAAACCAGTACTTGCGATTCACAGAGTTCACGTTTGAGAGATATTTGCACTTACAAACATTTATGAAAGCAAAACTGAAGCAAATCGGAAAATGTGGTATAAATTTCTCTTATGATTTGTCTGTATCGTCCTTAAACAAAGCACACATCCCAAACCTCCCATCCTTAGATTATTATGTTATCTAAGAAACATTTGTGGACTTTTGTTCCAACTGTTTCTCTGAAATACTGAATTGATTACCCATGTACCCTGTCACACCCGGACTTTATGGGTTTCATTGACATCTCTTCACAAATTATAACATGGTCACTAGGGTCCTCACCAACATCAAGCTCTTCTAACTCATTGTCCCACTTTGTGGATTACTGCACTAGTTCACTGATTAAATCCAGAGTTAATCATGATTATTGTGCTGTAAAGCACCTTGGGAGACATGGCATGAAAAGTACTAAAAAAATGCAGCTGAATTTGATTACTCTGTATCTTCTCAAACCCATTTATATGTTAAAGACTCTCTTTTATTACATTCAATATTACGTTTCATACAAACTCCAGTCTCAATCTAATTTTCCCGTGCCATTTTTAATTATTAATATTACTGTTTGCAACCAGAGATTTGACAAGGTTGGGTCCTCTTTGTGCTAGGCCCTGCACAGACGTAAAATAAATGACACTTCATGGCAAAGATAATTCACAAGGTGTAAGAGCCAGTAAAATACATGGAAGACAAGATGAAACAACTGTTTGAGACAAACAAACAGAAAGATGGAAGGAAACCACTAGGTAAATGATAGATTATTCACGTAACTATTTTAAACAAAATCAGTCGCTGCTTTTTAACTTCCCCAAAATGTATTTATTCAATAGCTCTCAGTCAAGCAATGCTGTTTTTATTTTAGATGTTCATCCACTTTTAGGAGACTAAGAATGAGTAAAACATGTAGCCAGGAAAATTACAGGTAGTTCTGAAAATCTAAATCTAAAGATTTGAGATTTCTGCGATTCACTGGGCCACTACTATATTTACGTCATAGTATCTCATTGCAAAATACTACTTCTTGTACCCTATAATAGCCTTCTGTTGTCGGGATTTCAGAGACACATGCTTTAGAAGAGGACATCAGAAAATGCTCCCTGACGCTTCCACTACTCCGGAGCTATTTTGTAGATTATGAGGCGATCCTTGCTGCACTCACTCACTCAAAGAGATGCGTTTCATCACTTTCACCTTTTTTTATTTTTTTCCACTTTTTCATTTCTTTTCAGTTTTGTTCAGTAGGGGTGTCATTGTAGAGGTATGAAAATGAAGAAAGCAGTTACTGAGTTAGCCAGAAGGGTAAACGTGTGTGAAGTGTGAATGGCAAAACTCTGTGAAGTGTTCTGCAAATCTTTCAGGAATGAACAGTAATTCAGAAAGGGTACAAGGCTTCAGACGTGGTGTGATATACCGAAGTTTTCCAAAGGCGCTTTTCAACACATTCTCTAAAGGATGAGGTCAGATGCCCTTCCTCCCTTTAAACAAAAAGCTTTTCCAGGAGGAACAGATGTCAGTAAAGACTGCTGCACATCCAACTTTATATACATTAGATGACATTTCATTTCCAATATCCATTTGCAAGGAAAGAAAGACCAAATACGTGGTATGGCAGACCAAATAATCTAGCCACAGATTTAGAAACATATCCAAGTAAAAAACTACGTTTTCTCTTTAGGAAATATTTACTTTGTTTAATAAAGAAGTAAAAAGAATTAAGAAAAAGTCAGGATCATGGCACAACTTTGGTTTAGTTCAGTTAGATTGACTCTACCAGTTCTTGTAACCTGAATCCAAGCATAACATCGCATTCTTGTTTAATAAAAAACTTATTTTTTTATGAAAAAAACAGTCCTTACTCTATTTAAATTAATTTGTCATCCCTAGCAGGTTACCTTTACCACAAAATCTGACTAACTATAACTAAATCACTTTGAGTTGATAATAACATAGGCCCCTGCAGTAAAAAAAAAAAAAAAAAAAAAAGCAAGTGGAAATTGTAAACGCATAAAAAGCACATTCTTACTTATCTGATTAGTCCTGCCAATCTTCATGTATTAAGGTTGTACGCTTACAGCATTATCCTATTTACAATCTTAAAACGTACGGGGCTTTAAGACTAACCTCTCTAAATATCAGTGACAAGCAAAATTCTGTTCTGATAAGGAAGGATTATTGTCTTCCTGTTTAAGAAAGCAAGTCAAGGGGAAAAATGAAATCAATTAACACCATCTGTCTCTAGAAGTCACTGTGATTCCCCTTATTTTAATTTCTGTTGTTATTAAGGCCTTCATCTAAAGCGTATCAGCAGAAACAGCAGACTAGAAATATAAAATGATACCATAACAGGTTTATGCTGTGATGACTGATGACTTGCTTTCATCACTTTTTAGTCACTAGACAAAGAAAGAGGGAGGAATAGGGGGAGACTGTATTGCAGTAATTAGCAGTCCAGGTTTATTAGTAAAGGATGCATTTATTATGCAGTCTAAAATAGTATACTACACCACAAATCAAGAAAACATGCACACATGCAAAATGAGTGAGGAATTTCTCTGTAAATTTTTATATAAATATATGAAGTACAGTAATAAAGCAAAGCAAAGTAATTTTATTACTGATTTACCTATTCAGCAGCTATGCCAAGGATGAATTCGGTTTATTAGATATCTTCTCACAATGGAATAGCAACCAAGTTTTTTTTCTATCACAGAATATACTCTTTTAAATTATCAAGGTCGCTCTTTAAACAGTTTTTCTCCTTCCAGTTGTGCCTGTATCAGCCTTTAAAGCGTTCAAAGCAAGCAGTGATTTTATCCAGGAGTTCCTTAAATACTGCCAGATTCATCACCATTCACCATAAAACAGACATTTGCCAAAGTGACTCAGCAACTGGCCACTTGCTGGCTAAAGAAAGCTGAGTCACTGCTTCTGATCTAACAGAAATGCCCTACATCAGATTCAGAATCTACATCAGTATGTTGTTTACCAGCCTAAGAGAAAAATAAGTTATTGCTGTGAGTCACAGAGGTAAAGAAAAAACCACAGAAATGAAGATGAATGTTAGGGGCCCAGAACAACCGGAAACAATAAACAAAACTCTGACACAGAGAAAGCAGGAATTGAGTGCCAGGAAAAGACAAATACTGCTATAGATTCAGATGTCTTTCTCTGATAACAACCACAAAGATTACTGTTTGCTGCCTGCTAAATCACAAAGAAAAATCTTCTACTGTCCTGTATTATTAGATTGTATTGAACTGTGTAATTAGGCCACCACCAAATTAAGTAGAGTAAAAGTTCAAGTTCACTTCATATAAATACAAATATGGTAAATTAAAGGTTTTGCTCACTGAAAATCAATAGTGATATATTTGTGCATCACTTTAACATCTAAGATGACATGTTTCCTTTCCATTAAAAACCTGCAGATTTGCCATGATTAAAGAATCAAACCAATAAAGATGAGCCTTTCAGAGCCAGCAAGTAAGGAGCAGCTCTGCTCTGGTTCTGGCAGGCAAACTCATCACTGACAAAATGAACTGAGGAAGGAGGGTGTTTCCAGCATATCAACTGAAAAGTATAATCAAGAAGCAGATTATAAGCATTCTTGTTCTGAATGATTCATGAAGCATAATTTCTGCTCTTGCCCGGGTAATTAGAAGGCTTTCAACTCTAGTTTAGATATCTGTTTTGGGGCATTTTTCATTCTCAAACCTATTAAGCTAATGGAGTTCGTTCTTGCTTTCAAACACTGTCATCAAGGCAAGAGGTGCTGAAACGCAAAATATACTTTCATCAGTCTGTAAGGGTCCAAGATTTAAAGTTCCCTGATATCATTCAAGGGGCAAGAAAAACCCAAATCACTGCAGGGTGAATTTCTGAGGAAGCGTCCTAAACTACGCCTCCTTGGTCAGGAAGGAAAGATATGGAAAAGGCAAACGCGAGCAATTTCAAAGAATACTTCCAGGGCAAAACATACCACATCTACTCACAAGTTTTTTTGACTCTGACCTTAGTAATTAAGGAAAAATAATAAAGCAAACAAACCACGATCAAAACTTTACTGCTGACTCTGCTTAATTATACAACTGCTTGGAAATTCATTACAGCTCTCAGCACAGAAATCTGATCTGAGTGCCTATGCTGGCAGAATTTACAAACACTAGGCTTATACGACAGAGATCTGTTATTTTTGTGCTCTATGATGGGCTAGTTTATTAATTTGCATCTTGCATTATGGGTTAATGAATGTATTACATAGGATAATGTACAAAAATTCTAATGAAAGATGATGAGCTTTCAGATCTAACATTCTCCTTCTCAGTGGAGCTTAGAAAAACACAAACCTGATAACAAAAGGAGTGTCACAGATCTGTTGATGAAGCATGAAAAAGCTTCCTGAATGAACTAACTCAGTCTCTTGGGAGAGCAAGGAAATACTTCCTCATAAAACATCAGAGGGTCTGTCTTATTTTTAACTCTTCTCCAAGTCCTTTATTTTATTAAGTCTTTGTTGTTAGAAATTGTGTAAGTATTTTTTCGTAAGGTATACTAGTTCCAATTTCTGACTAATATTTTTTAATTCTAAAAGTCTGGTCTTAAGAATTCAGCTCTCTTGTTGATGTTACAGTAAATATTTTATTACTAAGTAGCTCTAAAACATAATCTAAACTCTCCACAAAGGTTCTAAATTTTGTAAAATGTGCACTGCTTTATTTTGCACAGACTGTTCAGCAATTGTCAGAGCATAAGCCTTTTACCTGCTCTGGATTAAAAAATGGCAGAAACATGAAATAGCCTATATTCTCGTCAATCACTTCAGCCATCCAGTCACAGATCATTTTTTCCATCACTTCTATAGGGGTTTCAGGCTCCAGAAAGATTATCCATAACACCACCAAGGGGAAGAAGAGCTGCCCATTCTCTAATCCTTTAAAATGATTGTTTACTCTGGTCTAAAGCAAGGCGGTCAGCAAATCCTGTTTCCTGGAGCCTTTAGCTAACTGAGGTAGGGAGAAGGAGGTTCGAAAATCGTTTCAATTTTAAGTTATTCCAAGTCAGACAGGGACTAAATGTCACATAACCTTAAATCCTGGCTGTAGAGTATTCCTTGATTAAAACTCTGTTCCTTGGACACTTGTGTATATGTCTATTTGTGTGTGTACATGTCAGTGCGTGCATATAGCCTTCTGGCTAACCCACATTCAGAGGATTACATTAAGATGGCATTATACTCACTCCAAACTTTTTTGGCTCCTTTTATGGCAGCAGAAGAAACCAAGAATTTTAGGCAACAAAGTATAATGATAAAGATTCAATGAAAGGTAGAAAAATCATCAATACATTTATTTGACAACATTATTCTTGGCTTCTGCAAAATCACATCAGTGACAGGCATAGAGCAGGCTGCAACCTTACCTTAGAAACAATTGAGATTACTTTTAAAGCAATAATAACAAATTTCTTTTTCTGTTTCAAAACAACAAACAAGAGAAATATCAAACTTTCATCCTTCCCTACTCTCTCCCAGAACTGCATTTCTAGGCATTGACAGGATATAGACATTGTACAATATTCATTTTCTATTTAACAGCAATAGAGCAGTCTGGGCTGTTACAAAGCTGCAACACCTCAATGGTCTAAGGTAAGATGTGTATTTTTACAACTGTCTTTCCCCCAGCTCCTGGCATTTAACAGACAAGAAATTATTCTTGTGGCACTGTCCAGAGGCAAGGAAACACTGCCCCTAGTTTACAGAAGCAAAACTGCAGGGCACAGTGAATAAGTAACCTGATCAACATTACACATCCATGTATCTGTGGCAGAACTGGGAGATTCTGATTGAACTATCAAGCCCCTGAACTTAACCCAGTAACTTAAGAAGACTTAAGCTACAAAAGCATGCTTTCTACAGAACGGGGTACATTTATACAGTAGGATATGCTTATACAACGCATGTTAGTGTAGTGGATAGACCCTAAAACTGCCTTTACATTAGCTAGGAATGTGAAATCAAGTTTTCATAAAGCTCAGTAGTCTTGAATATAACCTACAGAGATAAGAGGCAGAGTAATCTGCACTGCGCTGAAATTCATTCTGCCGTAGAAATGGCTATCAGTGTCTAAGCCAGCTTGTTTAAGCCCAGCCAACCAGATTCTATTACAACTGCAAATGCAGACATATTTGGGAGTTAGCATTCCAGCCTGGGATGTGGCAAACAGCTGCCGCTTTCTGCTCTGCTTCACACACCTTCCTGCACCTTAGGAAACCCACAGTCTAGCTTGCGTTTCAGTTCCCCAGCTTTAAAATAAGGATAGCACTTTGCTGGTAAGAACAGCAGTTTCCTGCCTCAGAAGTTTGTTCTGAGGCGAACAATCATAAAAGAACATAAAAAAGCATTGTAATCATTCCAGAGAAATACTAGAAAACAGGCTTGTAGACTTCCTTTTCCAGAAATCTCTCCAACGCGTTATTCTCATTGAAAGACAGCTTACCACTGCACATTAAATTCTTAAATTTACAGTTATTAATCTCTTGTATTCTAAATGCAAATGTATTCAATTAAACTGATGTTGGATCTCTCTTTGCAAATAAGCTCTCATTTATTTTTCATATAAACAAACTTAAAATCCTTTCTCCCCTCAAGTTACTTATTTGTAGGTTACATTGGCATATGCTAATACTACTTAGTTACAAAGGCTAGCAAGCTGCAGAAATTGCCAGCAACATTCTATGCAAAACAAACCCCAAAAACCAAAATAAAATAAAATATAGCATGTATTATAGGAAAAAAAACAAACCTACAGGGTAGAAGAATTGTCCTATAATAACTATAATAGTTCTAATTGGTAGGTGCACCGAAGTGATATCCTTGATAAATAACTAGGGATCCCTCGGCCTGTGACCTTCCTGAAGTAAGGTCTCATCATTTACTCCTCCTCTCTGATGTGACAGAGTACCAGTTATGCTTTTTTTGCTTCCTATGAACTATAGGGGAATGTGCCACCTTTCTTTTCAAAGACTTCCTTTGAATTACTGTCTAGAGACTCATTTCTCACCCCTAGCACTAACAGGCATGTCTACACTATTCCTTTCTGCTCAAAAAAAGTTATAACCTCCACTCATCTGCCTCTTCCACTGTGTCACGGCATTCATTACTCAGTACATTTCCAGCTTCTAAGACAACAGGATGCTGATCCAGACAACTCCTGGAAAACAGACTGCCTCTTCTTTCCCTTGCAATAAAGCCACCAAGGAAGACAAAGAGATAGATACTGGAAAATAAATCCTGAAGGACACCTCTGATAGTCACAGCCAGTGAAATATGTATAGGACACAACTGATAAATAAATAAATATAAAAAAATAATTCAGATACTCAGGACAGCAGGCAAGAACCAAAGAATGTTCATTCCTTGGATTTTACCAGGTTCCAATGGGATAAAAGTTTTAATATTACATTTATAAAGCCTTTGTGGTACATCCTTAGAAATTCTGTTCATTTAACCATTTACTGACAAGCAAAGCACAAACAAAAAGAAGTTGACTCTGGTCTTTATAAATGAATCCAAGACTAATGATTGTAAAAAAAACTGTGAGGAGTGACAATCCTTTCATTTATTGCTTTGAGGTGAGTATTTCACTTTCTGCAGCAAATCCTTACCTTTGGGATTATATATTTGCACAATAAATGAAGCATAGTCTTCACCTACAGGAAATGAGGAGATCCCTTTGCGCTGCACACTTTATAAATGATTTCTTATTGCTAATACAGTCTTTTTTCCCCACCGAGGCATGGAGAAAAGTACAGTAATTATTGTCCTTTCTGAATTATACTTTATAGATACGGTCAACCTTTTGAACAAAAAGTGAAATTGCAGTCTAACCTAGTGGAAAGATCTTTGCATCCAGAAGAGCTCTGTAACAGTTCTGCATGCAACTGTTACAAGCAACTAGACAAGCTTCAAACTCCTGGCTGTAATTATTTTTGAAGTTGATTAGCACAGCAGCCCAATAACCTGATCAGATTTGCATGGATGAGTCGGTTCACATACACTATTACTGTTCACTTTATATTGAACCTACATAACCCCTTTGGGGGGATTCCTGATATTCAGAGAAGACAAATAACATGACAGGACCATTTGAACAATGATCAAACAATATGGATTTAAACAATGAACACCTGCAATTTGAATTTCTCTTTCTTCATAGAGACAGACCTATCAGACCTATACTATTTATTAACTGGGGGGGGAAGTAAACCACAACAAAACAACCAACCAAAATGCACTCCTGTCATAAAAACCTGTTTAGGAAGGCAAGAAAACCTGTTTTAAAGTGTATGATCAACCTGTGGTTCAAAACTCTTCTCTTTCTGATCTGTGCTAAGAAATGCGCACCTCATCCTGTGTTGTGCAATCTGCCACCTTGGAAATACTCAAAACTTAACTTGACAACTGGCGCTGCTCTGAAGACGGGGATTCACAAGAGGACCTCCAAAAACTCCTTCAAGACTAATATATCCTATGATTTCTCTTAGTCCTTTTAAAATTAACTCTTCGCTAGGGTCTCTCCTCTTAAGCAAAACATTTCAGTTTAAGTTACTACTTTAAAATATAACCATTGGCCCTATCACTCAAACTTTCTGTTCCTAAATCTCTATTTCCATTTCTTTTAAAATAACAAAGTGACCAGGGCTGAAGTGTTTCAAATTATCACTAGTCACTAATACAAGGAGAAAGCAATTTCTTAGGGCTAATTTAATGCACTTCTGAATCCTGTAATTTATTTTGATTCTGTGTTCTCTCTTCCTTTCCAGGCACTCTGCCAAACAAACTAAAGAGGGTTTTTCTGGCTAGATTTCCAGTATTCTTCCGAATTTGGATTTTTTGAGGTCTACAGACATAGGTGGATTCATGGCACAGAGCCAAGCTGCAGTCATTAGTAAGGATTAAGCCATGTGAAGCTGGTCTTGAAGTAGAGAAAGTAAACACCTCTTACTGTGGCAAAGTATACCTTGAGAAGGAGGAGGTAGACATCTTTTTTTCTAATGTACATGCAGGGAGAAATATTTCCTAAGAAAGAAATGTTTGGTTTTCTGAGTGATCTTATACAGAGAGCTGTTGAGGAGTTCAGGAAGCAATCTGAAGAGTTTTACTTTCATGACTGCAACATGTACTAGACAAATTGCAGAAGGATATAAATTGTAGGCAATTTTTAAAGAATTGGCAGAATGGGGTTTCAGCCCAACAACAGGGGCATTATGTATTAAAGTAAATTACACTATTGCCATCCTCATCATCATATGTAGAGTGATAAGCATTACATTTAAATATGGATTTTATACTCCTCTCTAGCTACATCTGTTGTAATTGGACCACCCTGACACTCCATGGACTGCTTTTTAATAACTCCTTTTTTGGTGAAGAACACAAAGCAATGTGAAGTGGTGAAGCGTCATTGAAAGATAAAACAGGCGGAGAGCTTCAACCTCTTCTCTTTCTCCTAACCCCCTCCCTCCCGCCCTCCAAAAAGTAATCAGGCTCATTAAAGACTAAAAGCACTACTTCATGTTTTCCTGAACCAGCTGGCACCTTCACTGATGAAACATTGGGCTCTGTCTTAACTTCCATCCACAAAAAAAGAAGCAGCAGCTCCAGCTTGGTCCCTATGACATTACTGAGGGCACCTGGGCTCTGGAGCCAAGGCTGCACATCCCCAGAGGGTCACTAACAGAGGATCCTCGACTGGGGCGTCAACAGCTGCCTGCCTACTCTGTTAAGTGAAAAGCCGGCACAGACAGACACACAAACCCAGCAAGAGCACCACTCAAATCTTTTTTTCCCTTTCTAAGGTTGTCCTGGAGCACACGGATCTCATACAACTGAGCAACAACCCATAAAGGAACAGCAAGATGAAAGACCACATTCACTTCCTGTGGCTATCACAGGTGTGCCAGCAGAGAAGGAATGTAAACCTCCATGCAAAAAGACACATGCTTCAAATCCTGAGCATCAAGATGACTTCTGATATTAAGTGTCTATAATTGCATGGCTTTTGCTCTACTGGCTATAGAAACCATTTGGAGACAGTCACTGTCTATCACACAAAAATACTATCCTAGGAAATGCAATTACATACCATTACCCCATGGAAAATACACAGGTTCTCCGTTTAACTGCCACATGATGCCAGGTTACAGAAAAAGTGCGATCAGACTTTTTAAAAAATGAGTTCAAGTCGTCTTTCCCAATACTGGATAAAGAAGGCAGGGTTGGGTTGGGGTTTTTTTGTTTGTTTGGTGGTTGGGGGTTTTTTTTGTTGTTTTTTTTTTTTTTTAAATCCCAAAGGAGTATTTCAACGCTAATTATCTGACCTCAGTTGTCACAGTATCAGATGCTGGGTACTAAGCTCTCTGAAAACTTTGCTCCTCAGTGTACTGAGTGTACCGTTGCATCCCTGTGTACTGAAAACAAGAGACTGAATTTACAATTAGAACATATCTAAGAAGGTGGATTGTCACCTGCCTAAATCTCCTGATCCAACAAAGGCTACTCCTATTATAACCTTGCTGAAGAAAACAGAAGAGATAAATGGGAAAGACAGAGCTCTTGAGTTCACGTTTAGCTCAGAACATATCAAAAAGCAGTGAGGTGGTATACGTTATTTTTTTTCTAGAGGTGAAGATTTCTACTGATTTTAGGCCAGTGTTCTTCATACGGCAAAAAACTGTCTTAAGCAGAAAATGTTCCTGATGATATCTGCAGTCTTTTATTTTTGAGGTTGCCTGATCCATCCTATGTAACTTCTTTTAATACTACTGCATGCTCTACATATCATGTACTAATAAGTACAAACATATGAAAGGTCCAGAAAGGAAAATATAGCATAAGGAAGAAGAGCTGTTAGAATAATAGAACTTCTTATGACCATTCTCTAAATGAACAAGTTACATGAGAAAGACTTTTTTTGCTCTGACTGATCCTGAAAAGATATTGTAACACTTTTTTCTTTTCTTTTTTTTTTTTTTGAGGGGGAGCAGAAGGTAAAAGGACAGTTCAGTGATGTCTCCTTTTTAAGGGCGTAAGTGCTAACATAGCGCTCTTAAAGACTTAACCATTTAAAAAACATCTAAAACAACAGTTAACCGTAAGTTGCTATTAAAAAAAAATGATCACTTTAAAAAGTGAACTGTCAGTAGCATCCTGTATTTGTCAAATGCTGTTCTTTCAGTCCTTGATATTGATTAGTATTCCACTTGAACGAGGAGATAATGAAGTAGATTATTTTTTTCTGCAGTGCACCTGACACAATCAGAAAAGCTGACACAGAGTATTTTCCTACTTTCCAATTTGTCTGCCCCCCCCTATTTTCTTTTCTTTGGAGGCCACAGGGGAGAACGGATGGGAAATAAATTAAGACATTCTAGAATATAACTGAGAACAGTAATGAGGTGCATTTAAATTCTACACAAGCAACAGGAGGGATGAATGGTATAAAGCAAAAATCAGATGTTGCACCCTGTGCTAACTATGAAAATATAGAGTTAACGGTAGTTAAGTCATTTTCTAAGGTTTGCTATTCAGTATAAATGCTAACAGAGACAGATGTTTCACCAAAATAACATCTCTCTCACTTTAGAGCTATTTTTCTCCTGACTACATACACACACGCAAAGTCTCACCCTGCATGTTCATGTACTGATGATGCCAGAATAAATATATAAGTAATTGTGATTGTTAATTTATTCACAGAACAAAAAGCAGACAACAACCATATGGATTTCTTCAGCTGGAAAGCACCTGGGGCTGGATGGCAAGGAGAACCCTTGGTGAGATGCAGGACCACACAGCCTCTAAGAGGCTAAGACTATGAATCCTTCTTTTATGTTACTATTTATGTAGTTGCTGTCCAGCCAAGTGCTATTACATGGCCATGCACTCCTGGCTTCCCGAAACGGCTTCCCGAAACACTTGTGTATTCAGCCAGCTGCAGAGTGAAACAACCTGCTTTGGCACCTGTAACAAGAGAGCCCATCGTATTTTGATCCCCACTTGCCCACGCAGGAGGGCAATCTGAGCGAGGGTAGTATAGCAGGACCCTTGCAGGGACACAGGTACACTCAGAGAAACAAACAAACAAAAAAAGATGATGCTGCTGGTGTGTCGCATATAAAACAAGAATGTTTCATATAGACACTGCAAAGGACCAAAACACACCATAGGCAGCAAAACACCCAGGAGAACCCTTCGTTTAGTTGCATCTCTAAGCCTTACTAATTTCAGCTGAACTCTGGGCTTTGCTGACCTAGGGCCTGTAGCAGAGGAGAAATTTGTTTGCAAATGACTGTAGCTGCTTAACTGCCAAACAGAAACAGGACAGCAGACCTTGGGAATGAGAGAAGAATCCCTGCTTCCCAACACACATTTAGGGACACACACACACAAACACAAAGGCAGAAACATATTTGCATTTTTTTCTTGACCAGCTTACACGTCTCTTGATGAACTTGCAGAGCCAGTATAATCCTATGTTGGCTCCAGAGCCCAGCATTTTTAATATGTCTGAATAACTAATTGCTAAATACTAATTGGCTTGGGCATAGTCTATGAGACAACCACAGCCAGAGTACCCCTCCCATCACAGGTCTTCTTTTGCTATATTAGCATGACTACCTGGTAGGTGCACTCCATTTTTAAATTTACTACCATTGCTGCAGTTCTAGGGACTGCCCAATGTTCTCGCACACTTGGGATGCTTTTTTTGAAACAGCTTGGGTTTAAAATAGAGGCGACAACCTTTTCTCTGAATTCCTTTGACCACTTAAACGCAGCCTGCTGGCACTGTTAGAAGGGAAGTTTGATCTGTAATGTGACATACCAGCTGTGCAAATCCGCACGCGATACCCGTGTTTACCAATATTTGAAGAAGTGCACTCTTCAGACATGTAAGTAACCCATGAGAAAAGAAGTCTGCCCTGAAAGAGGATGCTTTATGGTACTAGGCAATCACTGAGAAGAAAATCTGCATGTCAAGGTTTAGGATAAAAACAGCTCTTAAGCTTGAAGTGTACAGTGTTAGTATTAGTATGGCCCAGTCCTGATTCTTTTCTTCCCACAGTAGTCCCACAGACGCAGAGTTTACTAGATCAGTAACGGTGCAAGGAGCTGGACCGCTTTTTTCAGGCAAGGCCTGCAGGGCTTGAGAAAGACAGTGGGCATTTTCCCTTCCAGAGGCCTTTCCAAGTCTCATCCATGTTTCACATCATATGTAACAAATACGAGGAAGAAGTAAAGAATATGCAATCTGACCAAGGTTTTGTCATTTCCAGGAACTGTACATAATGCCTTTCCCCAACGTCTCCTCACCACTCACAGCTTTTGTCCTGGGCTGCTTTGACCTTCATCTTTGGGGAAGCTGAAATTCAGAGGATTTTTTTAGGTTTGTGATTATTTATTTTTTTTTAAGTGAAATGCCAAATTTACTGTTGTTAAGAACTGACAAGAGTATTACCAGAAGATTGAGTATAATTAACGATATTAGCTGACGAGACACTGTATTCTGAACACGGACTCCTTTTTTCCCCCCTCTATAAAACTCTGTTTTCAAGTATTTTTTTTTTAATTTTTACAAGATATTTTTCAAAATCACTTGCCAAATCCCAAGGATTGGTTAAAAGCATAAATGGTTTTCTATTTACCTGACATTCCAAATAAATCTCAGCATACTGGAGATACTTAGCTACAAATAACAAATTCCAGCAAAACTTCTTTTCTTCTGCTATCTTCAAACAATGCCCAATTGTCTTCTCCAAACTAATTTATCATCCTTTTTTTTCAGTTTTGCCATCAGTTCCCTCACTAGCTTTACCTACAGCACCAACTGCATAGTCTGCAAGTATGTGACATATACATTACCAAGTCTTGAATAGCCATTGTTTGCTCCAAAGAGTAACAGCTAAATGACATTCTTTTCAGGTTATTTTACTTGTTAATTGTCTTACAAAATTACACTTGCATTTTTATTCCTTACAAAAAGCATTCATATTGTGAAGTATTACATTAATTACACATCAGGCTGTGTTGAATTAGTCATGTTACCTGGCACCACATTTGTGTTGTGTTATAATGTTTCAAAAGCAATCGTGCTGTGATAAGCTGTACTCTAAAAGAAAATGACACTTCTTAGAAATGTGAAATAATTTTTAATAAAATGTATTTTCTTAGAAATCAAAGTGTATGTTCTAAATTAACATTCAGGCACATTAGAAAGCTCACAGGAAAAGCATGGAAAATAAAAGGGAATGGATTTGAAATATTACTTTTTTAATTCATTCTGTAACCTAAAAGAATATTTCACAGAGCTCATGCTTTACATTTTAAATGCCTACTAAAACATTACATTATGGATATAGTGTCGCTTCTCCAAAATACAGCCTTTAAAATAGGCTGTTACAATATAGCTTAAAAAAAAGAGGGTTCTAAACTCTTCTGAATTGACAGTCAGGTCTTAGACTTAACAGAAGGGCAGATATAGGCCAGGCAAAAATCTTTACCATCGTTCCCTTACCATGACACTACCTTTGGTGTGTCATTGCAAGGTCCAAATGTCAGATTGTCGTGACAAAATATCCATAGATCTTCAGCTTTTCACACATTAATAAGATAGGATAAGACACCTATGCCCTATATTCCAAGTACTTTTGGAATTTTGTTCTTTGGGGGGAAAACCTTCGTCAACTACAAGACAGAGAGAGGCATGCAGAGATCAACCAGTAGCCTGGTGACCACCGCATTCAAATCCTATCTGCATATTAGCTCTATTCTGACCAATTTAGAACACCAGGGTCTCCTATCCCAGTAAGTGCCCTACCCAAGGGATGCCAAGCCTTTGTGTAACTGTTCAATGCCAAACAGTTAAATATTCAAACAGAAATAGCCTGACTTCGAATCCTGTGTTCAGTAAAACAGCAAACAAACTAGCCCTAGGTTCCTTCAATGGTTTGACACAACTAGCAGGCTACCCATTTGCCTGAAATCAGAATTGGTCTCCTTCTCAAGAAATTCTGTTATGGGCCTGGGTATCTATTCCTGATGATACCATTTCAACAAACTGGTATTTTCTGATTAAAAGCAATACTTTAATCATGTTTTTAAGGGGCTACAGAAACACTTCAGCTGCCTGAGCATAAGACATACAGACTTAAACAGCTTCTGTTTCCCTGCTTCCCAGCAAAGTGTGAACTGCTGTACAAAGCCACTTCTTCTGCTTCTTCAGAAAAATCAGAGCAACAAGAATTTCTTACAAAAGAATAAAGCATCTTTGGAAACAGAATTATATTTTAGTATTTAACAGTATTTGACATTAAGAAAACAGAAGGACAAACACACCTCTTTGCAACCTAACATCAGTGCTAATGGTCATGAATGATTTGTTTTCATAGTAGTGAATACTTAGAATTTGAGCTTATCCAGATACTGTTTTCTTTCCTAATTTGGCTTGGGACACTGCCACCCTTAAAAGGCAGGCATACAAACTGTCATAAAGGACATCGATGCATTGTTATCATTATTACTAAAAATCTACTGATCTTCTAAACCTCATCTCTAAAAAGTAGAACACTACCAGTGTTTCACTGATTTAACCCAGCAGCCCGTCCAATAGATCAGATCCCAGAATAATGTGAAAAATTCTCATCCCTTCACTTTTGGCAAAAGGATTTGGAAATGGGAGTTTAGGTGGTACTGCCTGCACTAAGTTTCACAACTTCTCTACTTCTCTTGAGGTGTTTTGGAGCTTGAAAGGAAAGCTTGAAACAGTGGTGTTCTTCCTTGGCAGTCACCCTCATCTGAACAAACACAAAGTAGTAGACTACATTGAAATTACCAAGACATTTATCATCACCCACAGCATACAGTTTTCAAATCAGATATTCTGTTGTACCAAGAGTGAGCCAAGCCTTCCCATTAGAATGAAGATCTCTCCCCCCAGGGACACAGCCATTGGAGTGTGTCAAACTTGTCCCTTCACCAAGAGGAAACCAGAACCCTGTGATCAACACCCAGATTCCTCAGACTGTGCAAGAGGAGCCTGAGTATCCACAAATGCAAATTAAAAAAAGCTATGTGGCTTGTAGAGAGTACAGGTATGAACTAAATCTACAGAGTATCTCAGCTAGGGCACATGGAAAAGAAGAATGATCCCTTTTAACTCAACAGGTCAATGATCACAACCGCCCTTAGGAAGTAGGAAACCTGAGTTCAGCAGTATGATTCAAACCAAGCAGAGGACCTAGCATTTGCCCACAAGATTCCCATCCTCCAAGACAATGTTCTGTGCACAAACAGTGGCAGAAATTTGGACTGAGAGGAACTTCGCATACAAAAACTTCAGCCTTTCCATGGAGTAAGAAACTACTTCAGTACAGGTCATGAGAATCTTTGTTATCTAGATATTTTATTCACTTCCTATGTTTGGTACTCAAAATGGTGGCAAAGATGTTTTCTTCAACCTTAAATCAAGGTTTTAGACAAAGCTTTTATGTTCTGTGAACACCTTTACCAGCCTCTAGACCACTACATTTGGACAATCTTCATCATACTGTGCCTTGTGCACCAGGCACAATCACGTCTAATTTACTAATTGACACTAATTTAATATTGCTAAAAGAAAGAGAAAACTTACTAGGGACTTGATAATATTTAATTTGCAAAGAATGAACTTGATTCATTTTGAGGAATATTTCATACCCATGTTTTTTATGCTAGGGATTGTTGGGTTTTTCTTCTTTTGGAGAGAAGGAGGAAGGGAAAAGAGCAAAAGAGCTACAAGAATAAAAAGCATCTTCATGACCATCTTCATTAGTATATCAACTAATCCCATGAAATAATAATACTTGGGGAGTTCTAACTGGAAAATAATTGTGATATTTGTTCACTGAGGATACAATCGCTGAGTTTAAGAATGAAATAAGCCAAAGGAGAGTTATGTCATACTATGTCCTTAAAAACAAAATTAATAGCGACAAAAATTGCCAAGAAAAAGAAAATTCTTCATAGAAACAAGCATGATATGTAAATTCACTAACTGCCAAATTCATTTCACATGGGTTAGCTCTACAGGACATTCCTGTCTGAAATAACAAATGTTCAAGTACCTAATTACAAATGTTGCTATAAATAAAGTACTTTGTGCAACTATTTTAGCCATTATGCTAAATAATACCAGTAATCATTATACTTTAAATATGCTGAAATGTTGCAAGTGTTCAGATTTGGTATCCTTGCATTTTTATTCTGCATGTGGAATATAATGCTAATAAATACTTAACTTAGTAAATCACATTCAGTTCTTTTTTTTTTCTCCTATTGACCTATTCATCTCCAGTTCCAGATTCATTTCAAGTCATACTTATTCCACATCAAGCTTCCAACAATAATATCATTATCCTGACAGTGCCTATCAATTATTTCTTTTTAGAGCTGTTAATTTTTATATTGTAAACACCATCAATAAGCAGATGGAAAACAAAATTTAAAACCCTGATAACCATTATCACTCCATTCTGATTTCTTCTCTCCATGACAATTGCTACACAGATAATAAATTCAGAACAAAGTATAAGCAACATCTGAAGTGAAGCAGAACTGCCACCTCTGCAACACATTCTAAATTTCTATAGTTGCTTCATCCTTCCCCAACCTTGGGATTTCTCATTTCCGTGCTGAATGCCACTTCAGCTTCTAGCTAAGGTTATTAACAAAACTGTAACATAAACAACAAAAGCAAAGGTACTGTCATTTGTAAAAATAGTAATGAGTAAATCAATTACTGATTGACAACCATATTTCATACAGCTTATGTGGCATACCCCCACAGGGCAGCTGATTGGGGAACAAACTATGGCCGTGAACCCCTGTATACACTGTTTTACCATATATGCAGACATTTCATGCTTTGAAATACAATTTCCATTTCTGAGGGAAACTGCAAAGGATAATACAGAGGTGTTGCTTTCTCACTAAAAAACAGACCGGGGAGAGGACTAAGTGCTGTGACAGCAAGTGGAATACCAGTCGCAGGGCAAGTGCAACCCAAGCACTGCCTGAACACCAAGACTGACATGTCACTGTGTCAAGGTCAAGGAAGGTCTGCACATTCCTCTTTTGCCTAATATCTTGGAACAGTTGTCTGTATGAAAACAAAGAAAGAAAGAAATGAAAACTCAGGCCTGATGGGATAAGAACAGTAAGAGAATTCCTGTCAGAATACAGGAAGATAGCTGTAGGAGATGAGCTGCACTACCACAGCAGCAAAATTTCAGTACAGCACACTGTGAACATCTGATGTGATACGCTACTTTAAAATTAGTATTATAGGGGAAGAATAAAGGAAAAGTTGTCTGGAGTGTTTTCTGAACAGCTAAGACAAAGGATAAAAAGCACGTTTGAGAAATAAGATCCTGAATTTTGAAGCCTATGCTTGGATTGTTCCGCTACACGCTCAGGGTTCCCCTTGGGCATTGCTTCATCTGGCTGTTTCATTCAACCATCAACCTAACACTGCCAAAACCACCACTAAATCATGTCCCACATCTACATCTCTTAAATACCTCCAGGGGTGGTGACTCAACAACTTCCCTGGGCAGCCTGTTCCAATGCTTGACAACCATTTCTATAAAGAATTTTTTTCCTAATAGCCAATCTAAACCTCCCCCAGCACAACTTGAGGCCCTTTCCTCTTGTCCTATCACCTCTTACTTGGGACAAGACACTGACTCCCACCTCGCTACAACCTCCTTTCAGGTAGCTGTGGCGAGCAATAAGGTCTCCCCCTCAGCCTTCTTTTCTCCAGACTTAGCAACCCCATTTCCCTCAGCTGCTCCTCATGAGACTCATGCTCCAGACCCCTCACCAGCTTCACTGCCCTTCTCTGGACACACTCCAGCACCTCAATGTCTTTCTTGTAGTGAGGGGCCCAAAACTGAACACAGTATTTGAGGTGTGACCTCACCAGTGCTGAGTACAGCAGGACAATCACTTCCCCAGTCCTGCTGGCCACACTATTTCTGATACCAGCCAGGATGGTACTGGCCTTCTTGGCCACCTGGGCACACTGCTGGCTCATATTCAACCAGCTGTCAACCAACACCCCCAGGTCCTTTTCTGCTGGGCAGCTTTCCAGCCACTCTTCCCCAAGCCTGTAGCGTTGCATTATCTCACCTTATTTGTTTGTGCATGCATTTAAAGGAATCCATTGCAGTTTTTGTTTTACTTGTTTCACTTACCTTTAAAAGAAGTTAGACTCACCTAAGCAATAATAATCTTGGCTATCAAAACCAAGGAAAAATAAGAGACATCACCTCCAGATACTTACTTTGCTGTCCAGGTGGCCTATCTGCCATGTAGTCTTTGATGAATCTACTACCACGGTCAATTTTAGGCAGCCCTTTAACATGGTGTTTGCATGTCAGAGACTATTTAAAACATGTAAAAGCAGCAATGGTTTCAGCTTGTTACTTTTTGTTTTGATATGCAGCACTTGGTCTCCACTGACTAAGGTGATAAAACTATAAAACATTGTCACAAATTGACTGAAATTTACAAGCTTTCCCAAAGTGCTTTTTCATACTGCTTAAAGCTTTCCAGGGATAACATGTTGGCAATATTAGCTGGGCAAGGTACTGACATGCACAGCATTATAAGGGAGCTAATACAGTGCTCTCCGTGCTAAAAAAAGCATTATGCTACCAGCCTGTAAGCAATCTGCTTCTCTTTATGCATCTTGTATGGCTTGAACAGAAAGTAGCTGCAAGCATCTTTAAATAGGAGCAAGAAGAAGCATGTGTGATAAACAGCTACTCTTCAAAGCTTTCTTCCCTCCGGTATTTGAATTCTTTCACAACCTTACAGCAGACAAGCACTTTGACAGGGTCCTATTCAGGGCATGTTTGTTTTGTACTACTTCTTCAGTCTCTGTGCAGCACCTTGTGGTGTTCGATTACTTTCTGCACCACCAATTTAATTTCTTGCATCAGAGTCCTTCCTCATTCTTTCTTGCGCATGGAAAAGACCTCCAGATGTCTCTTAAGATTCCTTAAGTTACAAAGGGAAGAACAAATTAAAAAGATATATGAACAGGATGACACATTTCTGCAAATGAGGCAACAACATAAACAGAAGCAGCTGTATGCGTGGCAGGCTCTGTCAGGACATCATTCAGAGAGGCTTCTAAGTGCTACACTGGAATCTCAGCTCTATTTACTGGGATTGGAAGAAAGATGGGTGTAAATTGTATTTGTGCTTTCCTTCATCTTGAAACAATACTTAAAACCAAGATCTAAACCAAAAATAGAGAGAACGGTGTTCTCTACTATACTTTTCCTGAGCATTGTTATATATTTCAACTATTGAAATATATGCTTATAATTCCAAAGAATTAGCCAAATACGCATCCTAATTCATATTCCAACACTCTATCTATTCTAAAGGTGTCTTCCGAAACACTCAGAGGTTCACCATCACCACTCAACCAAAATCCTCTTCCAGTCTGGCAATACTTTGGCCTAAGCAGTTTAGAACATCATTTGCTTTGTGCCATTTTTCAGCTAATTCAATCTACCGTTGCTTTTTCCTACAGAAACAGACATAGAAGGTAGAAGATAACAAAGCATTTAATTACTGATTAGCAAAAGCATGCTTTTGACATGAAAACATGGGTATACTAAGCCCAAGAACTGCAGAACAGAAAAAGATTACAGGTTACAGACAACTGACTTTTTTTTTCTTTTGACTTCACTATTATCACTGTTATGTCAGAAATATTTTAAAATCTTGACTGGCGAAAGCTTATAAATATCTTCCAAATCATATGCATCAATAAATCTGTTCTTTTTATCACCAGTTTGGGCACAAACAAGCTGATCATTCTTCTAGGGAGAAATGATTCTTTTTCTGCTACCCACACCCTTACTTTCTCAACTATCTACACTTTCTCCACACCAGAGGTCATGAAAGCATTCCTACAGAAGAGAATGAGAACAGGGTAAACTTGTTCCTTACTTCAACCTAATACTGACGGCTCAGGAAGCCAACAGTTTTCAGACAAGGGACCTAGATATCGTTTCTATGCATTTAATTACTCTCCGTGCGTTTCTCTCTCATTAACTTTCCCAGACTTCCTTGTGTTGATGTAAAATTTTACCCCCACAGCAGTATGTAACAAGAACAGCCACGTTCTTTCATGTGTTTCAGACTTGCCACCTACTAGTCTCACCTGGTGAACCCTAGTGCTTGCATTAGAAGAAACACTGAGCAGTTGATCCCTCTCCGTATCAGTCAAGGTTTTATAGACTTGTATCCTATTCTGCTGCAGTTGTCTCTTTTCTAGACTGAAGAGACTTCTCTAAACTCATTTAAACTGATTTACAAAGTGCTAGTGTCATGGAGAGAACACATGATGCCATTCTATTTCACCTGACAAAACAAAACTAATTAAAAATTAAATGTTTCTAGATAACATAAGCACAACTGTACACTAGAAAAACAGCTAAATTGGCAGACTGGGATGGGAAAATGAACTTTGTTTACCTCCTAGACAGCTAATTAGAACCCAGCTTGTATTAGGCAAAAGCATTAGGCATGTTATCTTAATACATGCTTGATGACCTATTTCCAATGAGCTTTATGGTCCCCATAAAGTTACTATCACGACTGCACACTTTGGCAAGAAGGTTCCCAAAAAGGATTCCCAAATGCCAGAGAATGAATAAAGCTCTCAGCCAGTGATCAGGCAACAATATGCAGAGATAGTGTTTGGCTAGGCTAATGTGACAATATGGAGCACTTTGAAATTTCTGGACACGCAAGCCAAAGCCCGCTCTTAATAGCTGATGTACGCTTTTTTTTTTATGCTTCCTAAGATAAATGAGGTATAAATATCTGCATATACATGCCTACACAAACACAAATATATCTTCCTGCAGAAAGTAATTCTTGTTGAAAGGTGGCTTTAAGTGTCTCATTTCTGATTTGAATTTGCTATTTAAATCTTTAAACTGACTTCACCACAGGACTAGAGGTTCTTTGCTTCCTCCCACCACCATCAAAACAAAAAAACAAGAAACAGAGAATGGGAATGCCTTTAGAAAATGTAAATACACTGTAGGTGGAATCATCGACTAGTATGGCAACTGACGTGCCTGCGAGGAAAAAAAATAATATGAAGTGTAATAAGTGTTTTTCTACAAAAAGCTTATGTATATTTGAAATTTGATGCTACTACTTTTAAAATTATCTCCAATATACTTGGGCACACTAAAAGTTCTCTCAGGTTTTTTTTTAAAGCCTCCTTTAGCTCTCCTCATTGCAAATCTCACTGGAGAGATAGAACTGCAATATCTCTTTGGTGATTGCTAAAGTACAGAAGACAAAGGTATTGTGGGGTACTGGTGAATGAACAGCTGGACGTGAGCTGACAATGTGCACTTGCAGCCCAGAAAGCCAGCCGCATCCTGGGCTGCATCAGAAGCAGCGTGGGCAGAAGGTTGAGAGAGGTGATTCTGCCCCTCTACTCTGCTCTGGTGAGACCCCACCTGGAAGACTGCGTTCAGCTCTGGAGCCCTCAGCACAGGAAAGACATGGACCTGTTGGAGCAGGTCCAGAGGAGGGCCACAAAAATGATGAGAGGGGTGGAACACCCCTTCTATAAGGACAGGCTGAGAGAGTTGGGGTTGTTCAGCCTGGAGAAGAGAAGGTTCCAGGGAGACCTTACTGTGGCCTTTCAGTACTTAAAGGGGGCTTATAAGAAAGATGGGGACAAACTTTTCAGCAGGGCCTGTTGCAATAGAACAAGGGGTAATGGTTTTAAACTAGAAGAGGGTAGATTCAGACTAGATATAAGCAACAAATTTCTTTACAATGAGGGTGGAGAACACTGGCACAGGTTGCCCAGAGAGGTGGCAGATGTGCCAACCCTAGAAACATTCAAGGTCAGGTTGGACGGGCTCTGAGCAACCTGATCTAGTTGAAGATGTCCCTGCAAGGGAGGTTGGACTAGATGACGTTTAAAGGACCCTTCCAACCCAAATCATTCCATGATTCTGTGATTGCTGAACGAAGTGTTGTAAATGGCACTGAAATCACAGAACCAACCGTAGAATCAGAATACCAGTTGGAAGGGACCTCAAGGATCATCTGGTCCAGCCTTTCTTGGCAAAAGCGTGGTCTGGACAAGATGGCCCACAACCCTGTCCAGCTGAATCTTAAAAGTTCCCAGTGTTGGGGATTCCACCACTTCCCTGGGGACATTATTCCAATGGCTGATTGTTCTCATTGTGAGATATTCTCCTCTTGCGTCCAGTCAGAATCTCCCCAGGAGTAACTTGTATCCCTTACCCCTCATCTTTTCCATTTGACTCCTTGTAGAAAAGGGAGTCTCCATGATCTTTGTAGCCACCCTTTATATACTGGAACATGGTGATAAGATCTCCCCTAAGCCTTCTTTTCTCAAGGCTGAAGAAACCCAATCTCTCAGCCTTTCCTCATATGTATGGTAGGTTTCCCAGTCCTTTGATCATCTTTGTGGCCCTTCTCTGGACCCTCTCCAGCGTGTCCACATCTTTTTTTGCATAGCAGGGACCAAAACTGAATACAGTCGTATTCCAGGTGTGGCCTGGCAAGCGCTGAGTGGGATAGAAGGATTCATACAATCCAAATCCCAAGCTCCATGTTACGGACAAAGCTAACCTGGCCCGTGTTCCTATACACTTCCATTTTCGATTCTCTAATGATTTTTATTTTGATTTTCTAGCAATACTCATTGAACTATAATATAACAGACAGGGTTACAAGCCTAACATAAGTATACTGAGTAGCTAAGAAGCACACTACTCTTACAGGAAATTTTTCTTTAAAATTGTTCATTCCCAGTCTCAAGTCATTCCTAATAAAGCCTTCGGGAGGCCTGTGTCTTCATTTTAAATAATGAAAACATACATTCCCAAAGCTCCGAAAGAATGGCCAAGTTAAGGAAAGAATGAGTTAAGTAACTCACATCTCTATAATAAACTGTGTGCTGCAAGTTTGCACCTGCAAAAGGTAGATACTCCCTTCTTTCCCATTATCGAGTTCCCATTGTAGGATCTGCAGAGCTTGGAATTACTATGTTACTATGAACTTCTCAGTGTTTTTAAATACAGTAATGAAAATAAAAAGATGCCTCTGTACTTTGTGATCATAACTGAACAAATGATGAATATTGTTCTCCAAATAGGATCTTAGGGGGCAAATTCAGCTCAGCTGTAAGTGCATTTAAGTGTATGGAGCAATTCCAAGAATAAATTTGTCCTACTATCCAGAAAGGTACTTGCTTTATTGAATTAGTAGAATCGAGTGCTCTCATCCTGTCCACAGATCCATTAGTCAGTAGTTATGACAGGCCATAAGCAAAATCTATTATTAGCACATTTACTGAAATGCAGTTTTTCACTTTCAGAATCATTAGCCATGATATTAAGACTACTAGATCATACGGAAAAAACAAAGACCCCCATTTAATTTCAACTTCAAAAAGATAAAATGCAAGCAGGGTTAAAGAAGGGCATCTTAGAACATGCTAAAATTTAAGAAAATCTCACTAAAAAGGTTTATTCATTTCATGAAAGCCGTTTCCTTCAGGATAATGAAAAGCAGAAGCTTCCCTGCTGGATCTATGTAAAATTCTCTGTGCCATGGTGCCAAGTGGTGGCCAGGCACTAAAGCAGAATTAACCAATTAGCAAAGTGTTCCATCTGGTACAGCCTGGACTTGCTGTGTCTCCACTTCACATTACCATGACGGAAACTTCTAAAGGGACATCTTTAGCAAGAAAGCACCTGACTCTCTGAAATGTCTTTCTTTTAATCTTTTCTACATGCAAAACCAAATATGGTCACTTCAGAGGAAGCCAGAGTGTTCAGAGTTGGCGCATTCTCACCATGAAAGGTTTTTTTTTATGTAGGCTTTACTGTAAGTCAATTCACATGTTTTTCAGCTATGAGGAGAAGTAGAATACAGACATGTATCCCTTTGAGAAATGCAGTGGGTCAAGACAAATGGTTTTAAATTACTGGAGAAAATAAAACAAACAGACTTTAACATAAACACATGCAATTTCACATAGCCAAGATTTCACCAATTATTTATCGCAAGAAACTAATATAAGATTCCAACCTAACAACTCTGGGTAATAAACTCTTGTGCTTAGAAGAGAGCAGAAGCACAAGCTTCCTGCAGTGCCAGTTTTGCACTGCTGTCAACTTAGAAAGGTATCTTTCTGTTTGAAAAAGTAGATTCCATATTTAGACTGGATTTTGTCATTTCTCAGTTGGCTAACCTGCATATTAATTATTAGAAACAAGCCAGTAAAACGGATAAAAAACACACAGGAAACTGGACTGCTGGCCAAACAGCAATCTGGTAGCAAGGTTTCACAACCATTCTGACTCATGCAGTATCTGAAATGGAGACCCGGAGATTAAAAACTTCAATGCCTCATCTCTTAAGCCACCTACCTCCCTCTCAACTTGCATAATGTGAAACAGAACTCAGTCAAATGAAGCATTTCATGTCTCTGCTGAAAGAACAACAAGACTATAAATCAAAGTCTCTTCTTCGCTGTGTCTGCAATTTGCAACATTTCAGTAGTCTCTTCCATCTCTACGGATGTGATATTTAAGCCTTGCACACAGTTTGTTCTGTGGTGCTAGACAAGATCACTGCAATGCAGCTGATACGAAGGCATGAGAACGTGCTTAGTCTAAAGGAGCCATGAATAACAGGAATCACATCACTCCTTGCACTGCACATGTACTCCAGAGAACTGGGAGAGTTAATTCTCCATTCTTTAAAAGCAGAAACATAACCCAGGCTAATTTTTCAATCTTGTATCTATTTCTTTTCTTATTTATCATCATCATACAATCTACTTTTGAACAATAAATAAGCATAGACTGAGTGTAGCAAAGCTTCTGCTACTACTATAACTATCATTAACTATTTTTTAGGTAGATTATCATTAGGGAAAATTAAATGACAATGAAATTCCTAAGAGCAACTTGCTCAGTGGTGACAAGATACTGAATTATTTTCATTACTGTATATTGAAATATATAGCAAAATGTTATTTATTAGCATAAAACTCAAGTTTAAATACAAGATTCTCAGGCACAAATAGAATTGTATTTGAATTAAGTAAGTTTACAAAGAGAGACTGTGTATTCTTTCTGTGACAGAACAGCATTTCTACCATGTTACGTTTGTAAATCTTGCTCATAAAATTTAGTAACAAATATAATGACAAAGCCTTCCTATTCAAAAAGAGAAATGCTAGGAAATAACACATTTGCAATTTAGCGGCTATAAACTGTGCACCAGAATTCATTTGTTTTCTGAAACTATATAGTTTTGTGTATGTACATATGTATGTGTCTGTGAATGACATGCATTAAATTTAGGAGACTGGAAGAGCTATTTCCTGGTTTTGATTTTATTTAGAATAACGTACTGGGGAAAAAAATGAGCAAAATTGTGAAACTCATCTAATACCTTCGGCTTGAAAAATATTTTGGTGGTTTGGGAGGTTTATGAGACGTCTAGAAACAGAGATGCCTTTTCTCCAAAAAACATAATAATTATAGCACTTTGCTGGGTCATAGGAAGCTCAGCATCCTCCTCCATCTTCTCAGGGGGACACACACACATACAAATCAGATCCACCTTTTTATCTGAAGCTTTCATTTCCCAGGGTTGTACATTATCACTGAGACCCAGTATGTTCAGGGGTGGGCTTCTCTCTCAAAAAAATCATTGAGGAAAAAGGAATAAAGGTTTGGACAATCATCTTGAAAGTGGAACGTGAATTTTCCTACAGAATATTAGATTTTCTCTAAACTTATTTTATAATCTTAGCATATTCTAGACAAAAACAAGGATGTCATTTTAGAGGACATACGCTATAAACTTAAATTACACTTATTCTTTCTGAAAGCTTTAGTGTTTTCTGATACATTTGATTAATTTGGTTCTTTTTTTTTCTTTGCTTGCTCCCTTGTCAACAGTTCTGCAGGAGCAAGGAAAGTAAAAAATACACTATCTGAAAGTAAAGTTTAGATTTCAGGGCAAATTACCAGATTCAGTACAACACAAATGCAATCCAAAGAAAGAAGAAGAGTTGGGATTACATCTGCAGTGATTTGCCAGACGAACTTCTAGTAACTAATGATAAAAGAAAAAGAGTTGTTGAGGAAAGGAACACATTTAAATGAAAGCCAAAAAGTAGGTCAGCTACTACTTTAGGTATCAAAGTATGTAAAATGACAACAGATCCACTGCTGTGTTCAGAGAGCAGGCTCTCTCTGTCTGAAAGTAGGACTCTCTCTGGAGGCGCTCTGCTGGTCACTTTGCCCCTAGGGAAGAGACTGGTGTTCGGAGTCCAAGCAGAAAAGCAGCATTACCACCAGAGCTGTACTAAAAGCTTACCTCTTTTCCAGGACAACATATACACAGAGCAGATGCCTGTTCCAATCAGGAGAAGAAAGAGACACCAAATCACATTAAAACCCATCTTTTATTGAAGATGCAACATTTATCTCCCCCCTTTAAAAAAAAAAAAAAAAAAAAAAGCTGTGTTCACAAAATGGGACAAGGGACAGATGAAGAGTAATGACCCATGAAACTGCTGGTAGCTGACACACAGCAAGCAGATCTTCACTGCTATGTAAAAATTTGTTTGTTGGTAAGATTTCACCATTGAGCTAGCAAGTCTGATTTTTTGCCATGAACATGGGAAGATAGCACCCCTGAGCAATCCTGAAGGAATGGAGAATTTTCTCTACTCAGGAAAAGCTATTGTTAGTTTTGGTTTTTAAAGCAGTGTGACTCTGCATAAATTTGCATTTTTCTAGTGTGTATACAATGCTTCATTTTATACGATACCAATGACACACTTGAGGGAAGGGAAAAAACGGCACAGTATTGTTATCAAACAACAATATACTGTTAAAAAAAAAAGAAAAACAAACAAACAAGTAAAAAGCTCACATGCCCAAGAATGTTTTCCTGTCGAGCTACACTAAACCCTTTTCAATGATGCCTGGAAAAATGATATCCGAAGATTTCTATTTATGTTCAAGCTGCATGAATATACTATCAACATTCAAAAAGCAAATTCTCTGTTAGATACATTTGATAGATTTAAAGTGCTGAATATATCTCAAATCATTTTTAAAAGGGTTTTGATTACTTCACTTTGAGTTGCATATTGCTCTACAAATAGTTCCTTTGACAAGTTAGACTGTGCTTCCATCACACAGACATTTATCCTTTACCTGAAGGTACACAGGAAAATGTAATTGCCAATAAAAAGTTAATATGGAGGGCAGACATATGACCATCTGGAAGTAAATTGGGCCTACCTGGTCATAATCCTTACAACAAAAACATATCCTCTAAGACACTGTCAAAACAATAATACTTTGTAAACACACAGAGACTGCAGTAACTCCGATTGTATTTGGCAGGGTTGCCCCAAGGTTTGTTCACCAACACTGCTATGCTTCTGAACGAGCCTTGACACAACCCTGAAGTTTCAGCCATACTAAGGAGTATTCAAATGAAAAACAAAAGCGTAAGTCAGTTGTGAAAAGCTGCTTGGAAAACATGCTTGCCTAATACACTGGCATTCAGAAAACAAACCAGGCAAACAAAGAGGGGAGGAGAGGGAACTGACGTAAACCAAAAACTTTTTGCTAAGAAAAAGCTCATTTAACTGATCAAGAATCTTTTACAAGAAAGTAGCAATGTGACCAAAACTTTCAGTGGAAGAACACTCATCAGTCTCCACCTATTTCACTTGGCACTCCAGGGTGCTGGTACATCTAAACCACCTCTGCAAAATTTGGGAGCATACTCCAAAAACTTGACATCTGATAAAGTTCTCCCTAAAATCAGTAGGGAAGGGGAAGAAGGAAGGAAATACTGCTTGTATACACCATTTTCTGCCCCTTATGTGCCCCTATTTCAGTTTTGCAAAGAAAAGGAGTTCAATAAGGAAAAGAGAACAGAACTTAATCCCTGTAGAGCTCCAGTTTTGTCCTCCCAACAACTCACATAACCCCAAATATTCTAACTTTTTGAATTAATATAGCTTTTTTAGACTTGGCATCTAAATAATGAATACATTGTTAGAACAATTACTATTTATGGCTGTATACACTTACTAGGTTTAGAAAAAGCCCCAAAAGATCACTGAATACATGCTCCATTCTTGCATAATTCTGTAATTTCCAGAATATCCAATAAGGCCCCATTAAACTGAAGCCCTTGATGAAATAAAAAATAATAATTTGAAAACAAAGGAAGGTTCCGAAGGTATCCTGTATCCTAAGGAAGACAGTTGTGTACTCAGCCACAGCTCCTAGGAGAACTGAAGGCCAGAGCTCAGCTAGCCTCAACAAAACTTCAAGTGTTAAACAACTGATAAAGGAGGACTTGCTGGAACTGGTTGGCCACAAGCCCTGGGAGGAACTAGGTAACAATGTTGCCTAGAAGGAACAGAGAATGCTTGCTCTGTTGAGAGATACAGGCAGCAAATTGTGTTGAAAAAAAGATGTGCTAAGGACCTTGTAGTTCAGGCAAGGAAGGTATGTTAGTATTAACCAATGAGTAAATGTCTAGTGCCTAAAATTAGCCAATCAGTAGAAGACACGCTGCCTTCTGCTATGGATATAAGAAACCTAAGAAATCCTAATAAATCGACATCTTGCTTGCATCAAGCTGTGTCCCGTCTCTTCATCGCGGCAGAGAACCAAATTCAAATTCCTACTTTTCTTATTTGGAAGAGTAACATAAATACAAGAAACAACTGAGCATAATAAGCTTAAGAAATAAGCAAACAGTCTGAATCCAGGAATTGAGTTAATTTCTACGGTCATATTTCATTAAGCTTACAAGCACAAGAAATTGCTTATGTAATGAACTCTTTGGATAACTAGGAAGACTCAGTGGTTTGGTTTTTTTTAGGGGGGTGGGACGGTGTTTGCTTTTTTCCATTACATTAACCTGCTTATTACAGTTTTGTTCATAGATATTCTTTTGCCCAAAGAAGTTGTGGATGCCCCATCCCTGGAGGTGTTTATGGCCAGGGTGGATGTGGCCTTGGGCAACCTGGTCTAGTGGGAGGTGTCCCTGCCTGTGGCAGGGGGACTGGAACTCGATCTTCAATGTCCCTTCCAACCTAAACCATTCTATGATTCTATGATATTTTTAGTTTACTGAATTTCTTTGGCAAAACAGTTTGAAATACAGTGTCTTTGCATCAACCTCAATTGCTTTTGGAATAACCTGCTTGCAAGTAGTATTTGAACAATGATAGCACACAAATATTCCATGGAGAACCAGAACTGACCTTGTTGTGCTTTATATTCAACACAAAGTATAGACTTTTTAAATATCTCTGACCGTGATAGATTTTAACCCCAGCATCCTGCTTTTCCCTTATGAATCATTCTCCAACTTAAGTCCCTGAGGTCTGTACTCACCTAAATACCTCCAGCTGGCAATACTTACTTTACAGATTCGCAACGAAAATTCTCCTGTTGTTCTGTGAGCCAGGAAAAATATTACACGTATGAACTTTACCACACAGTTGCATATGCCCATGAGTTGACGGATTTCTTCTTACAATCCTACAAGCAACCCTAAATTGTTAAGTCAATCTCTGTCTTCACAAATCAAGTATGCAACAACAGCATCTTAACAGTACAGATTTAAACATGAAAGGTACCTTTTGACAAGATCAAGGATGAAAATACACGTGGAAACACAAAACGTAATTCCTGCACTTTAAAACTTGTAGTACATTGCTAAAAAGTGAGAAGATCACCTAAAACTCAAATTATCAAAATCCTCACACAGAAGAGAAACCCTGATATGCAGAAGTCTTATTTGAAAATCTCGGAGTCCTCTATTAGAATGACCACTGAAAAATAAATTAATAACAGGCAACTAAGTGTTAGATCCATCTAATTATACTTTTAAGACCTATTATAGGTGTGTTGCTATGTCAGATAGCTGCCCTCACTCGCAGGGACGAAAAGGTCACATTCCTGTCTTCTAATTTCTTAACACTATACAAATAAATATTTGAAAAGAGCATGAATATTTGATTGCCTATGCAACACTGGTGCCTTGGGTCCTTTACTACTGAATATATTAGGCCTGAACTTTCAAAATCATGTGAAGAAAGGAGATGAAATCACAAATGGCTTGGGAATATACAAAGACAGAGAAGAGAAAACTAGACAGCAAGGGACCTTAAAGCGAAACAAAATCCTTCATTTCTGGCAGCTAATGTGTATTACACGCATTAGTATGCAAAAGTACCCAGAAACACTAGCTGAGGTTACAGTCACCTCATTTTAAGTACTGTTTATAGTAGGAGACAGTCCTAGCTCAGACAACTTAGTATCTCAATAGGCAAAACAAATTATCTCCATTTATAGAACTTCATGTCAACCAGAGTCAGAAATAGCATTGCATTAGCACAGAGCTCACAAAAGCAGGGGGAGAGTCACAGCCTGTGCTAACCGCATGGTATATATTAAATGGCTTACAAGAATTAGTGGTTAGGATTTCTTTTAAATAAATAAAAAATGCAACATATAATGAAACGCCTCTTCGATAAAGCAAACACACCAGAGAATCTGGTCAGCTCTACAGAGTTCACAGCACGCTAACAGCGTATCTGCATATTGGTATGTGGCTTTTAGCAATACCACATTGGTATTGTTCATAATGCAACAAAGAGGTAATAATAACATGGACCGGTATCTCCACCAGACTTTGAAAGGAATCTCTGTCCATTCTGTGGCAGGTGAACTCAGTTCTCCTCTTCCAAATAAAGGTGGTGGTTTCTGGTGTTTGTTTTTTGAGGCAGAAGAAGGGCACAAGAAGAAGGGGAGAACAGAAAAGAAGATTAAGTCATTTTAAA
The DNA here is from genome assembly GCF_000708025.1 of Charadrius vociferus. Classification (NCBI taxonomy): domain Eukaryota; kingdom Metazoa; phylum Chordata; class Aves; order Charadriiformes; family Charadriidae; genus Charadrius; species Charadrius vociferus. The sequence goes on from NW_009650250.1 coordinate 1,416,029, forward strand.
ATAGGAACTGGGCTTCTCAAGCCCTCAGTCTGTGGCATCTTATCTGTATTCTGTACTACATTTTAAGAACTAAATTATAAAACATTAGTATTCACACACAGCATGGCATTTATTGCAAGCTAAACTATTTCTTTAAAACAAGATAATTAAAATGAGTTGTTGTAGGCATGAAATGCCTATGAAATCTTTCTATAAATGTTCACAAAGCTTGCCCTTGGACACAAGCTCGTGACTGACAACGAAAGCACCCTGCCTATGCAAAGAACTAAAACACTTCTGTGATTTTTTGACAGCAGAGGCTATTGAATTAAAGTGACTCATTATTAGCATTTACTCTTTTGAAGTTATTTCTAATTTGTTTTGAATGCTCCAAAAGAAAGAATGGTAGACGAGCCAGAGGCGAGGCTTTTCTATAACCTACATGTCTCTTCTAAAACAGACTAGTAGAGTTTCACTGTACAACTACACGGACTCACTTAGTATCTCAGTTGGTGAAGTGAGATAGTGAGGACTTTTCACTCCCTGGGGAACAAATCCACACTCTGAAATGACTGAATGAAGGGACAGCATTTCACAATACCATCGCCTGATGTGACACTATTCACAGTTTCTTCTGAAGACTTGGTCTCATGCAGAATAGCCGCCAGCATTGCAGGCAAGCCTGAGCCATATGAGCAAAATTTTGAGGGGAAGTTTGCACAGAGTACTATCTGAAACTTGTCCAGACAGCAGATGACTCCAGCCAGCATCGCAGGTACCTAAGCAACAAATTCACTGATGGATTTTTGAAGAAAAGCAAGCAGTTATCAGACTACCCAATGGTTAGAGGGTCATAACCTTTCCTTTAGGGATGCATTGTTACGAAGGCAAGTTACAAGCAGCGTATCAGGGGAGAAATCTAACCACAACCCTGGAGCTTTTCAGAAATCACAGAACAAGCACTTATAGCCCCAACATTGCAACAACAAAAAAATACTGTGTGTGTTCTCTTTCAGTAACTGTCATCACCAGTGGCTCAAGTGGTCCAACTAGAATCATGGGGAATTCAGACATTGTTGCATTACAGGAAGTAAACTTTGACATTTCTCTCTTTTAAAACAACTCAATTACTTTCCTGTACTCCTGAATTCCTGACATAAAGGAAAAAATAGTGTTCTGTAACTGTAACTCTTGTAACTGGTTAAGGATGACCATCAGCAAAGCATAGTTCTTGGGAGACAGACCTTTACTTTCAAATACTGAAGTCAGCAACACAATGTTTAGAGATAATGTTTTGATCATGGAATGTCTCACTTTAAACAGCTATTTATGCAGCTGACTTCTGAACAAATTTTCTTACATAAAACACAACACGTGATAGTCCACTGCCTTAGAACTATCACTACAGGAAACAGTTTTGTTTTAAACTTTTAAAAGGTCTTGAAGTACATAGCACCAATTACATTTATGTCTTCACTGTAAAACTCTGGATGATTAAGTAAAAGTTGTAGCACTCACTGAATGACAGTCTGTTTCAAAT